>NC_061786.1:11430000-11774375 GCF_022458985.1 Mugil cephalus
GCACACCTGTGAGTTCAGCTTGTGAACCGCGCCGTTGACTGGTTCGACCCTGATCCCCCCTCGCCAGAATGTGCATTGAGGGCCGTGCTTGTTTTTGTAATGAGGGATTAAGATGATGTGTGTGTCCTCATGTTTGAAAGATTTCTCACAGACCCACATTGTGTGTCCGGATTCATGAAAGGATTCTTTGCCATGCTCAACGCCCACTCATGAGTGTAGCAAAAACACTAATCCAACACATGCACTGCATAGACTCCAATGGCTTTCGCGCTGTAATGTTATGCTCTATCCCTATACGTGTTTCCACAGATTCTGCAAGAGATGCTCTACGGCCCTTCTGTTGACTGGTGGGCGCTTGGCGTGCTGCTGTACGAGATGCTGTCAGGGCACGCGCCGTTCGAGGCCGAAAACGAAGACGACCTGTTCGAGTCCATCCTCAATGAGGAGATTGTTTACGCGTCCTGGCTTAGCACGGAGGCCGTTAATATACTCAAAGCTGTGAGTGTGCATGCATTAAGTTTGTCTCTTCACACTGTGAAACTTCCTTGACGGATGAAGCCGCATGACAGCATGGTCTCACTGTAGACTTTGGCGAGCACTGACTCCCCACGGATCGACTCTGCCGGACTTTGTTCGCGTTATACAATTGCAGGAAATGTCTGTGAGGCCTTTTTTTAAACTCGAGTAATGATAGAGGAAATCAATTTGTCTGTGGCTTTGTGAGCAGCATTGATGAGAAAAACTTGAGAAGCTGTAAACATTTACCAGATCCCTGCATTCCAGGACGGTGTGTCGGGATCTCTGCAGCACGTTGTATTTAGATATCAAACACGGGAGAGTGACTAGCTGACTGACTGACACACTCTGATTCCTGAGTGACTGGCAGACCTTTGGAGTCTGCCGACCAGCTGTTTGGCCCGAGCCTTTTACATAACTATATTAAGGCATGGTCCACTGCCTAGCCACAGCATACGAGCTATTAATACAATGGTACCTCCTCCCTCCATTCCTCTTCATATCCACACTGTTCGCCTCGTATCCTTGGTGTTATTCCAGCATGCTTGAGGAAGCACCGAAATTCTCCCCCCGCAGATTTGTCATTGCCCCCGGGTGTCACGCATTATGTTCGGACGCCACTGCTCTATTTTTGCCGAAGGTTGATCCGTTGCACGGTTCTCCTTGTGCTTGGGAGCAAGTTCACAGAGCTCAGTTGTCACGATGTTCAGGGCTTTATGAGGATTTGAAATCTAGAAATAATATTGAGAGTAATCGGTGTATAACGTGCAGTCATTTGAAGATGTTTCATGTACAGATGTACGCTAAGAATCAAATGACCAGCTTTTCATCCACCAGTTATATCAACAGTTTTTCCCACTCAAATTTTGGCAATATCTTTCTTTTTTCTATCCTGTTTCTTCCAGAAGTTTTAGCTGCTAGTTAAGTGTAGAAAGTTTTTTTCATTTGTGAGTGCTGACATGGCAGGTGTGGTTCCAAGGATGGCACCATCTGACGTGTAGCCATGGAAAGATGGCATCAACCTCGATGGAATAGTTTTCCTGTGGTTTTTTTAGTCTCCTGCACTGAACACTTCTAGAACCATACTGGTCAATTATGTGGATTTTTCTTTTCTTTTTTTTTTAAGTCCACCAACTGCAAATCACATCCTTAAAAGTCATTCTCCCTGCTACAAATCCCTGCATGTGGCTTCACTGCCATTAGACTGCGATGTTCGGCCTCTCCATTCCTCTCTAAGAACTCGTTCCAGTATTTAGAAAGATGAGAATAAAAGAATGAAATGAACCATATTGCTGAGACGTAACATTTAATCTAAGCTGTAATGAGATCAGGCTTCCAGTCTTATATGTCCATATGTATTTGCTTGCTTCTTAGTGAATCCGTCTCTATAGTGTTTTTTTTTTCCATGACCCATATAAAACAAACACCCCCGGCTCACTCACATCGATCAGGTTACAAGTGTTACTCACAGCAGACACCGTGAGGCATACAGGCCACGGCAAAAGTGCACACATGCTTCAGCGTGCATATTACAAGATTTTAATCAGACATTTCATTGTTTTTAGTTTTGATTCGCTTCAGCTCGTTGGTTCCCCCCCTTACACAACCAGCCCAGGTCATTCTGGGACAGCGGAGCCCACTCTGGCTTCCCTGTGATTGAAACTCGTTCTGTGTGAATTTCACGCAGTGTTATTTAGACCAACTTTGTTAGTGAACAGTGTTTGGAGCTGAGGTTGCGAGACATATTAATCTTTCCGATGACTACAGGTTAATCTGGCTGCTGTCACCGTGGAGACGGAGGCTCATTTGTTTTGTTGTAGCCCCGTCTGAATGTCAGAGCTCGCCCTGAGGCGACTCCTCAGCCAAGGCAGTTTTTTTCAAAACACATTTGTTTTCAGTTTCCTCCCAGTGGCAAGTTAAAATAAAGTTTTTCATTTTTTAGGTTATTTATTTATTTGTTTTTTTTTTTTCTTGTTTGGCCTCTCTTCCCTCGGGACTTTACCTCTTACCTTGGTAACAGAGAAACAGTCTGCAGGAGACTCTTTTGTTTTGCCATATACACTACCAGGAAGTTGAGAGACCTCAGTTGCACTTTACTGAACTAAGTTGAACTTAGTCCAACCGAAGCAGTGTGGGAGGCGTCAGACACAGCCTGGGGCATTTTTTTTTTTTTTCGTTTGTTTTTTTTTTTTTTTTTTTTGGCGGTGGGCGGGGATTGACTGGTTGAACACCTGGCTGGAGTCCAATTTGGCTTTCCTCCAAAAAGGTTTAGTCTTATCTGGTTAAACAAAATACGCATTTTCACTTTCTAACAGTTCATTCGTATTGTGTCCCACATACATACCTGATAATTTACTGATGTTTTGACTTCTTGTTGAGTGTTTTGTGAACTCCTCTATCTTTTGTCTTCTCCAGTTCTTGACCAAAAACCCAGCTAGGCGTCTGGGCTGTGTGGCCTCGGAGGGCGGCGAGAACGCTGTGATCAGCCACTCCTTCTTCACCGGTATTGATTGGGAGAAACTGAATCGTAGGGAAATAGAACCACCCTTCAAGCCAAGGATCGTAAGTCAAATGAATGACTTTATTGACGGCAGGGTGTTTTCTGAGTGTGTGCACTCAGTGTTTGACTTTGACATTGTGCTTGTTTTTTATTGTATTTGTTTTGCATTCCAGAAAACCCCGGAGGACGTCAACAACTTTGACCCAGATTTTACCCAGGAAGAGCCCACCCTCACGCCCATTGATGACCCTCTGATCCCCTCCGCCAACCAGGAGGAGTTTCGCAACTTTTCCTTCACGTCACCTGAACTGCTGGAGAGCTAAGAGCCTCCTCGCTCGTTTGCAAGCCTTCACCTGCCTCACTCTCCCCGGTATCTATGGCTTTGCCTGAGACATTTCCCAGTGGTGTTCG
This sequence comes from Mugil cephalus, assembly GCF_022458985.1. Lineage (NCBI taxonomy): Eukaryota > Metazoa > Chordata > Actinopteri > Mugiliformes > Mugilidae > Mugil > Mugil cephalus. The sequence goes on from NC_061786.1 coordinate 11,433,428, forward strand.
ATATGATGCTGTTACTTTCCCCCAAAGATATGAGTGCGCAAAGTGCCAAGGAGTCAGCCGGTCAGCAGCTCGTCAAGGACGCGGGCCTGCATCTGAACTCTTAAGCGTAAAGTGTAATTCCGGACAAAGTGGCACACGGCCAGCTTTTGAATTACATTTAGTTTGTACTGTGATAATGGCTTAATTGACACATTCATGCAATTTGACATGGTGTATTTGATATGTTGTTGTGTTGTAATGAGTTTGCTTCCGTTTTCTTCAAATGAAAAAGCACTTTCTGAAGCACAATGTCGTGGTCTGTGTTTGATTTTTTTGCTCAAACTCTCCCCAAGGCTCAGTTTCAACCAACCAACTGCTATAGAGGTTCCCAGAAATGTCGGAGTGCCAGTTAAATCCTGGAAGGACTGAGTGAGCAGATGAAATACTTTCTCAGTGATGTGACCCTTCTCTGGAAAAACACACACACAGGCCCAGAGACACTGGATAAATAAGCGACTTTACACTTTCAAAATAAAAGACCAAAACTTTAAAAAAACTTAAAAAGGTCAAAATAGGTTAAATGGTTCAAGTTTGATTAAATTATAATGTTACTGGATACAGTTTCAAATTATAGATGATTTGAATGACTTATTGATGCGACACACCCCGTAACAGCAACTTGGCATCCATCTCAGTGACTGCATGCGAAATGATCGGCCAGGCATGTTGAGAATGATGCAACATTTCATCTGCGTTGAAAACGGTGGTGATTCACGGTGACTGTGAAACATCTGAAAGTTTGTAGATTTCACCACACAATTACCTGAACAGAGGATCAACCCTGCTAGGCAATTTGGCTATTGCCAGAAACAGATGATGCTTGGGCCGTGTTTAAATTTCTCAAGAGCAACAGTAATCACTCAGTCGTCTCCTCTCTTCACATGAGCACTCTCTTTTCTCTCTGCAAACACAGAGCCTTTGAAAGCTTCCAGGTCCGTGGGCAGACTGCCTGGGTAACGAGAACTCACATGGAGCTGTTTACAAACATGTAAATCCGAGAAAATTATTCAGTGTTTTCTCAACTGAACACTTAAACCGCTCTCTCTCTCTGTGCGAACATGCAACTGAGCGAAGAGGGAAGCAGAATCGGACTTTAAACTTTAACCCTGCAGTACTGTAATATTGGCCAATCCTCTAGTGGGTGCCTCCGATGGTGCGTTTTGCTAACCAGAAGAGAATAAACAGGAAACCGCACGGCGTCATTACTGTCGCCTCCGATTGAAACAGGAAGATGCGAGAGAGTGAAAGATTCGTGCTGTTTTTTCCACACTTCGTGAAGCATTTAACCTGTACGCTGTGCGCCGTTGTCAATATAAATTGAAACTGTTGAACCAATAGCACAGGAGACTAAAAAAGACATTTGCATGGTGCTGAGTCTCTTGTGACTGAACTCGCGCAGAAATAAACAGGGCCAGCCTTCCAGGATATGGATTCTTCCTGTAAGTTTGAAGGAGGAAGTCGTCAGGTCTGTTTATCTCCACAGCCCTGTCTCCTGTGGATAATTCTTCCTCTAAATACTGTAAATTAGCAGCTTGAGACTCCCCTAAAAAAAATCCCTCTGTGCTGTCTGAAATTGAACCCGACCTCACTTTCCTTCGCAATCTAAACAGCTTTTGTGCTAATGCGAAGTTGTTTTTACATACAAAAACTAAATTTGACCAAATGGTGTGCTAGTAGTGCCACAAATCTCTTCCTTTGTGGTTTAATCCCTGTTAAGTCTCTAATTCAATTTAAACATAGTTTTGACCCAGTATTTAGACATGCATTGCTCTGGCAGCTAATCTACTTTAAGCTTTCACTCACAGCCACAGGCCGCTGTGTTCTTTACAAAGAATTGGACATTGGATTAAAAGACGTAAGTGTTTGTTTACCCATTATTGTGGCCCTGTTTGGCAATTTACCGTCGGCAAGAATCGGAATGTGAAAGAAGATATAAGAGCCTCATCTGTGCTTTTACTGCTAAAGTTACTGATGGCCACCAGCAGTGTCTCTGCACTGCTTTATCGAATCAGCTGTTTGACTGATAACCCCCCAAAGCAGCGACAGATAATGAAAAGAGTCTCTACGAAGACATCACCGAGGTCTGTCACTGCAGAAATCCATATCTGTATTTTTGTCACTTGTTGGGCTTTTTGCGTCAATAGAAAATACATTTAGTACTCCAGCCTAGTTGTCACACTCGATCTTTATATTTCACCCTGTCAAGCAGTCGCTTTAGGACATCGATTCAGAAAGCTTATCGCAATCAGACAATGCCCATTATTACTGTGACAGTGCAATCCTTCGCCATTTCTGTTTCAAAGCTGTGTTAATGGCACTATTAAAACCCTACCCTGTCACCGTTTGTGGCAGTGCTAAGGCGTAAGGACTGGTTGCGCCACAAAAGAAATTAGCAGGTGCTCCCTCTTTTGCACACGAGATGCATGTTACTTATCTCGCACTGTTTGCTCTCACGGAGACGCCAGGGTTTGTGAATGAGGTTGTGCCGTGGAGAGATTGGCTCGGGGAAAGGAGTGGCTAGTACCCCAGTGAGTTCCCAGACACCTTAAATTTAATCAGACTGACTAAATATATAAACATCATTAATAACAGCCAACTCACCTTTGTGGTGTTTTGTAACCTCAGTTCTCAGTACAGACACAACCAGTTACTCAATGGTTAGTAACTGGTCACCTGTAAGATGAGTAACCCTTGTAAAAGCACAGACAGTTATCCAGATGAAAATATAACAAAGCTTCTCTGTGGAATACACTATGAAATGTGCTTATCGTTCGATTATAATTCTACTAATATTCTGTTTTTATCACGTGAGGATTGAATAGGCTCAGAAGAGATCGCCTTTATGCCTCAAGTCTTGAATAGAGTTGGTTTCCGACATAGACACAAGTTAACATGTGTCCAAGAAAACAAACACAGTGTGAAGCATGAAGGTCAACCATGACATTCACACTGACATGCCACCTTACAGTCCTGGAAATGAGAACCAAAGCTTTGCTTAATTGTCGTGACTAGATGTAACAACCAACATGTGCTAAGTATGAAGAGGACATATAGGCAAAGGTTAAGCGAGAGTGAGCTTTTCTGTGATTTGAATGGCTAAGAAACCAATTATTCTTTTGCAAAGCAACAGCTGAGTCACAAAATCTCATACAACATGGAGAACTGCTTAACGAAATTTGCAGCGGTGAGGGAGGAGGGGCCCGACTTTACAGCCGTCTCCAAGCCAGTCCAGGAAATTTACCAAAACCATCTCAGAGCCAAGTAGTCTGACGTGGAAATCCACATATAACCTCACAGTTTTTATGGTGCAAACTGGAAGAATTCTTTTCTTCAATAAGTTCTTTACTTTCTTTTCCTGACATCAGCTATATTTGAGCACGTGTACAGCTTTAAACCATTATATCAAATAGAATAACCACCTTTTTAGTTTCCCTGTTAGCAAGTATGAGCACTATATAAACTGTTCTAACACACCCACGTATGTCAGTAATGCACTTTATTTGTCGTGTCATTATATGCTCTATATCATTCCGGGTGTATTTTATTAAATTCTCATTCATTCATCCATACTAAACCAGATGAGATATAGCTATTAACAAATATTTAACAAACACATTTGCTTATATTACAGTACATTATAAGCATTTATTATATGTTTATTCGCTGTCTATAAAAGCTAAATATACATGCTACTAAATTTTCATACGCTGCTCCAGCACAATGAAAAATGTTGGCAGGCGTACACAGCCAGAGTGAGGACATAGCAAACCAAATGCCTTTCTTATGTCCAAGATGTAAACTATATGTGGACTCAGCACATTTGCTTAAGCCTGTTACTTTTGAACACACACACACACACACACACACCCCACACACCCCTAAAAAAAAGAGAAGAAGAAGTTGCATTCACAGAGGGAGGCAGACCAGGAAACCAAGAATTAAGAAAGAGTTTATTTGTGAGATGGTGTACTGGAAGAAAGGCACAGGCACCATAAACTGGATGGGTCGTATTATTGGAAATTGTTTTATTGAAAATAATGATTCATCTGCTTTAGGAAGAGAACACATTTTATCCCAAATTAAAAGGACAGCCGTTCTCCAGTTCAAATACTTAAAAAAACAAAACAAAAAAAAACAAAACAAAACAAGATATTTATCATTAGAGTAAGAGTCTAAACGTTCTGCATGCACACAGAATAGAGTAGACCGGAATTATATGTAAGGACTTAAATAGTATACCTAGTCATATTTTCATACAATGTCTGTGTTGCTGTTTCACAACCATTTCACGGCTGGTGTCTATGGTTTCCTGTGCGCGCCCACGATGGAAGAAAAGCATGTGACTGCGCGTGGCCGCGGACCGGTGGGAGGAGTCATCGATCCTCCTTCACAATGCCCCCCTTCCCCCCGCCCCTCTCTCCTTCTCTCTCTCTCTATCTCTCGCTCTCTCTCTCCCTCTCTCCAGCGTGGCACACATTTTGAAGAAGAGTGGACGAGTGGTCCGCCTATATCGGTCGAGAGTCTGATTTCTTTGACGAAATATACACAGCGAGGACTCTTATGCAACTCGCCTGAGGATTCGCGGAGTAAATTTTAGCGAAATATCGTGGGATTTTGGTACATTTCTCGCCGGGCCCGGACACAGCTCGACACCCATAGAGAGACTCAACTCAGGTCCTCTTCGTCCTGACATGGACACAGGAATTGTACCCGAAAAGAAAAGGTAATGTCAGTGCTAGCCAGTGCTACGTAGTAGGCTGTGGGGTGGTTTAAGAGCCACCTGGGTAACTTTGGTGTTTCATTGTGGTTTCAGTGCTGTTAGCCGTGTTGTATTATTGCCTTTGTTTCAAGGTTAGCTGCTAGTTTTATGTGTTTGTTCGTGTTTGTGTTTTCTGGCTGCGCTGTTAGCGGCTAACGGAGCTAGCTAGCAGACGTGTAATAACAAACCGAGAACCTGTGGTTGTTAAACACTTTATTTTGCATTCTGCTGAGGTCAAATGTATCTTTCATCTGTTTTACTTGATTAAAACGTCGTTGAAATTAGTTTTCTGACACCAACTACTACGTTTTTGTGTGTTTGTGGTCCGTGCTGAGACTTCCTACATGTAACATGGCTGTTATTTACATTTGTTTTGAATGTCACTCTAGGCTCATTGAATATCGTTGTAATAAAGTATATCGTCGGTGCTGTACTGTTTGGAGCTGGTGTGCCAACCTTGACAGTATTCAGTGAGAAGCTGCCAGCGCCCATGTGTTGAGTATGGTGTATGGTTTCTGTTAAAATATTCAGGGTTAAGTGAGCCTGGCCTTGGTTTGGGTTTCTGGTAACGAGTTATGACGAGGTTTGATTGGAGGAGAAGTCTTATTTAATATTCCCTTCAAGCTTTTATGGTGCATTTCCATTCGTTGCGATTACAAGACGATTCCACATAACTTTATCTTAATCGTAAACTTTAATTTTCAGGAAAACGTCTGGGTAGTGGCTGCAGAGAGTTGTCTGTGCCGAAGGACAGAATAATAGACAAATATAATGTAGATTATTTAAAATAGATAAGATGTCATATGCACATTTATGCGTAGTACAATGCACAGTGAAATGTATTGTTGGACCTGCAGACAGTTGTAAAAAGTACTCCAGTTGAAGCAGTAATAAAGCACACAAGATAAGAAAATATAGATACAGATGTATGACTGAGGAAAAATAACATAAAATTGAATAAAATAAAATATAAAGTGTTAACTTGAGATGTAAACTTAAAAGGGGGTAGCGCCTATATATGTGAATTTACAATATTTTAAAGCAGTTGTGTGAATAAAGTGCAGTAATGCAGTCGTATTTAAGTCCAGTTAAGACTCACAGTTGAGCAGATGGATGGCATGAGGATAAAAAGTCTTCTTCACCCTCTCAGTCTTTGTCCTCAGACAGCGGAAACACCGGTCTGATGGCACAAGAAAGGCTGGCTGGGTTGTGCCAGGATCTTCTTGGCCCTTGACCTGCAACATTTTGTTTAAATATCCTGCAGGTTGAGGAGAGGTGTTTGTAATAATGTGATGGGCAATCTGCGGCTCACCTTACCCAAACATAATAAGTGAAAGTGTTTTGGTAACGAGTGACACAACACACCAGAAGTGGCAGGAAAACGCCTGGTTTCTTCACATGCAAAGAGAACGTATTTTGGATGTGGTGAAAAGTCAGATAAGCTTTGCGGCTAAAATGATGTTCATGATTATTTTATGATTATTGAGGCCAAACCGGTGTCCCAGAATTATATATTTACTGTAATATATAATATACATACAACCTTTTATGTTTAGTTGAAAGCAACAATATATATAATAAATATAAAGCTTAGCATTCTGCATCAAAAATAGCCATTATTACTGGCTGTAGAATAGGTTTCCTGCTCATGTTCCAACTACACCAAGCAGATTACTGATCTGGGCCTTTCTGTCATTGTTGCGCTAAATATGGTGACAGTTGATGAGCTTATACCTGTGTGCAAAGCTCAGATTTCTCTGCGCACCAGTCCCAGTTCCAGTTCGAGTATACAGCTTCAAATAGAAGGTAAAGCTGGTCACAGTGGTAACAGTCTTAAAACCAAAAGGTCATTTAGTCTGTCTGGAGATAAACAAAAGAGATGGTCATAAAAGTGATTAGCGTGTAGTCATAAGAGTCGAGAGGTAATGTGGGGATTCTTCTGCTGTGATCTGGGAGTAAAATAATAAAATTATTTTATGAGGGACAATGGGACACTTCAGTGTGGAATATACTGCTAATGACTATCTAGTGTAAAGTAGTAGAGTGTATGACTAATATGACTCAAAAGAAACTATATAAATTGAAATGGGTAGGTCTCCAGGTGTAAATGGAGAATATGATATTGTAAATACTGGAAAATTCTGTTTCAACCTACATGGTGAACTCCCACAGAGTTTTCAATGAGATCTCAGCAAAACTGTTCATGTCCTGCATAGGAATGATTCAGTGGTGTCGGGTGAACTATAGTTGACCAGTAATGAGTGTCTCTTCAGATTCATGCAATTTCTCTGTGATGTTGTAGACGGCATAAGTATCTCAGGGGCTTCAACGTGTGTACTCTTTAAATTTGGCATTCTCTGGCAGCCTGTGGGTGATGAAACATCCTGTTTAGTTTTAATCAATATGCATTCACTTGTATCTCGGAATGAATCTAATGTTGCAGTCTGGTTAGATGCAGTTTTCGCTGGTCTCTTAGGTGCTCTGGTGTTGCTTGTGTCTCATCTCTTAATCACAAGGGTTTGACGTCAATAGGAGTGGCCAAATGTGTGTAGCGATTCACTGGATGGCAATCTCCAGGTTGCCCTGAGGCGTTCAAGTAGCAGGGTAGTTAGAAATGAAAACAGAGATTTGGTTGCTTGATTCTATGGAGTATATGTATGTATTATTGGTTTTTGTGCATTTTGTGATTAAACTGCAAAATTAAGGCTCACCTTAAATCACAGTTTTTCTGTAGTTTGATCACATCAGCATGTTTCCGTTAAACGAAATGCAAATAGAGAAAGGCTTTTGCTGGTGAGGTATGTAATGCCAAGATAGCAACTTAGTCTTCGTAAGCCTTAATTGCCGCGACCATTTGATCCTTCAGCAGAAATAGTCTTGAGGAGAAATGACTCCTGTAGACACCCTACGAATTACACGTACGTATTATATATGTGTATTGCGCTGCCACTATTATCTCCATACAGAAACGCAGACTTGATTGTTATATATAGCACAGTCTTAATGGGTTTTACATAGTGTCTCATAAACAATGCAAGGAAGGAACCATGACAATAGGACCTTCATTCGTCATATCCCAAACGTTGTCTGGTGTACTAGTAAGAATCTTCTTGAATATATTTTTCACTTCCACATGTTTCAAATTGTACAAAAATAAGATTTTCTTTAGTAAAATTAATCAGTAGCTGTCTGCAAAATATGGTTCAGTTTTTCTAAGGAACCTTTTCCACTGAACACATGTCAAAGATGACGCTGTGTGTTTGGCAACACATGGCAAACGGAAAGTTTATTATTATTAAAAAGTTTTATTATGGCATGATTATAATGGGTGTTCACGGGCCAATTGTAATTGGTCGAACAGTCTTTCAGAAGTGGTGGAGGTAATTTCAGGTAATGGATTTTCCAAAAATGCATCAGCTACAAGTTTGTTTGCACAAGTGTGACTGAACAATTTCCCAGATTTTCATAGCGCTTTACCACCAATAACTCAAAATTTGCTAAGTATATTAGTAATGGGCTCAAAGCCTGAATCATTTTAAAAGTCGCCCCTGCACGTCACACATTACATCAGGGGTACGTTTGACTGTAAAAGGGGCTTTGCTTTCCCCCTTCTCATGGATAGTGTGTGGTGCTGTCTCTCTGAACTGTATTACATAACACTGTTTACTGGCACACTAAACAGTACCGACAGATAGTGAGGACATTACTCTAGTAAAATGGGTCAGACCCCAGTAACAGAATACACTGATAATATTTGTGGATTGGATTGTTTTCCTGTTAATCTCAGGTTTACTTGGTCACATTTTGTTTACGTAATAGTACTCATTCACAAACCGAGTCTAATTAGAGTGAGTACAACTGTAATGTGACTGTTGGCTGTGAAGCAGAGGGGAGGCTGAGCATGCATGACCATGTGCATTAGTAGTGTTATGTAAGCCTGGCCTCTCTGCTCGCCTTTGTTTTAACATCAAGTGAGCTGCTGTGTTGTCACTGCGTCTTGGATGAAAGCTGTTTTGTTTCCCCTTTCTTAAATTTTGACAATGGCAGCGGGTCGTCACAAGGCAACAGTTTAACTTTTTATAACGAAAAGATCACGTGTGAATAGGACAGTAGAGTACAGAAGTGTGGTTGTGTCAGCAGTTTTCACAGGAGTCATTTTTTTTCTTCTTCAAACTGACCTGTGAAACTTTCAGTGCCCTTTGTTGTATTGTGTAATGTTCACGTTTAGGCAAGTTTGGTTTACTTCGTGTCCTCTACATATACTTGGATTGTACAGTAATACATTGTGGTTTGGACAGTGACGTATCAACATGTGGATTTTAATCCTTAGCTAAACACAGTGGAATATTACAGCTCAGCTTAATTTGAAGGGGATGTGCATGGAGACGTGATACAACGAGGGGCAGCCATTACAGGAGTAACTCTTTGTACACAGGGTGGTGCATTCATCAATGAATTGATAGTCAGTCAAATTTAGTGGGAAACTGGTTTATAACAGTGTGTGGAGTTTAACTGCCATAAGGTCATTAAATACTTTGTTAGAGGGCCCTGTGTACAATTACTTTGTGATAATTTTATGTACCAATGATTCTAGTCTTTATTTGAGTGTAGGTAAGAGCCATAACTCAGACTTGAAAGAAAGAAAATGTTTTATTATGACGTCCTTGCAGGCAAGTCACACCACTTCAGCTTGGTAACTCCCCATGGCACTTATTTTAAGTTAACAAGACCAGGCCTATCTAAATTATCGTGGAGCTCAAGTTGTAATTTCAATGACTACTGGGACATAAAAACTGCATGTTTTATTGCTTGTATAAAACACTTCAAATGTTTTGTGAGTTTTGACAAAATTAAGCTTAAAATGTGTCTAACATTGGCCAGTTCAGACATTTTCCCATAGATTTTTTTATTTAGTAGTCATGAAAGTTTGTCTTTCCCTTTTGACATATTCCACTGAAAGACATAATGATGTCCAGATACTCTGGCATTGTCCCACGGGGTTAACACAAGAGTTTGTAAATATTTGTCAGAGAGTAGAAACCGCTTTTGCTTGTGGCTGAAACTCTCTCGCTCTCTAGAAATGGATTTACGTTTCTATCTTTCAAAAGAGAATTTTTGTTGTATACACCATCAAAAATCTCAGTTTCACATAGTTTGTTCCCACAAATATCTTTCGTCAAATGCGATTAGATGAACGAGGAAAGGGATCCCATAGACTTGTGGTTGGGCCATGATCCAACATGAATATGGTGTGTGGGATTTTTTTTTTTTTTTTAATCCTTGGCTAGAAAAGCGCTTTGTGTGTTTAGTTTGCATAAAGATGTTGTGCGCACAAAATTCTAATGTGTTCCGACAGTTTTTCCTACACTTTAGTCAGCAGCACCAGGTGTGTTACTTCCTAAGGAAAAAAGGCCTCACTCATAAGTAAATGAATCCCTTTACTCCAGGGGACTAATTATACACACATAACACATATACGATATAGTATTTTGCCTATCGTGTGTATTTGATGGAAAGTTCTGATCTAAAACTAAAAGTGTCCTGCAACCCAACCAGGGGACTTGATATGCAGTAGGATAATTTTAGTTAGCTGGTCCATTTTCTTGTTGGGGGGCCTCAAATAACAATACGGCCTTGGTCAGTGCTGTAAGTGCACAACAGATCAATTTCAATTAGGTGTGCATTTCATAGCCAAGGGCTTTTGAACTGTCATCCATTTTGTTGTGAGGCTGCTCCAGTGTCTAAATGCATTTGGGGCTGTGAGGTAGAGTTTATGAGAAGGAGGCAGTTATCATGCAGGGATCACGATAAGCCCGACTATTTGTGTTTGTGGTCACACTTTGCTCATCAGTACAAATAAAATATGCATTTTCTGTGTATTTTAAAAACTCTGGTGTTTTTCTAGTCCGTTACAATCAGTAAACACAGGAATGGTTTTTACAGTTGCATATTAAGGTCTTACGCCCTTCAGAGTCTCCTTTAAAGGGCATTTGTCATTTTAAAATACTTAACATCTTGTTTACACTCTGGCAAGGGTCCATTAGCCAGACCTTGGATAACTGCCTGGATGAACGCACCGTCAGGAGTGGAGCTAGTATAACCAGTGAGCAGTTATACGGGTTGCTATTGTAAAATAACAGAAATGGTGCCTGTTTGTTTGTCCCGGTAGTTGAAGGGGTCACCCACTCAGTCTGTGTTTACTTTATCTCTTAGCGCAGGTATTATCATGCTTTGTGCTAGTAGGTTTTTTTAACCAGACTCGTAAATGTCAAGATGAGTGGTGTCGCGCTGTTGCTTGGCCGTGCACCAAGAGACAGACGGGAGAATCTATGCCCATCCTCCGGGCCAATCACTTGAGTGGGTGGACTCCATTTCTTTTGGTGAGCAGCCAATAAGATGCTTGCAGATATCCATGTGTGTGTAAACGAGTCTGACGGGGGGGCCCAGGCGGCGGCTTGGCCGTGAGGTTGCTTGTTGCAGACTCCAGCTGCTTCAGCCTTCTCCAGTGACAGGCCAGAGGCTGACCAGACACCGTAGATGCACTCAAGACAGGATGTCTGCTCTTGGAGTGTGCTCAGAAAACCCAGTACGTGTCCAAGCTACGGCTGACCCACCACGTCTCTCCCGCAGGGTTAGTTCGGAGCGGAGGAAGGAGAAATCAAGGGATGCAGCACGATGCCGGCGTGGGAAGGAGTCGGAGGTGTTCTACGAGCTGGCCCAGCAGCTGCCTCTTGCCCACAGCGTCACCTCCAGCCTGGACAAGGCCTCCATCATGAGGCTCACCATCAGTTACCTGCGCATGAGGAAGCTGCTCTGCACTGGTCAGTAGCTGTAGTTATTCCATTGATGGTAGACAGTTTAGGTTGGAGCACATCTGGCAATGAAAATTGAATTGTGCAGCCGTTGGTGGTTTTGCACCAGCTTCAGAGCAAGTTGGTACAGACTGTAAATGTGAATTAGATTTACTTGTGTTAGGAATCTGTAAAGAACAGAGATGACACGCTTTTGAGGAAAACTGCAAAGTTGGAGCTGCTCTTAAAAAAATTGAAGAATGGCAGTGTCCTTTTAGACAGGATTTTATTTGATGTTCTTTTATCTCACATCTCGCACTCTCGTCTTCCCCTTCCCAGATGAGCCAATGGCAGACGAGGAAACGGAGCTTGATATCCAGCTAAACAGCTCCTACCTAAAAGCTCTGGAAGGCTTTCTCATGGTGCTGTCTGAAGACGGAGATATGATCTATCTCTCCGAGAATGTCAACAAGTGCCTTGGGCTGGCACAGGTTGGTCTGATATGACTAAAACTAGAGGATATACTTGATTTGGGAAGGAGTAAGAAGCTGTTTTGTAAATGGGATTAATTTTGTACGAACAGAGCATGCCGGGGAACATTGTGCTCTGCTGTTAACCATTAATACTCCTGCATGTACGAGGACAGAGCTCATTTTGTCTTTTCTGTATGTGCTGCAGTTTGACCTGACTGGACACAGTGTGTTTGACTTCACACATCCCTGTGATCAGGAGGAGCTGAGGGAGATGCTGATCCACAGAACAGGTGAGCAGTGTCACATTTGGTATTTTTTTCCGTTTGTGTACTATTTTCTGTTTTGTTTTGCTAAAAGGTCTCAGTGGTTTCATAATATAATTTGTAGAGATTAATTTTCTTTTCTGCGTGATGTTGCACTGGACACACATTGATATTATCTCAGCAATAACGGTTACTAAGTCCACTTCCTTTATGTGTAGCTCACCACTGACGTTTATAGCTTCATGTCTGCCCTGAATGCAAATGTGAACGCGTGACGGTTGGTTCAATATTGCAATAAAACGCTGAAATGAAAAACTTACAATGGTCCCTTATATGGTGGACATGATCCCCATTGAAATGACAACGTGAGAGGATTGTTTCCCTTTTTAAACCACGGCTCTGTACCCGCTTTTGTGATTTCAGGCGCCAAGAAAGCCAAGGAGCCAAGTACAGAGCGCAGCTTCTTCCTCAGAATGAAGTGCACTCTCACAAGCAGGGGCCGCACTGTCAACGTCAAGTCAGCTACATGGAAGGTAGGTCACAATGAATCCAGTGTGGAAAGGCATCACGACTGTACTGCTAGGTTCTTCAAGGAAGTGATTGTACCATGCGCACGGTTGTTTGTCAGCACTACGTCTGCTGGGCAGGTCAATTAAATTACCCTGAGCAACAATTTAATAATGTCGGAGCTGAACATGGCAGTTTTATTATCCTTTTAATTATTTTATTAACCTTTTAAAACTCCAACTTTGGTCTTGTATGAGGCTGTGGGGCATGTCGTAGTTCCATATAACTCTACTGGTGGCAATAATGAAGCCACCTCATCCCAATTATTGTTCATCATTCTTTCCAATCTATTCAAATGAAGCAAGCGTGTTGGCAAATGAGCCATTTTAATATTCATTACTATTTAATATTAAATATCTTCTCTTCTCAACTCTAGCAGTGTGTTTTGTGATATTCCTAAATAGAAACAGGGAAGCAAAAAAGTCAACAGCCTCTTAACTGTTGTGATCGCCCTGTCGTCTTTCTGTAGGTGCTTCACTGCTCAGGTCATGTGCGTATACATGACAACCAGCCTGAGGAGACTACCAACGGCCACAAGGAGCCATCTGTTCCTTACCTGGTTTTGATCTGTGACCCCATCCCACACCCCTCCAACATCGAGGTCCCCCTGGACACCAAAACCTTCCTCAGCCGTCACACAATGGACATGAAATTCACATATTGTGATGAGAGGTTAGTTTGCTCGTCGTAATCGTAAGAGTTAACAGGGGCTCAAATGTTATTCAGCTTCTTAACAACACCAGCCATCACTGGCAAAGCTTTATGTGGCATGTTCACATAGAGACACCTAGTGTTCAGTGTAGGTATCACATCAGCTTCTTACTATTGTTTCTCCAGGATCACTGAGCTCATGGGCTACGATCCAGAGGATCTGCTGAATCGCTCTGTCTATGAGTACTATCACGCTCTGGACTCAGACCATCTTACCAAGACTCACCACAACCGTAAGCATAAACTAATAAAAGGAACATGCAATGATAAAACCTCTCTTCTTATTTATTTTGGCCCAACTTGTATTTTATTTTTTGTTTGTTTTTTCTCTTTCCCTTAGTCTTTGCAAAAGGCCAGGTCAGCACAGGCCAGTACCGTATGTTGGCCAAAAGAGGAGGATTTGTGTGGGTGGAAACGCAGGCCACTGTCATCTACAACAACAAGAACTCACAGCCACAGTGTGTTGTTTGTGTCAACTTTGTGCTCAGGTATTGTGAGAGTTCTTTGAATGCTTACTATTTTTAGAAGAGACACACGTCTTCGCCGAATTCTTTGGTCTTTGCAAAAATGGGAATAATATTTTAACAGCTGCATAATGTGCCTCACTTGTGCTACAGTGGCATCCAGGAGGAGAAACTGATCCTGTCTCTGGAGCAGACTGAAGATGTGAAGCCAGGGAAGGAGGAACAGCAGGAGGCGGACAAGCCTGAGGTTGAGAGCAGCCAACCTGTCCTTTCTCCAGTGAAGAAGGAGGAGGAGGAAGAGGACAAGTGTGCAGAGCTGGATGTGATCAAACTCTTTACCCAGGTGTTAAAGAAACAGCCGGATAGCCTGTATGACAAGCTGAAGGCGGAGCCAGAGGCCCTCACGCTGCTGGCCCCAGCTGCTGGAGACACAATCATCTCTCTGGACTTGAGCAGCCCTGGTTAGTGGCCTCATAAGCATATTTACACTTATGCACAGCGCAAACCACAGTTTGTAATCATATATATTCCCCCTTGCTGTGTTACAGATACAGAGATCCCGCTGTTGAAAGAAGTCCCTCTCTACAATGACGTAATGCTTCCCCCTTCGAGTGACAAGCTGATGCTGCCTCTTTCTCCTCTGCCTCCCAGCGAGCCTCTCCACGTCACCAGCACCACCTCTGAGGACGCAAAAACTGAGAGCTTTGCTCCAGCTCCGTCCACTTCACCGACCAGCAGCAGCCCCTCTGAGGTAAGTTTGCCTCATCATTGTCACTTTTCAGTATAAACAACATCTTGATCTGCACTAAAATTGGGAATGACCTTTGATGTCTGTTCACTTCAGGCTCAGTTGGACTTCTGCTTCCCCATGGATTCAGATATGAATTCAGATTTCAAACTAGACATGGTGGAGAAGCTGTTTGCCATTGATACAGAGCCCAAAACCCCCTTCAACACCCAGGTAAGAAGATGAGGAGACACTGCCCTTTTATACCTGTGAGAGCTCTCTGTATTCCGATTCATTAAACCTTCTTTGTTCCTTAAGGCGATGGAGGATCTGGATCTGGAGATGTTGGCCCCCTACATCCCCATGGATGATGATTTCCAGCTGCGCAGTTTGTCCCCAGATGAGCCTCTATCTTGTGGACCAGTCAAATCCATTGAGAGTTCTCCAGTTCACGTCACGCAGGACGTCCACAGCTACCCCAGCTCCCCCTTCAGTGCACCAGGCAGTCGCACAGCTTCCCCAGCGCCGCCTGAGCCTGTAAATGCACCTCATCTTGCCTCAATCATTGCAAAGAGGTAAAGCTCCTAAATACACAGTGCATCAGATACCTTAGATTTCCTTTTAGGAGGGGGTTGAGCTAACTGTTTTTATTGCTGTGCTGCAGGAACCCACAGTTGGACAAAGACATCTCACTCAGGACGCTGGCAGCTCAGAACGCACAGCGCAAAAGAAAACTGGGGGAACTAAAGGACATTATGGGACCGGTAAGTCCTCAGCATCCAAATACTGTTTGTTGATGTTAACTGTCACCGTCAGAGAGATTGATTGTCTGTATTTGATGGTTTCCCCTAGGGAGCGTTGCCCCAGGAGCAGCTTGAGAAAAAGATGAAGGCGTCAGAGTCAGGAACAACCAAGACCATACTTCTACTGCCTTCAGGTGAATAAACTAAATTGTTCACCAAAGTCGGTGCGGATTTGACGTCAATCCTCGGGAGGGTCGTAACTCCGTATGTTCTTCCGTTGCAGATTTGGCGAGTCGTCTGCTCGGCAGCACTTCAGAGGGCACCAGCTCCCTCTTCACCCTGCCACAGCTCACCCGCTACGACTGCGAGGTGAACGCCCCCTTACAGGGTCGTCAGTACTTGCTGCAGGGCGAGGAGCTGCTGCGTGCTCTGGACCATGTCAACTGAGTCAATGCTTAGCCTGCTCACTGCTGGACTAGACTGGACACTACAATTTGTCCCTCACATTGTCACTCCCTCTCCACGAAGCCCCGCCCCCCCAACTTCCCCTTATTTATGTATCTGTATGAGTCTGATTATAGTTTGGCTGCTGTTTGTGCACATCATGTGATTTTTGCAGCATTCCACCGTGACAAACACCATAGCAGCATCCGAGTTTTGGTGCAAGGGATTCAGGCATCGTGAGATGTCAAGTTATTGTATTTTGTCTCTCTTTTTCTTTCTCTCTGTCTTTCGGGGAGTTTCTCAGCACACAGCGCCTCGACAGATGACCCTTTTCCAGCCGGTCACCACAGAACCTGGCTCTACTGCCAGCAGTGTATTGTAAGCTTCAGTCGCACAATTTATATTTTCTTAAAGAAAAATATTACCAGCAATATATATTAAGCCTTTTTAAAGTAGTTTTAATGGGATTTGAACAATTTTATTTTTTCCTCCCATACTTGTATGTTGTAGTACTCGTACCTAACAAGATGTCTTTAGTCCAGAAGTATGAACATATTGTTTAAACCTGAAGTGGTTTGAATGTTATCTCAATTTAATAGGTATCGGTCTTTGAGGTAAATACATTTAATTGTGTAGCAGTGCAGTACATGTCACTTTATTACTTTACTGTAAGTGTGTGTGTGTTACTGTACATATACCAGGGAAATTTTAATTTACTCAGTATAGCTCTCAGCGGAATTTGAGAGGAACCTTCTTTTTTTTTTTTTTTTTTTTTACTTGTCATCATGCAGATTTTTCTCTTACATGAAATGAATTCATGTTTTTGGTCTTTACTGTACACAACATACTCGAAGAGTCAGTTTAAATAAGTGGGATCTCATCGAATCATACCTTACTTGTGTAATCATTGCCAGAGTAACATTTGTGACTTGTCAAACTTCTTTGCTCACTTAATGGTAGTCAGTTTAATACCATTGATCCTTGCCATAGTGTTGGGTCTGTCATGCTTCTTTTTTTGCTGTCTTGACATTAAATGGCTTTAACAAAGTGCACTGTTTCAACTCACATTCTTTTATTTCACAATGTTTGGCTGCTGAAGAACAAATCATCCCATGAACGTGTTCCTACTGTCTTGTAATGAATAACAAAACAATTTGTAGAGGTAGAAACCCAGGGAAAAATACTGATTATTCATGTCAGTAAATCACATGAAAATGATTAAACAGCCATCACCACGGTCACAGTTCTGTATTGGATCTGTCTCCTCTCGTGAACATCGACCAACCATGTTGTCCGTCCACCAGGCCCACATAAAGTTAGGAGATGGTGAGGTTAGCATCACTCCGTGTACTCAGGCGTCACTTGCAATTGAATCGTCTCGTGTCCTCTTTGCACCAACATAGTGACTTTGTCGCTGCTGTGGACGGCGTGGTAGATCTCCTCCGAGGAGTTCACCGTGACCCCGTTTATCTCCAGCACAACGTCTCCTGGTTGAATGCCAGCTCTGAAACAAGTATGATGGCAATTCATGAAGGCGCAATATTTTCTCAGCTGTATCAACAATGTTAGAAAACACACTGAAGGTTTCCTGTTGAAAGTGGACATGCATTTTGATGCTGAATGGCAGTAATTATGAGAGTCAAAGATGTTGTTGGTGGGGGTCTTTGGGTCCTATAGGTTGAAGGAAGGAGTCTCTGGATCATTCCACAGATTCAACACATTTTTTCATGTTTTTTTGTGTTGTTCCTAAACAGTTTTTGTATGTGTGCCTGTGTCAGGCTGCATCCTGCTGCTATCAAGGTGTGTCAAACATTTTTCAGAAGAACATCACATCGTCACAAGATCTCCTGTCAGTAGTCATAATGTTATGCCTGATCGGTGTGCACATGCATCTGATTCAGACAGCTTATGCGTATATGGGAGCTTACCTTTTGGCCGGGGAGCCTTGGATGACTCTGTGAATCAGGACACCGTGCGTCACATCTGGAAAGGACATGTCCCTGAACTTCAACTCGGCAATGATACTAAAGGGACAAAACAGAAAAACACAGTGTTTTAGACACAAAGGTGCTCCGCTGCTCATCTTCACGTAGAGCAGGTCTTTCTGCTTGTGAAGAACTTACCCCGGTGTCAGCGTCAGCATCATGACACCAATGTACCGCCGCTTCGCCCCCGAGTCGAACCAGGAACCTTAGAGGAATCGTACACGTGTGAGAAACTTCTACTAAGGGACTCGTTCTGTTAAGTGTTTGCAGTTAAAAGCTACACAAACAGTGTGGCTTTTGATTCTCAGTTTGCTCTTACTCTTTCTTTTAGCTGCTTGATCCAGAAAAACTCTCACGCGATCGGACGGAATAGCAAAGGAGATCCCGGCAGTGACCTTCATGGTGTTGATGCCGATGACTTCGCCATCCTGGTGAAAGAGGAGTTCACGAACGGAAAAAAGGTTCACGTGTAAATTTGAACAAAGTGAGTCCGAAATCAATTGAGCAATTAATTTGGTGTTGACATTTCTCTCAAGTTTCTAATTTTGGATTCACACTCAAATGTACAACTTCAAAACTTAGTGTCTAATTTAAAGTGTTATCTCCATAAATCTATTTAGTTATTCTATTGTTGGATTAATCTACTGTGAAGTTTTTGCAAATTAGGACTTTTTCCCCCAAACTAAGAAAACAAGGCTGACTCAACGACCGCTCAGCTCTAGACTTTCACTACCTAACTTGCATTAGACTAATCTAATTATGGCGTTTAAGGAAATAACAACCACTTGAGCATACCGTGTATAGATGTCAGATAACATTTCAGTTAACGTAGAAAATCTTCCTCCTATTGGTTAACACTGTACACAAGCACTGTTGAATGCGATAGACATTTAGACAGGAACAGTGACTCACCAAATTAATCAAGGGACCTCCAGAGTTTCCAAACTGCAGACAAACAAAACAGTCGTGTGTGACGTTAACAGACATGATACGAGACATGTCTGAGTCACAGGAAGTCTACACAGATGAGTAGTGAAACATCTTCAAGGAGACTCAAATGAGTCCAGTTGCCTTTGTTTAGGCTTTGTTTACAGATTTCTCCAGAGATATTTTTGTTGCCTCAGAAAGAAATTTGCACAATGAAAATGGGCTACAAAAACAAATAACAAAAAGAATTGTATCAAAATACTTACATCGATGGTTGCATCTGTCTGTATGTAATCCATGTTGGAGTTGGACAGGCCCAGCTCTTTGCTGCCTCTCTGCACTGAGCTGACAATCCCCGATGTGATTGTATTCTTTAAAGCGTACGGGCTCCCCATGGCAACCACGAACTCCCCTTGGCGAACTTCAGACGACTGACCGAGGTTGAGCGTGGGTAAGGGTTTCTGTACGCCAGGTTTAGAGGAAATGGAGAGAAGATCACTTCAATACAAAGATAGAGCATCTTATTTAATCTTTTCTTGTAGCTATGACTTGATCTCGTTAAGCGTCCTTTTCTGTTACAAAAGTTTTTTCTTCCACAACAGTACCAATCAGGAAAATACAAGCCTGTTCATGAGCTTTGGTGCAGTGCTCTTCCAGTAGACTCTATGAATCACAGCCTTATTGTTTACTTTACGAAATCCTGGGAGATACAGTCACTATTTAGCTGTTTGAGAGTAACGTTTCCCTGCAGAACACAGTGTTGTCTTCGAATAGTTTGTTTGTGCTATTGTGTGTATGTGGTGTGTTCGTACGCAAGTTGGGATTCATGACACGTCATCACTATTCATTCTGATGTTATCATACATTTTTTAATGGTTGTCAACCGCTAATTATTCTTCTGGTTTCCTGTTGTGGGTTTCCAAGTCAGGAACTTGGTGTGGCTTACCCAGAAACCTTTGTTATTACGTATGTATTATTTACGTCTGCTACAGTAATAGACTAGTAATCGTCTGAATCTCTCTTCTTCGCTTCCTGCTCTGTGATGTCGCCCACCTTAGGAGTGATTTTGATGGTGGCAATGTCTGCAACAGGATCGACGTCCTGCACAGTGGCGTTGTACATGTCTCCATTGGTGAGCTTCACGCGGACGCCTCTCTTGTTGGCCACGACGTGAGCATTGGTGACGATGAGGCCGTCGCTGCTGATGATAAAACCTGAACCGTTTGACACTGGGATTTCTCGCCCTGAAAACGGGTGTCTGTGAAACAGGCGAAGCAGTTCACGTTATTCAGCCTGGAAGCAACATGCATCATTAGATATTTAGTACGTGTAACATATTCTTATTACATTATAGAAGCCTATGTTATTAAATTAATTATTAAAATAACAGTTATAATTTAATAAGACTTTGTTGATGCCTAAGGGGACATTCATGTGTTACCAGGCGAAACATGAGCTGTTTTATAAGATAAAAAGTTACATAAAAATCACACTTACACAAATAACAACTCATTCCTGAGAAGCTTTGGACTTTTCAGTTAGACGCATTAAAAATAATAATAATAATAGTGATCTGTGTAATTTAACGGGCATTGTCATCTGTAGTTCTATAGTAAATGAAACTGATAAGTTGCAGTCCTACCACACAGATGTCACACTATGAGATTCAGTGACTGAGACAGAGATTAATATCTTAATATCATGGGACGTATTTCGTTTATTAAGCAGCTATTAAAACAATAACTCAATCCAAAAACTGTGGGCCACCATAAATCAAGTATGACAATGCACCGCTCTGTTCAACTCACCTGCCAATGATTTCGATGTACACGACAGCTGGGGTGGATCTTTCCACCACATCTGCAATGAAGTTGTATTTATAGCGGGGGCTTTCGGGTTTAAAGGGAGACGCACACTGAGCCGAGGGCAGAAAGAGTTCAAGACAGCGCCCGGAGAGAGGGACTCTTTTATCCCCATGTTCGTCCTTTTTACTGTCCAGAAGCACCGCACCGCAGACGCCCAAACCCAGCGACACTGACTTGAGCAGAGGACGACTGCTTTGTTTGTCCCGCTGACCACTTCTTCTATCCCAAGCAGGAGTTGTCCTGCCCAGCTTTTCGTTATCTTCTGGTCCCCTGTGCCCACATAACGCAACAGAGGACACCCGACTGACTGTCCTCTCAGCCAAAGAGTTCAGTCCACGGCTCTGACACCGAGTATGTGTCCTTAATGCTGACAGAAGACACCTATTGACAGCAGTTGCTGCCATGTTGCATCACTTCAGTCAGAGATTCGGGAGTTTGTAGACAGCCAAACACTATTTATATTGAAATATATTAACAAAAAAAAAGTTTCTCGTTAAATGTAACGTCGATCATATAAATAACGACAATAAAACATAAATACTCTCCTTAAAACTGACTGTTATCCACACAAAAAAACACGGGAAAAGACAGCCAATAACAACCTTAACCCGGAAGCTTGTTTACTGCGAGCCTGCGCGTGCGCAGTTTACACTTCTTCTATGGTTTTATGGTGGTTTAGAAGCTACTGCACGTGTTAGTGCCCCCCACTGGGCGACAAATGAACCACTTCACAGTTCTTGTGCAAAAATGATAATCTTCATTCTTCACTGTAGTGGTGGAAGAAAATGTAGAAATAGCAATACAATGTAAAAATAAAACTTCAACAGCTTGTTAGAATAAATGGTAACGTAGAGCGAAACCATTGACCAAATATCAAAGAAGACTTTTAGCTAGGTGTAACTTTGAACAACAAAAGACAGGGATTTTTTTTTCATTGATATCAGTATCACATTTTACACCCACAAATGCCAGTATGCTAAATCGGCAATTCTGCACTGTTGCAGCGGAAAACAGTTTAAAGGACAGTGGACACAAGAGATAGAAAACCAACATTAAATAAATACAAACAATTGAAATGAAATTGCTGTTGTGTCACAGATTATGTAATTATGTACTTGTTTTTTTTTTTTATTTGAATTGTAAATAACTTTGCAATGTAGCACCTGCTGCAAGTCTTCTTCCTTTGTAATACTGGCATTGATATTTATTATTATCTTGTTTTTTCATGGTTCCCTAAAGGTTTCAACGTGATACAAAAATCATAGAAGAAGAAAAATGAAACAATAAAAGAAAACAATAATAATGGTAATAATAAAGACAGAGAAGACCAAGAAAATAATAATAATACTAATAAGAAGAAGAAGAAGAAGAAGAAGAAGAAGAAGAAGACGGTAGTGACGTATTCATTGTGGAAGTACGTCACTGGCTTCGAGCCACAGGCGGCAGCGATGAGAAATTCAAAAATTGCGGGCTAGCGAGCTAGCTGCTAGCATACAGTACGGATTGTTATTTTTTTCTTGTCAGTTTTTACCCCGAAACCATGGCTTCTTATCATCATTTATTGCAACACAGAACATCACGACTAGACTCTCCCGCCAAGGTCTTCGCTAAGCTAAAGGCTAAAGTGCTGTCAGAGCCGGTGTGCGTCAACCAGGGGCTTTTAACCAGCAACGATGGGCTGTGTTACTCTAGAGATGAACACAGATCTGTTCTGAACTCCCCACGGAAGAAACCAGGGAGCGCCTCGATAACCGACATGCTCAAGGAAAACCAGAAGAAGTTTGATTCTCATCACAATGAAGTGCAGGCTTTAACTCTTTCTCCAATTGCGAGTCCTAAAAAACACGGCGGGTATTCAGAAATCAGCCCCTTGGAGGACATGGGACGAGGACGCATGCGAAGAGAGAGGTCCTTCTTGGAGTCTACAGCCATGTCTCACGTTTTGTGCGACAGAGGACAGATCCAAAGAGGACCACCTCAGATCAGGGATGATTTCAAGGTACCTCGTGGGACTCTAATGAATAAACAATCCGATGGAAGGAGGGCGTTTGAAGAGGACCGTGCTCCTCTCAGCACTCCCCTGTATCCTGCCTGTACGTTTTCCCCCATGAAGAAGAGGTTGAGGAAGAGAAAGTGGGAGCAACAGGAAAGCCCTGCTGTCAGCGAACATAGCACTCGCAACAAAACAAAGGATTTGAGTATTGTTGAAGGATATTCTAGCGATTCAACAGAGATGACTCTTGAACCAAGGTTGCCAACAATAAGATCCGCCACAGAAAAACGTGAGCTGTTCACAACTGCTTTTTCTTTCGTTGTGTTGTCTTTTAAGAGTATAAATTGACTGATGCCTCATTATCTTTGTGGTTTTATTGTTTATTTTTACAGGTCATAATGACATTGTAGAAAGATTTCCTCCAATGTCCCCAGCCAAGATTTTTGCATACATGAAGGAGAGGGAAGGCAAAAAAGAGCTGCAGAAAGACCACGTTGTCAACAGAAGAGTCCCTTTTGATGGAGGTGAGTGTCATAATGAATATATATAATTATAGAATGAAAATGTCTGGTTTAAGCTGTGACATTAGTTTTTTCCATATCTTGTTGCACAACATGACTTTGTTTACAGTAAACATGATTTCTCCTCTGTAGGTACTTCCCATCCGTCCAGAGACACTCCCCTGACCACAACTCACATTATGGAGACGGAGGACGTAAGCTCAACAAATTCTCCAGAAAGCGCAGTTCACGCTAACGAGCACGGAGTCGACTCAACTGACAGCCGGTCAGAGACCGTTCTCGGCGAGGATGCCACCATCACTTCTGCGCCGGTGATTTTGCACCAAGACCCTCTCGTGCTCGAGTCTCCTCAGATCTCCATACCGAAGAAGCACGGTGAGGCTGTGTTCAGGCGCAACCAATGTTCCAGACCGGTGAAATTTGCAAAAGTGAGTAGAAACAAAAAATAGAAGATAACCTTCAGATATGGGGGGCCCTGTGTTTTGGATTTGTATATATTTATGCACTCAGCTGCAGTTTGTCTTTCCTTAAACATATATCTCTTGTTCCTTATTGTGGTTACGTTTTCTCCTTTGGCAGGACAATGTGATTTATCTCAGTAAATGGTACCTGAGGTCGAGTTATGATGGCCTGTACGTAAATGGGATCCATGGGTGAGTGTTTTCTGAGATACAACAAAAATTATTAGAATCATCTTTCTGACACATTATGACACAGAATATTTTTAGAACCTCTTTGAGATTGTATGTGATTTAATGTAGGGCAGCAACAAGATATAATTTATTTCAATAATATATCAACTGTTTTCTGAGTAGTCTATTCATCTTTTGGTTTACTACTATAATATAACAGATCTTAAAGTTTTACCAAATATTACTATTCAACAAAAGTTCATATTTATTAGTGTAATTAGGTGAGATGTTTTTACCAAGTTCTCTCATTAATTCACATACAATGGATATGACTTAACTTTAGTAACTTGTGCCAATTGTAATTACTAATGAACGCAGCAAACACGCCTTGACGTATTCTGAGCTAATTTACGTATTAATGTGGCGGATGAGTCGTTGCAGCCCCGATTTCACGTCAACACTGGGATCTTTTTGCTTCCAGAGAAACAAACATACCATGGAAGAGTAACATCGTCGTAGGCAGGGTCTCTAGTTCTGTGCTGAAGACCGTCACCGGCAGGGTTTACATCTTAGTTGGGAAGATGAAGGTTGATCTTGAATCTGGTAAGCCTGCTCAGGAGATCCTCCTCGGAGAACGCTTCACTTTGGCACAAAGAAGTTGCATAACAATAAACCTGCACGTAGACAAACTTAATGGTGTCTGTTTTTTCTCTTCAGGCTTACCAGGCTGGTTTTTGAAAAAGTTTGCTAAAGGCTTTCCTGCGAACTGGAATGAGCTGTATGAGAAGTTTCTGTTGGAGTCAAAAGCGTAAGAATATCGGTTCCGGATTCATGCGCCTGCTGCTTGGGGATGTTGAATTATTTATTTGTGAGTTTATGTTGAATTTTGTTTTGCTGTCGCAGCAAACGGAAGGAACCAGGGAAGAAAGTTAAAGGGAGAAGCGTCTCAGCTAACACGCAGTCACAGACCTCCTCCCTTGAATGTTCTGTGAAGCGCCACAGGACAACCTCCTTGAGGACTCGTAAGTGAAACCCTTAAGCTAATTGCTTCATAATGGTTTAGTAACACATCAATGTGGGACGTTGCTTAGCTTCTGTGTTCGAATCTAGGTCAGCCATTCTCACGTCATTTTTGCTCACGTGTAGTTATTTTCTCCTCTTGTCCAGCCGACTCCTGTCTTTCCAGCACCTTTTTGTCTTGTACAAAGGTGTCTCGAAGTGGCCGGGTGATCAAGCCACCTCTGGAGTATTGGAAAGGAGGGAGAGTCATCCTAGATGGACACATGAATGTAAAGGTCCTTCAATGTTACGAAACCTCCATCATCAACGATGTAAGCACCAAAATCTGAACTGAGGAGATGCGAAGTTGTTTTTACTGCGAACAAACAAGTGACATTTCTGTATCACACAGGAGGTCGCTAAAACTGTGTCGGCGAGGTCGTCGCAGAAACCCGTCCGCGTCCTCGTGCCTCGTAGTGAAGGTAAAAATAATTTTTTTTTTTGTTTTTTAAACACTGCAGAAGGAATTAAGAGCCGCTTGGTAAACTGTTCTCTGTGTTCCCAGCCTTGAAGCAACGCGAGTTAGTCTGCGACAAAGACGTGTCAATACCCCTGAGGAGGGTCAATATTCCGCGACACAAACCTAACAGAGCCACGGTTAATGCTGAGGAGAAGCCGTCTAATTTGTCCAAACCTCCTGAGGAGACACTTTGCAGCCCCGGAGAGCAATCTGGCAGAAGAAGATCCAGCCAAAGGCTTTCTGATAAAGTGGACACTGACACAAAAAAGCAAATTGAACCTGAAAATTCTAAAAGGAAAAGGTCAAAAACCCAAACGCAGGACACCAACAAACCTCCAAAGAGACCCTCACGCCGCAAAAAGACTGTCCCAAACATCACAGAGACTTCTGATAGTGATAAAACGCTGCACAACACATCATCTGATGATACAGGTTCAGTTAAGAAAAAAAAGAAAGCACACAGAGTAAAAAAAGGCAGAAAGATTCATAACAAATCAAAACTAAACCACGAGTCCTCATCCAGCCAGCCATCAGAGTCCCCTGCAGACAGCGAGGAGAGCACCAGAGCCACGAAAAAAAGGGACAAGGCGCAAACAAAACACAAACGGAGTAAATGCATCGAAGCGTCACCACCCAAAATGCCTCCGCCGAAATCGACAAAACCCAAAGGGAAACACAAGAAGACGTTTATTTTGCCAGAGCAAGATGGCGATGAGTGGACCACGGCAGAGCTCAAGAAGCTCAAAGAGTAAGTGCTGCATTCTCATTGGAAATGACAACACGCTCCTGCATCGTGACGTCAAGGTCACAGATGTTTTTATTTATCTGTGCGTCTCTCTTTTCCAGGGCTGTGTCCTACTATCCTAAGCACATGGACGGTTACTGGGCAGAGGTGGCAAGGATGGTAGGAACACGTTCTGCAGAAGAATGCCACAAGCAGCACACGTCACAGGGAGCATCACAGACTCCTGCTGTAAAACCCAAGATGCCCAAAAAGAAAAAGGTGGAACCAGAAGTTCCAGGTAGGGAAAAATGTTGCTGTTGGCAGATTGTGCAACAAGCAGATGGGTTCATTTATGTCTTTGGTTTGTTCATATAATATTGAGAAGAACTAAGATAACTTATTTTGTATATATTTACAGCACCAGAGCTGAGGAGATATGTTCCAAATTGTACGGAAAGTGTTTTATGTTGGTAAATTAGTGTCATAGACTTGACCATGCTATGAATCTATGTGTAGTTACAGATAAACCTGTGATATCAGCCCGGGTGGGAACCTTGAGGAGAAAGCAGCAGGTGCGTGAGTTCCTGGAGGCCATGCCCAAAGAGGATGTCGATGATGTTTTCAGCTCCGCATACATGCGGAATAAGCGGTTTGAGGTTTGTCTCCTTCTGCTTTTGCGAATGTTTTATGAGGCGTTTTGTATTTGTTGTGACACTTAACAAGACATGTCGCCTGACGGTTCCCGTTGATTCTGTCTGGATGTGCAGATGCCCAGCTTGTTGCCAGGCGATGATCACGACCTCCGCGTGTCGGACCAGATCCCCACAACCCCGAGCTCGTCGTATTTCCCTGAAGTGAAGACTCCTCAGTGTCTGCATATCACTCCAGGAATGATGGGCTCACCAGACAGGTGAGTAAGAGTTGGTTTGAAGTGCTAACGTTTGATAGCCAACTGCAGAAAAAATAACTTTTCTTAACTTTAAAGGAACAACGACGATAAGTACGTCTATCAGCTGCAGAAGCGGATGAAGAAAAATCAGTTTAATGTGTGCAAGCGTCCGACAACTTCAAAGGTACTTACTGCTTAAGAGATTTTTTGTTAAAGCTTTTATAGAGATATATTCTTTTTTTTAATAATTTGAACCCCTATCTTTGTGTCCTTCAGAGCTTCACACCCACACCATCAGTTAAACGATCGATGAGAAGATGCGGTAACGCAGGTAGGAATGTGTTGTCACGGTTGTACACCAGTGTAGCACACATTTGTGCAGTGTGTTGGAAATATTGATAATAACATTACATTTCATTCTTCATTTCTCTAGAAAACTCGAGCTTTGTCATTTGGGAGATGTTCTCAGGGAACGAGGAAGCTCCATCTCAGAGCGGAGAGGAAGAGGATTTCTACTTCTCGGATGATGACAACTGACTGGAGGGCCAGAGCTGAAACATCATATTCAAAAAAAAAAAAAAAAAAGTTTTTCACAGTTTAAAAAATCAGCAGAGGAAAGATGTAACTTTCACTTATCACATGTGAACAATAAAAATCAGTTTCAATTTTTTTTATATGTGATGAATATGATTGATTTTTAAACATATCTTTAATAATATGTATAGAAATTAAATACATTTGCTCCGAGGTGGCCTGCTGTATATCAGACATAAAGATACAAATTTAAAATTTAAATAGCTAATTATATAATTTTACTACCCCGTCTAGTACGTTCCTGTAAATATAGTTTTTGTTGAACTCCTCATTCGAAGAGTCTCTTGTAAAGTTTTTTATTTTAAATAAACCCTTCTTCAATCAACTGGTTTATTTTTGCTTAATATACAATAAGAGAGAACGGGGCCAAGGTATTTTCTGGCTATAAAAGCGGATATTTCTTCCAAGTGGTTGTAAATGGTTGGCGTGTAGTTTCCCTTGTTACTAGGAACATCTGTAGGCGTTGCCCACCTGAATCTCACATCTGTTATTTTGTGGTCACATGAGATAAACTGGGAGTAAGAGGCTTTGATTTTAGTTAAGGAGCCACATCCGGCCCAATCTGATCTCAAGTAGGACAGACCAGTTACATAACAGCAGAACAGAAACAGAGTTGAACACTTGCAGCTTATTTAATGAAATGTTTCGACTCATAGGTCTTCTTCAGGGACCAGTAGCATAACAGAATAATAGCCTATAAGTAACAACAACTCCATATTTTTTCCATTTGTTTTAGTGCAAAGAAGAATTAAGTAAATTAGGAGAATGTTTATATTTTATAAATTACCCTTTAAATTAAGGAAAATATGTTTAATTTGCTGTCTGCTGTTTAGTCCTGTGTCTCGGTGTGTTGAGTTCTGTCCACTTCTCTTTCTAAATCTTTATTATTCAATGATTGATCCTTTTATTAGTTATTTGTCAACTCCAAATAGCTCAATTTGTATTTGGTTCATTACATAAAACACTTCCCCATTTTTTTAATAACTTCTTTATTACCAATCAGTTTCATAATTACCTAACTCAAACAGCTCTCGAGCTTGTTCTTATCTTCTGTTCCGCTTCTGTTTTCTGTCTTGATTTCTTTTTTGGGAGGGGGAGCCCTCCTCTTCAAGTCCCTTGAGGGTTTTGGGGGGTTTCCGTTAAAAAAACAAACAACAAAAAAAAACTTCCAAAATACTTCCATTATTGTCGTTGTGCTTCAACGTATCTTAAAAGGCGCCAAATAAATAAACGAAATGAATGAAATAAAACTGATAAATTGGGAACAGAAATTATTTTCATTAAAAATTTGCACTCTTCAATGAAATTTTCGCACTTTCGCAAATTCATGCTGCCGGACCATTTTAGACCTTCTGGCGCGCCGCTTTTGGCCCGCGGGCTGTATGTTTGACACCGGTTTTTCCAGCCCATATTTCCCTTCGGATTCAGAGCAGTTTTATCACTGAAAGCATAACCGTGCTATTTGAAGGACACTAATAATCTCACACTCGCCGTCCTTGCTTCCTTTTTGTTCAGAAAAATCAATGACGCGCTTCACCGTTCGCTTGCGCTGAAAACGCACAAATAAATACAACAATTAACAGGTGATGGAAAAACATGACTCGGCAGTAGGTCAGAGAGCGAAATAATAAAATAAAAAAATAAAAAGACGACACAGATCACGTGAAAAGGCGTCATGTGACTGCAGCGTCTATTATAGCCTGCCGTCCAAACACAGAGCCGAGGACACCATGAACACACTGTGAGTACTGTCTGCAACTTCATAGTTATTTAGTTTCAAAGCGAGACAATAAAGAATTAACTATTTAAGCGTGACCCTTATTTCCACACAGGTTATTATTATTTATTTTTTTTGTACATTTATGATGACCTAGATAGAGACAGCCGCTGCTAACGTAGCCTGTTAAAGTGTTCATGTGTCGTTAAAGCCGCTGTAAATAACACTTTGCTTTTCCGTACTAGAGTTAGTCGGGGGTTATATGCGCATTTGCGCACAAAGAAATGCATGTGCTTTTCATTTAACCTTCGCAGCCAAGTCACATTGGGACTTACAATGAGAGCTACAGTACGTAACCCCCAAATAGCGCCTGTAAAGTTGTTTCGTTTGTACTTCCGGGTTGATTTCGTGTTTAGATTCGCCTTTTCAAACCATATATTTTGTTTTTTCTCTCCGACAGACTGGGCTTCTCCATCCCTTTGTTGTTCAGCTCGTTGGTCTGGTGTGGGTATCTGGAGTATGACCAAGATGTCCTGTGAGTGAACCTGAAGTTTTCTTTGTCATTAAATAATCCATCGCTGTTATATCTCCTGAAACGTTTGTTTTCATTCATTCAATAAATATCTGTAATGAAAGTTGAAGCCCAGGATTGTATGGGTGGATAAGGAGAGCAAGTGATTTACAGCTGTTATCACTGCTGTTGTTGTTGTTTTTTTTTATGCTCCCTTTCTCCATTTAAATCTTTCAGCATGTTGCATGTGGGCCACTGTTTATCCGCAAAGTCCTCTGTTAATTTTGTAAAGCCCTCTGTGAGTTTTGTCATGCCATTTGTTGCTGTTTTGGACTTTCTAAAAAAACGTGCAAAAATCCAGAATAACACCGCTTTCAGTTTAATGATCGGATGTTTCTGAAAAGCTGCATGAAGCTTTGGTGAACTAGTATAGTGCATTATCATGGAAAGTTGTCCCTCTCTCCTCAGGATACCAGAGGACTGGACTCATGTTGGTCGGGTTGATGCTACAGAGGAGCTGGAGCTGACCTTTGCCTTAAAACAGCAGAACATTCACCGGCTAGAAGAAACACTTAGGCTCGTGTCTGACCCCGACTCAGCTCAGTATGGTAAGGCTCCGCTTGATAACTGCTGGCTGCAAGAAGCTGAATAGGATTTCCGTATTGACTTATTTCTACATTTGTCTTTCAGAATGTGCATCTTATCACAGTAGATGAACTAAAATGCTCTGACACAACTCTCTTAAAAAAACAAAAAAAAAAACAATAAGATGTTGCAAAAGCCTTTTTGCATTGCCTAACCCTAACCCTTTGTTTGACCCCCACAGGTAAGCATCTCAGCCTGGAGGAAGTGGCCTCTCTTGTGCGTCCATCTGAGCTGACCCAGAAGGTGGTGCGTCACTGGCTTCAGAGTCATGGGATTACAAACTGCCTGACTATTCGCACTCAGGACTTTTTGCAGTGCACAATGACTGCAGAGTAAGCATATCTTTTTTGGCAACACTGATTCTGCTTACTCCATTCATTTGCTCTTGACACACTTAAAGCACAAAGTTACTTTCTCAGCTTGAGTTCAGTGAAGATGTAAATCTTGTGCTGAGGCAATGCTCATATCTTATGATATAGTTCCTCTTTCTGTGGTTAAAAACTGATTAAAAATCAAATAATGAGCTACAGACTATTAAAATCCTTGAATCCAGGTCAGTGTTCATCTATTCAAACTACCAACATACCCTAAACCCCCACACTGATAATGGTTTTATTTCCTTGGAGTTATAGGATATCAGTTTTACCTAAGTCAGTTTATTTGCTGAAAACGCAGCCACACTGAGGTGAATCTGTTCGTATGTAAATGACGTGGGAGTAGATCTGTAGACATTCATCTTGTTGTTGTTCTTTGTGTATGAAGTGTTGCAGAGACGCTTCTTCCAGGAAGCAGGTTTCACCGTTACATCAGGGACGGCCATTCTTTAGTGAGGTCTTCAGCTCCATATTCCGTTCATGATGATGTTCACCAACACTTGGACTTTGGTGAGCACCATTTCCTCAACTTTAAAATGTCCTGCATCTAGAGTTGCTGTTTGCTTAGGTCAGGATCTCTGTAAACATTACTGGATGTGCGTTTCCACAGTTGGAGGTCTTCATCGTCTCCCGCCCAAAGGGCAGGATCTCAGGAAGAAGGAACAGTCGTCGGAGTCTGGCGTGCACCTCGGAGTCACTCCGTCCATCTTGAGGACTCGCTACAATCTCACAGCAGCTGATGTGGGATCAGCTCGAAACAACAGCCAGGCTGTAGCCCAAGTACGATCCGATCACATCAGTTTGTAATATAACGTTAAATGTTGCTGGTAGACGTAAGCTCCATGGGATCATAACCTGGTGTACATTTTCACTTTAGCTAGCTGTTTTCTCTTCCAGTTCTTGGAGCAGTATTACCACCCTGCCGACTTGGCCGAGTTCATGACCATGTTTGGAGGGAGCTTCCAGCATCTGTCTCAGGTGGATCGAGTCGTGGGCACCCAGGGAGGAGGAAAGGCCGGTCTGGAGGCCAGTCTGGATGTAGAGTACATCATGAGCACAGGGGCAAACATCCCCACATGGGTCTTTACCAATCCAGGTGTGTATGATTGAGAGAGTCTTTGGCCTTGTTTGTATACATGCATCTACCCTTAGACAAGTGCTCACACACGCCCATGCAAACAAACATCTTTGTGTTTTCCTGCAGGTCGTCATGAGTCCCAGGAGCCCTTCCTCCAGTGGATGGTTTTGCTCAGCAACATGTCCAACCTGCCGTGGGTTCACACCATCAGCTATGGAGATGACGAGGACAGCCTTTCGACCGCCTACATGATGCGCATCAACACCGAGTTTATGAAGGCCGGCGTCAGAGGACTTTCTCTGCTCTTTGCTTCTGGTCAGTAAAAGTGGAAGTGTTCCAAGATCATCAAACGGACTTACATTTGTGACGCAAAGAACATTTCCAAGTACCTCATCAGTAAAATATGACTGTCAGAGTCCGAACAAAGCCCTTTTGTGTGTGGGTCAGCTTCAGCCTCTTATCTTTGATAGTTGTGATTGTGTTTTTTTTTTCAGAGTAAAGGTCACCTCTTTGTGACTCATGTAACACATGATCACTGTGACCTTTTGCCTCTGGTTTAGTCAGTGCTCCGTTTACCTAAAAACAATAGGCAGTACTTTTCAAACAGGGTACTGTGGACTGTCATTTCTTTTTAATGGGGTTTAGAGACGACCAAAATTAGACAGCACCGGTCTCCTTGGTTACGCGTCACCTGGCTTGTGACTTTACGCCACTCTTATTGTTAGATATTATCTCACATGTAACAGGAATACACCTTCATTGTTTTAAATGAAGCACCCATGACAGCACGGTTAGCCTTGGAAAAACGTGTTTGCACGACAGCCTTTGTCCTGCAGCTTCTTCCACAGCTTGATTACTTGAAAATATGTCAGTTGTTAGTAAGAAATGCTGCATAACTTGTAGGATGTTTATTTATTTTTTTTAAACTTCCTTAAACCTGTGTCATTACTCAGGTGACAGCGGTGCTGGTTGCAGACACTTGGGAAAATCACAAAACTCCTTCAGGCCCAGTTTTCCTGCCTCAAGGTAAAACACCAACTCCAGGACTGGACCTCTTCAAGCATTAGTTTCATGCATTCGATTAATGACACGTATGTTGAAGTTTGAAATATAAGAAGTGAAAAAAGGTTTGTTCCGTGCTTCTCGTTCCCAGCCCATATGTGACCACGGTAGGAGGAACATCGTTCAAGAATCCATTTAAAGTCACGTATGAAGTCACAGATTACATCAGTGGAGGAGGCTTCAGCAATGTCTTCAAGATGCCGGACTACCAGGTAAAATAATCACCTCGGTGGTCTGCAGACTTTAATTACCCGAGTTGGGGCGATAATTTATGACCCAACTCATTTATTAATGTGTTTATTCCAAACTGTGCCAGCGGACACTGTGTTATTTATGATGTTTTGTTTTTTTTGTTCCCCCAGGCCAGTGCAGTGAACAGGTATCTGAAGACTGTTGCAGCAACTCTCCCTCCTCAGTCGTACTTTAATACCAGCGGCAGAGCCTACCCGGACATGGCTGCACTGTCTGATAATTACTGGGTGGTCACCAACAGGGTGCCGATCCCCTGGGTGTCTGGGACCTCGGTAAGATATACTACCCACAATTTCTCTGTTTTAAACAACGGATTCTGTAATAGAAGACGGAAAACATCCTAGGACGGCCTATGATTTTAAACACAATACTGAATAACTTTTCTAAAAATTGAAGGAAAGGTGAGAAAAGGGCTCCAGTATTTCGAAAAGTCCAAACAGCTATGCTAATAAGCAGCCTTCACAGCTGGTTCAGAAGTCTATAGTCTATATATAACACAGAAGTCAGAGTTGTTAGTTCTGCAAACATTCAGAAGAAAATGTTGGCACAGGCATAGCCACATTTTTTACAATGTTTGAGCATCGGTAGCAGTATGTACTCGTTGCTTACGAGTTGTTCTGAAGGACTTGGTTCAGTTTCTTTGAAGCAGAGTTTATGGGGTAATTATCCTCTGTGTATTACCTGCTACCTGCGTGGGCAGTGCGTCCCCGTTTCAGAGAAACACATTAGAAGAAGCCAAACAATGAGCTCCTGTGGACGGGGTAAGCAGTGAAACATAATTTCAGCCTCATAAAAGTCTGTAAATAAATGTACTGCATGTAGAATGCATGACACCAAATTTGTTATCACTCTCTTCAGACACCGGGCTCAGTTTTGTCGTTTAGGTCCTATTTTTTTTGTTTTATTTTTTTCTAAATAGGTTAGCTTCTTCTGTTGGTGTACTGTCCACTTCAAAGAAACTGAATTATCCCTCTACTCCTTCCGTGCGCCTCATCACATTTATTCTTTATTGTTCCCTTCAGGCGTCAACCCCCGTTGTCGGAGGCATGCTTTCTCTCATCAACGATCAACGTTTGAAGAAGGGCCTTCCTCCCCTGGGCTTCCTCAACCCCCGTCTCTATAATCTCAAAGGACAAGCCTTATTTGACGTAGGTCACGGCGTTGCTGCAGCGAAGTATTCGCTTAATCAGCTCAATTCGAGCTGAAATGTGACCCAGAACTTAAGCACAATATAAATGAGTTTTTTTTCTGTTCACCAATGCTTAACTGTAAATTGCCTTCACGGGTGACCGTGACATAATGTAAACCAGCTGAAAACTTCAGTTCCATCTTGAAGTCTTTGCTTATTTTACCATTGTTAAGCTCCATTGCAACACGTCTCCCTAAATGCCGTGCGTTCTCGTCTCCAGGTGACTGAAGGTTGTCACCTGAGCTGTCTGGATGAGGTGGTGCAAGGGAAGGGCTTCTGTGCTGCGCCATCGTGGGACCCCGTCACAGGCTGGGGGACTCCAAACTACCCGGCGCTGCTGTCTGCCCTCCTGAGTTAATAGCTGCGATTCACTAAAGCTAAGCCACTAGTAGTATCTGCACTGCCAGCAGGTACCATACACACATCCAAACTCTTGACCCGATGCCTGATGCCAAAGGCAGGTCAGTGGTAACGCTATGCTCTAGATTAGCATTCGATTCAGATAAACGCTTCTCAAGGAATATCACTCATCAACACTTGTATCCATTTAAGGATAAATTTATCGCCTCTACCATTTTTAAGGCTTAACACTGTTTAAATATTTTTAGGTCAAGGATAGTGATCGTTGGGGATCACCAACGCTACACTGCAGTGGCCCATTTCTGCTGAATGCTGCATTTTAACTGACCCAGATTTCTCTTGTGAATCAATATGCGGGCAGATGGGCGAGAACAGGAATTTTATGCTTTTTAAATTCATGCCTCTAAGACGCAAAGCAGCGGAGAGTGTGGATGCACCTATCGCTTTGCATTTGCAACGTAACGTGCAAACGTGCTGAAATGCATACTGCAATCACCTCTTGGATGCACACCAGTGTCTTTTTTTTAAGAGCGTTGAACGTCAATCCCCTCTAAATTTAGCACGTTTGGATGGAGATTTGGTTCGTGTTGAGAATGAGGTGGGTAATTTTTTAAGTCTTTATTGCATAACTACTCGGCAGGGATGAACTAGGTGCGTCATTGTTTTATTTGATATTTACATGTAGTTTAAATTCAAACTCATATTTAGAATAAAACAGGAACATTAAAAAGAGGACCTTTCAAATCTTTTACTTTGGTTTGTTGCCGTGTGCTTTGCGGCTGTGAACGAATAAAATGCACTGTAACGTGTGGGTTGAAAATGAATCAGCAGGTCTCACCCACCAGCGCTTTATCTTCTGATTATGTGTATCCCCAAACCAGATGTATTTAATGTGAGCAAACTGCCTGTTTTTGTTTCTTGTGTGTGAACTGATTAAAGCCAGATTTCTACTTTGAAATGGCGACTGATTGTTTTGAATGCGTGTCGTTTTATTAAAAGCAAAACTGCCAAGTGTTTCCTAGTTCCTGCTTCATTCTGTTAAAATTAGTCTGTGAGTAGCGTCTTTGGATTGATGGTTGCAATTTAGAGACATTGCCTTTTTTCAAATACTACAAAAAAGCAAAATTAATCAGCAAGATCAGTCAATAAGTATTACCCGATGCCCTAAAATTACACTGAGATTATGACAAAAGACGTGTGTATAAACGAGGCTGCAGGAGTTTAATGTGCTCACTCTAAATAGCTGGCGCCAGAGTGAAGCTGTTTTCAATGCAAATTTTGACTTTATAATCTTCAGTTGGTGTCTCATGTCACAGAAATTAACTCAAAGTTCAATAATAAAAAATAAAAAAAAGTTACAAACCAGCAGAAAGATAGCAAATTCCCTCATGAAACACCAGTTTTACCAGATCGAATTAAACCCATGTCCAAATTCTACATTTTATTCTGAATATAAAGCATTTCTGAACTAGATCATACCCTCATGTTTTGAGGAATTCTGACAACAAATGACGCTTTTTTTTGTATTGGTAGTGCAAGGGAAAAACATTTTAATCAGTGATCACTATTGAAAAATCACATTGCTATTACCTACACGATTTGGATATTGCGTTGTAGAAAATGAAAATATGCAGAGACCACCCGATTCTCCCCCTCACGCGAAGGAGGAAAAAGGAGGTATAACAAACTGAAACCCTCTTCCAAGAAGAGCTACTGGGACAAAATTTTACTACAAATGTTACCACAGAGCTTATGTCAAACAGTGTACAATATGCACACTTGGGGGGGAAAAAGTACAAAATTGAAAAGGTGTCATTGCTGAGGATCAATGCAAATTTGACAGGTATTTCAAAAACTTGAACTGGTTGTGTTAAAGTATATAAATACGTTTTTTTTTGTTTGTTTGTTTTGTTTTTTTACGGCAGATCCATGATTAACCTCTTCACAAGAAGAAACCGTAAATTGTTCCATCTGGGTGCAGCCAAAGTAGCGTGGGAGGCCTGAAGGGGTCGGGGTTCTCACAAGTTCCTCCGTATAGCAAAAAGTTCACAAAGAGGTCATATCTCCGTTCAAACCCTTCATCTGGAGGCAACGCAGGAGGTATTTCTTCTCTCATAAAAAAAAGCAGGCCACGGGACATTAGTTTGTCATGGAGCAGAGATACGGGTGAAATCCTCCAGTGTAGCTAGCGTGTCGCCGCTAGCCCGGCTCCTGGCTGACTCACTGGTTGTTTTTGGCTTTGGCATGTGTGAGGATGTGAGACTTGAGGTTGGTCGACTGGGCGAATTTTTTGTTGCAGCCGTCAAAGGGGCACACGTACGGGCGGTCCCCGGTGTGAATACGCACATGTGTGCGCAAGTTAAAGTCCAAAGAGAACCGCTTGCCGCAGCCTTCAAACGTGCACTGAAAACAAGAGAGAATCAGTCAGTGATGTATGCGTGTGTCAACCAGGCTCACAAAGTGATACTGTTTTTCTCTGGTGAGAATTTGAGAGGATGCACGGCCAAGTTTGCACGCTCGTGAAAAGCTGCAGCCTTTACCGGAACAAAGAGAATATGTGTGAAGAAACTCACCTGGAACGGTTTCTCTCCTGTGTGTACAAGTTGATGCCTCTTCAGCTTGGAACTTTCCACAAACGCTTTGCCACACTCTGCACAGACGTGCACACGGGGCCCGTGGGTATGCAAGTGTTTCCTCATTGCCGAGTTGTCCCTGAACATCTTGCTGCATCCCTAAGAGGGAGAGAAACAACAACACTTATCGCTCAGGACACTTAAAGGCCGAAGTTTTACCATCGGAAAACAAAAACCCGCCTGCCGCCAGGAAGACAACATCAGCGATTAAAATACACACAACTCAGCAAACTGTGGCCTGTGTGTTTAACCCTCATATTTTTAACAGCACTGTGTACACTGATATGAACAGGATTCCACACTCACTTTATGAGGACAGGCTATTGTCCTGGGCGCATCGTCTTCTTTTACTTTCCTTGGCTTCATTCTGCAACACAGATTAAAGTGGTCAAATTACGAACTGTGGTTTATTGACATGAATTACATTCTTTTGTTGTTTTGCCCTACAGTAATAGTGCTTCTTTTAGAGGTTTCTGTTTATCCTGTGTGAACATCAACGATAACAGTTACCGTGCAAACTCTGCCAGCTGTTTGGGGTCTGACAGGTCGATGCCTGGGATGCCTCCGGGTGGGAGCTTCTTCCCCGTCATGTATTCAGAGTAATCCGGAGGAGAGTTCTCTCCTGTGATCTGCTCCTCGTGGTCTATGTCCTTCTTGTCATCTGCATGACAGGGGGACAGTTTTAGAGACTCGTCAATAAGGACAGCAGGAAGATAATGTGGAAATAATTGATTACATAACTGGGACTTCATCACTGCAGTCACCTGACAGAAAATCCTGTTTGTTCCTAGATACGTCTTGTGACGTAACACGATCTTAAAGTTTAAAGTTACAATAATGCAGACTCATCACAATTATTAACAGTCTATAAATGGCACTAGTAGTACAGTGTATCAAAATAATTTCCATCTTGGATTTATAACATAAACGGAAACAGAAGTTGAATAAAATGCCACTTTCTATTGTAAATAAGCATAAATCATTTGCAAACATTTAAAAAAGTTACTAGGGAAAGGCAATTTTACATATACACAAAGAAATTCCATTAATACATAAATACACATTTGCAGAAAACGAATTTGTTTTTTGTTTTGTTTTTTCATTTTTGCTGTGACGTTTAAATCCCACCTCTGATAATTAAATCATGTGTCTTTTGTGAACTAAACCGTGCTTTCTGTGACTGAGGCGCAGAACTAGGCAGACACAAGAAGAACTCTTTTATGCACACAGAATCTAATTTCCACTCCATTTATTGTACTTTTTACAGCTGTGGGAAAATAGCTTCTGCCTAAAGCGTAAGAAGCGTAAAGTGCGGGGGTTTCTGTATGCACCACCTCCTCCTCCGCACTTAGCGAGGGAGTGAACTGCGCCACAGCGGCCTAGCGGAGCCTCGTTTAAATACACAGTCTGTGAGCGGAGCCAGCTGCATGAGCTCCCACTCTCGCCGCCATCTTCGTCGGCCAAATAAACGCCATTTTTTCGGGCCGCCATACTTTCTAGACCGGGGAAATATGGCGGCGCCCATCGACACATAAAACATGGCTTCCCATAAAAACAAAAACATTTCAAATGGAGTTTAAGTTTCTCGGAGGTGGGAAAAGGCTCCTACTTTAGCGGAGGACAAGGCCCCAGCTAGGCCCCGTCACAGCACACACACGCAGAGAACAAAGCGAGGGGGCAGCTTGCAGGAATTCACTCAGGACTCTGAACTTACCCGATGCCCACATAGTGACTGAAAATTCCCCCTCCAGCGTCTTTATCTGGACTTGCTTCTGCTCCCATTTTCTGCCCATCTCTCCCCCGCTCAGGTAGCTCTTTTTGCCCGCTTTCTTTCCGCTTCCACTCTTCTTCATCCGGCCTGTTGACGAGCTTTTCCCGGCCACAGTTACCAGAGTCTGTTCGATGTAGTCCTCCTCCACGGCGGGCACCGGGATTAAAATTTGGTCCTCGAAGCCGTCATCTGTGTGCAGTTCGGAGTCATCCTCGCCCACCACCTCCTCTCTTGTTTGCACCAATATCACCTCCTGGTGCGGGTGAATCGAGGTGGGATCATCCGAGTCAAGAGGCTGTAAGGCGATCATAGGCTGGTGTTCACCGTCCTCTCCAACAACTGTTGTCTCGATTGTCTCTACTTCGATTTCGTGCAATTCAACTATTTCGGCTGGCATTTCTGACCCGTCCGTTTCTATGTACAGGGTGTCCCCCGACGCCATGTTAAGTTCCGTATTTCCCCCTACTTATTAGCTATTTTTTTTTTTTGCACACTCTTGCCTTCCTCCTCCCTCTCCGACAACAACTCTCTTCGGTGGTGTATTCTCGTCGCCACAGCGCTCCAGTTATGAAGTCTCGCGTGATTTGGACCAAACCTGATTGTGGAGTTGAAACTTTACTTGAAGCGTCTTATTTCTTTATTTCAAGAAACTTATTTATTCGGAATATATGAAGTATGTATATGCTAGAGCTACCTCGTTTTAAGTTTACACTTTAAATTTTTTTTCATTCCATTTTCTTTCATGCTGTTTATTTTATTTTTCGTTTCTCAGTTATGCATTTAAACTAATATTGTTATTTTATTTTATTTTTTTTTACCTTGCGTGCTATGTGGTATTATAACTTTTTTGTTGTTGTTTTTTTCTACTGACTGCAGGTTGTAAAATACATTTCACTGTTCATTGTGCTATGTATAACTCTGCGTGTGTTATCTCAAAGTAATTGTTTAAATTAAATGGCATTGCAATAAATGTAAATATGTGCGTTATTATCTATCTATATGTTTCACAGTTCCAGCTTATGTAAAATAACTTCTGGATTCGAACCGTGTAATATGTAACTGCTTATTAGGGTGGCACTGACAAACATTATTTTATTTATTTATTGGCACTAAAATGTGAAAAAAATGTGAAAAACTAACGGCAAAGGTGACATAATTGCTGGTGCTGTCTAAGGCTCAGATATAAGCTTTTACATTTACGGTGATTAAAAACAAAGTAGATAATTCTAACAATTCACACACGCAAACCACTTAATGTGTAAATAAATAAAAATGTTTCATTAAAAAAATATATATATATATAAATATGTATAGACTACAAATTATATAAAAAGGCTCAGAAATTAAAAGTGTTAAACATTTCATAGAAAGAAATGCGAAGAAATCCAACATATGCTGGGATATTTGGAGATGGAGCTTACATACTGCTAGCAAATTTACTAATGTAGACAAACAAATATCGATACTAATGATGCATCTCAAAACCAAACTGTTGATCCAGTCAATGAACAATGTAAACAAAAGTTCGTCTGTGGTTTATTTGAAGGTAACATTCATTGTATCTTTTTAGATATAATTGTAGTCTTATTAGTATTTTTCCAGCGTAACCTGTGCGCAGGTAGTCGATATTAGCAGGTGCGCCGCCACTTTTGTCCCTCCTACTGCCCGGGGCTGGGTTGGGGGGAGGGATTTGAATCACACCTTACACCTTCGGCCTGCAAACCTGTGCGAGTGGGTGTGCCCCGATACTAGTGCAGGTTTGATGACACACGTAACGCCACAGAGCCAGTTGTCGCAGACGGAGAGAGGATAGCCATGGGGAAGACAGGTGGAAGAGGCGACTTTGAATGGGTCTACACTGACCAGCCGCACACTTCAAGAAGAAAAGAAATTCTGGGTAAGAAATTCAACCAATTTAAAAGCTCTTATTAGATTCTTAAATTATTAGTTAGTTTGTGTGAAAAGTTGAAGCAAGATTTTTGTCCCCTGACTTTTCACTATAAAAGCGTAGCCGGTTAAACCTGTTTACAAGCGGTTGCTTAACGAGCTATCAGTCCACAATGGATGCAGGGGAAACGTAGAGACTGATACCATCGATGATGAAACACATTGTGGACCATTTTTACATGTTTGACTAAAGTTAAACTCACCCTTTAACTACAGGTATATAGACGTAAAAGTGTAGTACGATGCCAGTAAAATTTAAACTTAGATTTTCCAGTCATGTGACACTTTCTGTCCTCTCTGCCTTTTACAGATGTTGATGTAACTGTTGTAACATGAGCAGAAACCGCTCTTTCCTAGAAAGATCGAGCATGGCTACGAGCAGCAAAGTCAGACATTTATCTTTTGTCAGGGTCAAGGTATGATGTTAAGGTGGAGATACTCAGATATGAGGGGAATTACAGGTTTCAGCCTTTTAAACCAGCAAAAGATGGAATTAATTTTAGTTAAAAATCTCAGTAATGAGTTGTTTTTGTAGGTGTACCATGCGGCCTTGGTGTGATCTTTTTCTTCTTACTAGAGAGACAATAACATCACGTTGATAGCTGGTGCAGATGACAATGCCTTTGGGCTTGCTAGGTAACAAGACACATTTGATGCTCATGGCAAACACAGACACAATGCTACTCATGAAGTGAGAAGAAAGGCTTTGTTAGAGTCCAGAAATCCGAGAGGATCGCTGGAAAATAATTTTCTTGCCCATCTGTTAGTGAAACTGGGCGTTCATCATCCATTTCCAAGAGAATATTATCAAAAACCGTCTCTTGTCTTTATCTGATGCATCATGTAAATTCATTTAAAACAGCTCAACAAGATACAGACCCTTTGATGTGTACATGATCAGGGCTTTGTCCAGAGGTCGCATGGTTGCTCAGGTGTGAAAGAAGCACACATAAGGGGGGGTTGACGCCATCAAGCCATTAAATATTAAAGCATTTTGCCTTAATTATCCCGACGGACGAGGCAGAAAAGTGAGAATGTCAGAGGTTATTGTGCTTTCATGTCCATTTACTTTGTGGTGTTAGATAGTTTGATTGACAGGTGGGTTTTTATCTATTCATTGGCTCCTTGTTTAGGGTGTCTGAACAGTGCATGCTTGACACACAGGCCATAAAGTTTATATTACCTTGCTGGTTCCAAGGTCATGAATACCTCCTATTTAGGCAGCCGGTGAGGTAGGTTAGAATTGTAGCCCTGTTGCTGCTGTTTAAAATTGACCTCATAACATCTAAAATGTTAAACCATAATAATAAATTAAATTAATAATGGTACAGTGTGTGCTGTACAGATACATTAGGCTGTTCAAACCATTTTTATGATGCCTGGTTATTTATTCAACCTAATTTCTCGTGGGCCAACACCTGGAGATGTATAGTCCACAACCATGCCTCCAACTAGAATTATGTTAAAATCAGTGACTGTGGAGAGGAGAATTCCCCTTGGCTAAACTTTAACTGAATAAATAGGGTTCGGTCGGTGAAGGGGAGACCTATAAACTCCAGTAAAGTCACTGAAACCACACCCTGGAGTCTTTAACCCTTTACGTAAAGATGAACACAATTTGCATAGAGGCATTACGCAAGCCAGATGAAAACAAAAGAGCATGCCAGATTTGCATGTCACATCGCCCGCTGATGTGTGCCGGTCTGTATTCTGATGTACTCGGTTGCATGTCACGATGAGGTGCTCCGCCATAATCCTGTAATTTTTCGGTGGTTGGATCACATGGTGCAGCCTCTCCCGGCTTACCATAAGGTGTGGTTACCGTTACAAATCAGAACTTGTATGTCATTTTAACTGGTTATGTTATAAAAGCAGTGTGAATTAAACCCATAGCTCATTTTGTCCGCAGCGTTTTGGAGCCACTCCCTTTTATCTCTCAGCGTTATAGTTCCCACAGCAAAACAACACCTCTGCCAATTAAAACAGATTTTCGTTAGCAGGCTCATCCCATGAGAAGTGTAGGTGTCATATACAGCGTGTTTGACTGTGTTCTTTGGGATATGTGTGTGGTGTTGCTGTGATACATTGATAAATTGAGACCAATTAGTTGTAAACGACTGAATTCGTACTGGTAAACAATTTTCTCTACTTGTCCATGACATTTATCCAATATCTACAGTCTGACCATCTCATCATCTAATCTTTCTTCTCCATGTGCTTCTTTCCTCAGCCAAATATCCAGAGATCAAGTCTCTGATGGGTCCAGACCCCCAGCTGAAGTGGGTGGTATCGGGCATGGTCCTAACTCAGCTCCTGGCCTGCTACCTGGTCCATGACCTCTCCTGGAAGTGGATCTTTTTCTGGGCCTACGCCTTCGGAGGCTGCATCAACCACTCTCTGACTCTGGCCATCCACGACATCTCTCACAATGTGGCCTTTGGCAACAAGCATGCGAAGTGGAACCGTTGGTTTGCCATGTGGGCCAACCTGCCCATCGGGCTGCCCTACTCCGCCTCCTTCAAGAAGTACCACATCGACCACCACCGATACCTGGGGGGTGACCAGCTGGATGTGGACATCCCTACAGACTTTGAGGGATGGTTCTTCTGCACCCCAGCCAGAAAGATCCTCTGGCTCTTCCTCCAGCCGCTTTTCTACGCCCTGCGTCCATTGGTGGTCAATCCTAAGCCAGTGGGTGCGCTAGAAATACAAAATGCAGTAGTTCAGCTCACAGCAGACGTCATTATATACTATTTCTGGGGGCTGAAGCCTATCGTTTATCTCATTGCTGGATCTATTTTGGGCATGGGACTTCATCCTATCTCCGGACATTTCATAGCTGAGCATTACATGTTCCTGAAGGGACACGAGACATATTCCTACTATGGATCACTGAATTTGATCACCTTCAATGTTGGGTATCACATGGAGCACCACGACTTCCCCAGCATACCTGGCAGTAAACTACCTCAGGTGAGGGTTTGTTACTGTTATAAATCAAACTGTCACCAGATAAACTCTGGACTTGAGTCATTTTTTCCTAAAGAATGAGCACTTACAGCCCCACCAGCTGTGGGGAGATAAGATGGGCCTCTCCTGTCTTTCAGAATCGAACAAACCAGATATCTGCAAATACCACGCTTGACTTTTTTTTTCATTCAACTGCAAATATTTATCTGATGGATGGACGGGCTTTGTAAGTGATTAACTGCAGCCTCTGCAGCGTGAGTAGAGCTGGAAGAGATGAGATATC
Source organism: Mugil cephalus (assembly GCF_022458985.1). NCBI lineage: Eukaryota > Metazoa > Chordata > Actinopteri > Mugiliformes > Mugilidae > Mugil > Mugil cephalus. The sequence goes on from NC_061786.1 coordinate 11,477,850, forward strand.
TAGATATCCGGTTAGTTATTAACAGAGAGAATACAAGCCTTTTTATTTAGTGTTTTACAATAACTAAATTTTCTTTTAACTTTCACTTGGTTTACTAAAACAGTTGACACTTGAAAGGTGAGTATGAGGCCTCTGAGATATGAGGCCTTTATAAGCTGGCCTTGTTTCTGTCCTTGTCTGATTGTCCTCGTTAAATAATCTTTTATGTATAAGACTCTGACTACCCAAAGACACTTTACAGCTGCAATTGAGTTTATGATCTAAGTTGTTTATTTATCCTTCCACCCTTACCTCACTGTTTTTTCTTCTTCATGTTGACAGGTTAAGCAAATCGCAGCGGAGTATTACGATTCCCTGCCCCAACACACTTCCTGGACCCGGGTATTATGGGATTTCGTATTTGATGACAGCATTGGTCCCTATGCCAGAATCAAACGGGAGTACAAGTTGAGCAAGCAGGAATAGATCTTTGACTGATTATATTTCCCACCATGCAGGAATGTGAACTTCAGTTGTCAAATATTCACAGATAAAATATCATTATATTAGTTTAAATGTGCAATGTTGTCACTGTATGTAAAGTTAATAATATGTTCAACATACGTCTAATTAGTCCTGCTATCGGTATGGCAAATGCATGTGCACATGTTAGTTGCATATAAACACGGTTTATGAGAACGGTATTTCAGCGTGTGTCGCTGAATGCCTCGTTATTTATTTATGTGCGCATTCCTGCTTTAAACACATGGCCCATTGTCAGTCAGATGGCATAGACGTGGAACATATATGTTCACCTATGAGTGGAGACAACGCACACTAACAAATACATTTTATTATTACAATTTTTTTTACAAGACAAAGGTCACTTACATTCCTATGAGGTTGTTCATAAATGATACTACCTCCCTTTTCCTCAGACTTCTTAATATAGTGCGATTCAAGCTAAGTTTTGTCACATCGGCTAATATGAATTTACATCCATCGTGCATAATGGTGCTGAAGTGGAACATGAGCATTGAAACTTACTTTTTGGTAAGAGGAGCCTTTTCTTCAGTGACGCCCCGTTCTGCCTGTTTGTGGCTTCTTTGTGATGTAAACCACCAATTACATGCGCCGGGAGTGGACAAAATAACAGAAACTGTATAGCAGGTAGAAAACAGGTGGGAGACTTGGGAGTCTGTGTTGCTCACTAATGATTTGACAGATTTGTCAACAGCAAAGGTTGCATCGTGCAATCACACATTAAGCTATCGCACATATAAAGCTAAGTTTTATGTGATTGGGTACAGTGGTGAAAACAGGCCGTACTGCCTGATTTGATGCTGCATCCAGCATAAATTCTAAAATATAGCAGGAAAAAGGGCCAAGAGATTCAAAATGAACAGCTGTGACAAGTGAACCTTTACCAACACTCATTTAAAGTTACTTTATAGTTTGTCACCCTGAACGGCAAGTCAGCACTTATGAATTAAAACCTGACAAGCTTTACCAAATGAGTATTTACTACAGGGCTACTCTAAAGTTCTGTTATTTTGTCCACCCACTCTATGTGCAACTTAATGTATGTGTTGATTTACAAGCGTGATATAGAGGGTATGCATTGACGTCACTGCCACCCGGAGCCGCGCCCCCTGAGTGGCTAAAACATGGTGAAACCTATAATACAGCGTGAGGAAAATGTGGATTATCAGATGAAATGAGGACAATTTAACTCGAGAACGATCCATACGAAATAGTATGGATTTGGAAAAGTGGATTAGCCTCAGTTTCAGTTAGTTTTAGTTCATTTCAGTTTAATGTAGTTAAACAAAAGATGCTAACACTCAGAAGTAAGCTTTACTGAGAAGCAACTTTAGCCATACAATACTGTAGCGTTAAAAGGATGACGAGGAGTGGTCATAAATATTCCTTTTATTGATTTAGTGTTATTTGTTGTTGTTACTGTCCACAGATGTGTGTATATATATGGTTACTGTCGGCCGTAATTAGCCAAAACAACAACACCGACGAACACATAATAGCCCTCCTGAACATAACTTAATTAACTTAAGGTATGACTTCATGAAAAAAAATACCGAATAAATTAATATAACCTGACATAAAATGTGAAACACAACACCAGGTTTCGGTGCCTGTAGCGATCTTCTTTTGTTTGGCGGTCGGATCTGTAAAAATATATCTGCTTTTCAGATCTGTTGGTACAGCCAATCGCACAACAGCTCGTCATTTTTAACTAGACACTATTAAAACCTACAATTCAAACTAATGCTGCTAATCTCTATGATCCACTGTCACTTTTTGCCACTCAGCAGCTGCAACCATGGAGACTTCGCTGGATGTGACGTCACATGCATACCCTCCATAGTTTCAATGTAAAAAGTCTTTATATAAAAAAAAATATATTCATGGCATCTCGGTTTGTCGTCTTTTATTTAAACATAATCCAGGAGATTCTTTGCTTGAGACACACACAGCAGGATATCAGATGGCTGACACGTGTGTTCTTTTTGTTCGAATGAATTTACTTCCATTTGCGTTTGAAATCGGAACGTAGTTGAGAGCGGACAGAGTGGATAGAATGCAATGACTGATACTCAATCAAATCCTTCCTGCAAAGACACATTTAGCTACCATCATCACGTAGGCCTACCATTCACTTTCTGCACATTCTTGGCTAGATTTGCATATTGCCAGACCAACCCCCTTTTTTTTTATTTATCCCCGCATCCCCACACACACATCGCTACCATTATCAACTTCAACATCTCATATAAAAGAAGGGGATTCTTCGTAGAAACAAACCACTATAATAAATGTACCACCGTTCATTTATATATATATATTTTTTAAAACCAAATAAAAACGAATTCATAGAGACGAGGGTTTCATGCATACTTGGGAGGTTCACAAAGCATAGGATGACTGATAGATAACACTACATTGTTTTATATCTAGGTAAAACCAGGTGGCACATTTACAGTTACAGGCCTGTTTAGTGAATGATCCCCGAGTTTCAATGATCTCACACATATCCAGAAAGAGAGACAGAGGTCTCGGTCACACTGGAGTTGTGGAGCAGACTTTCGGATTCACTGCTAGAAAACTGTTGTTATGCCTTGGATATGGGAGAAAGAGGTAACTGAATTGGTTAACTGCGGTTCAAATATTAAGGTGTTTTTCATTATCTCCAGAGAGACGCACAACACCAGTATGAGCAAGATCATAAAAAGTTCTTTTTGTAAATACACTGGCTGAGGGGCAGGTGAGTCTGCAGCACTGTTATGCCCATGTTGTGCTTGTTGTCATCAAATAGTTAGGGATGAACTAAACAGAAATACAAAATATAAAAGGCTGACATAAATGGTGTGCAAGATTCCTTCGTCCTTCAGTAATATCAATAAAATACTCATTGTCATCAACAGCATCATCATCATCATTATCACCACAGGTTTTTTTTTAAATAATAAAACAGTAAAAACTTAGAAAACAAAAATATTTTCTCCTTAAGACCAAACAGAGAACAAAGAGTTGCAACACTGGGCTGACTGAGTCGAGGTGCACAGAGAGGACCACAACACCAAACTCAGCACAAATGTCCGTCCTTTCCTCGTTTCATCTTTTATCCGTTCTGTTTGAGTTCATCAGTCCTTCGGCCTTTCTTCATCCTTCTCTTCTTCATTAATCGCCACTCTCTTATCTGTTTCTCTCTTCCTTTATTATTTTTGCTGTCCAGCAGACTTAAATGTTGGCACAACATCTCTGCAACGTGCATCAATGCATGGCGAGGTCACAGAAACATTGAGAGAACATTCCCTGGTCCTCGTGTCTGTGCATCTGCGTGTCCATCCTCCTCCAGCTCCTCCCGACGCTCTCCACTGTTTGTACACTCAGATGAGTTTAGGATGTACTGATTCTGCCGATTTCATGTCTGATGGCTGCAAGACAAGAGCGCAGGCTTTCAGAAAAGAAAGCTTCCCCGCATCCTCAACTGGGAGCTTGTTATTATTGCCTCCAGCAAGTTTTCTCATGCAAGAATGTCTTGAGTCATTAAAAACTACTGTGTGGTGAAGATTAACCATTAAACGTGTCGCACCACCGTTTACTGCGGTGAACTTTACAAGCACTGCCCCACTCACCATTTATAATTTCATCTTTCACTTTGTGCAACTCTCGAACAACTTCGTCCAAAATTTCCTGCAGGACAACAAACGAGCGACAACAATTGCTTACACGTTTCCTTTCAACTAAACAATGTGTAAAAAGTCATTAAAGTCAATGAAGCATAAACCCCATAAAATCCTTAGTAGTAAAACTCAGTGAGGAATTACACCAACCTGTTTCATCCTGTCAAATTCCGTGTCTGCTTCACTAGTGCTGCCGATGGGTCTAACTCTGAAATACAAAAAGGTAACTTGAATAAAAACTTCCTTTTTAACCTCCCCAGACCCTCCGTCCTCCTCTGGGGACACTACATTTTAGGTTTGTGGTACAAGGTACAAAACCTCATCAAATTTTATGATTGAAACTTGTTTATTCATGATTATTAGCATTTCTAGTTTGATATAAAGCACAAATTGAGCAAATTTTGACAATACAAACAAGCTACAGCGTCGCTAATTATCAAGTACCCGTTTGAGGACGTTGGGACTAAATTGCCACGTTCAGGAATTTAAATAAATACTTTTATAATTTGTTACATCCCTGTGTCTACATATTATTATTTTCTTACTTGTTCAAAGATGATGCTTAGTTTTTATATGTCTTGGATTCTACTAATTCTAAATACTTAGAGAAATTAAAAATGCATAGCAAACAAGAGCCTGGGTCTCAGGAGGTTAAGTGGAATATAACAGACTACACATTTAAAATGATGTAGCAATATAAAAAGGTGTTTTAAACAAATAAAACTTTTTTATGTATAATAAACATTTCTTTGCTGTTGCTTGCAGTAGTGGCACATATTTATGTTTAAATCTCGGTGCTTAATTGCAGCATCCATTTCACACTCTCTGTACTCCTCCCCCTCTTATCTGCAGACCTGGACACCAGTGAGGACTTCTCTGCAGAGTTGGATCGCTCCCACGGCTTCTTCAAAGCATCTAGTAATGATTAAGATATAAATTACAGACAATGCACCAACTTGACAGAGCAGACACAGAGCAGATTTCATCTAAAAACCACAGAGTTTTATGGAATAAATGCACTAGCTGTGTTATACAATAAATTGTTGTGCACCTGTTGAGTTCTGCTGACCTGGCCCCCGACCACTAGAGTCGTCCTTCAGGAGAGACAGAAAGTCATTCTGATTAGAACAGTCAGTCACTTGTAGGGTACATTTCTCAAATATGTTAAATTGCTCCTCCCTTTCATCTAAATGTGGTAAAAAAAAAAAAAAAAAAAAAAACATGATGGTGAAGGTCTGATGCCAAATGTAAGGCTTAAAAACGGTAGTCATTGCGGGTCTGTTCTACCATCTGTTAGCTTAGCTGTTCTGGAAACATGAGAAAGTACTGTCAAAATCCCACTAAGAGTCATTAAACAGTGAACACATTGTGGCCCCTTTGCTTAGTTTGTAGAAAAACTGAAATATAGGAACCGTTAAAGAAATTATCCAGTACTTGGCACGTTCCACCTATAAAATGTATTTAATGTTTCCGCTTTTCTCTATCTCCGTGATGAATATTTTACAGGCTGTAATGAGAGTGGTGTAGATCTAACACTTACTTCATCGGGTTTCTCAGAAGCTTTCCGTCTAAGAGAGGAGGGAACGAGGGACAGAAAATATTGGTATCATTCACAAATGAGATGGAATAGCTGAGAGAACAGTTTGTGTAGCTGTTGCACCTGCGAGCTAGTAAGGCATTCATCTCCTGCATCAGTCCCTCCCCGCCACCACCACTGCCACCACTAGACCGGTTGGAGTCACTTTTGCCACTAGACCCAGGTGGGCTGCTCTCATCCTGAAGAATAAATTATAAAATGGGGTTCTCCTTAAAACATACAATCAACCTGGCTTCTGTGAGCTAATGCTAATATATAATCAATCAGCAGATTCAGCCAGGGAGGCTCACCCTATGCACTTTACGTAGCTTGGCTCCAGCCAGCGCTGCAGCCAGTCCTGAGGGTTGGTTTTGGAATCCGGGCGGGCCCCCAGGAGGCCCTCCGCCAGTGGGAAGTGGAGGGGGCATGGGCGGGGGCACTGCCATTGGGGGTGGTGGACCTGGCGGCGGAGGTGGTGCTGGAGGACCAGCCATGGGTGGAACTGCAGCTGGGGGAGGTGCCACAGAAAGCATAGATGGGTGACCTGCAGAGACAGGGGGGCCTGGGAGGGGCAAAATTAGAGCCTGGTCAATGGCCGGGTTGATTTACTTTAAGTTTTACCCCTTGGAAGGTTGTATGAAGTGCTGTCTGAGGAACAGCATCATACACACTCACACTATGTAACCAACGCCCTACTCCTGAATAGCGCAGGACTGTTGGCTACTGAAAATATTTGCACTGCTGTGGTATTCGTGGGAAGCTCTGTAAACTGGCCAATAATGAACACCTGACAAGCTGGTCAAAATACGCAGTTTTCCTGCAGCCAACTTAATTTAATAATATATTAATAATATTTTGTGGAAACTTCAGTTACTGTCTGGCATAAATCAAAATCTTGTGAAACACCTGCTAGACTGGAATAACTTCAGGGAACTGACAGGTCAGGTCGAGAATACACGACGACTGTTTGCCTGTGTTTTTACAATCACTGCCACGTTTGCTGAGGACATTCTGTCACTGACAGAGAAGCATGCGAATAAATTACAATGAACAATGTGCTATTGTGAAAGATGGCTGATTGTCTCACTGCCATAATGATATCTCACAAGGAAACAGAGCTGCGGCTACCGTTAGTGACAATTAGTGAATTAGTGACACCTGTACTTTTCTGACAAAAACTGCTGCACTGAGCTAAGAAAGGAGAATTATGTGTGTGAAGTTGGTAATTAGCTCTACACAGTTTAAATATCTATTAGGACAACAGTTGTTTTCTCTTATGTTTTATTCTTTTGAAGGTTCATCATTTTTTTTTCTGCTGGATGCATTAACCTCCATCTGCAACAGCCAGAGTTGCGGAGGACTACTTTCAGCAACCAAACACAACAACAAGTCTTGCAACAGTCTGTGTTACTTAACGGATTGAGCAACTCAGATGAACTGGTTCCACAGAGGAACTGTGGAAACTTCTCTAAGGTGGAAGTCTGCCAAATACTATGTAAGTACAACAAGGAGAACTGGTTTTGCAGACAAACAGCTTTCTGCACTTTGTAGTCAATAGGTTTATAGATAGTTAAAAACTATTCACTCTAGTGTTATTGAAAGCATTCCCGCATTTTTTTTTTTTTTTTTTGGGCCAGAAATGATTGCACGGTACTGCCCTCACCCTATACAGATTAAGTATGCTCACGCCCCAACAGAGAAGAGGTCTAATCAGACACAAGAGAACGCTGTGGGTAGACTATGGGTGTGGAGGGGCTTTAGGTGCTGATGTGTTGTGTACATTTAACACACATTTTTTTTTGTACTTTTTGACAACCATATGGGTGTGTTGCATTCAATAGATCCCTCCCACACATGTCCTAAACTCACTCATTCATTCACACACAGAACACATGTAAAGATCCCTCTGCTGAGAGACCGGCTCCTCCTCTCCTCCTCATACTTACTGCTGCTGGCCATGTGGGCCGGCTGGGGGACAGGGGAGGGGGTCTTCTTGGGCGAGCCCCCGTCAGATATGGCAGTGTAAGAGGGGGGCGAGGAGGAAGAGGAGGAGGAAGTGGTGGCGGTGTGGGGCTGGGCCTGCTGGTGGTACACCTGGTGCTGCTGCTGCTGTTGCTGCTGTTGCTGCTGCTGAAGCTGCTGTGGGTGGAAGGTAGAGGGGTACTGGGGCTGGTGGCTGGGGGCGGGGCCGGGGGCTGTCTGACCTGTCAGAGGAGGCAGGGGCACGGCCTCGCAGTACTGTGGAGTGTGAGGCAGATGCTGAGAATGAGGGGAGTAGGAATCGTCTGGCTGGCCATTGGAGTGAGGGTGGGGGGGCTGGTGCTGGGGGTACTGCTGGTGAGGGCCCGTCACAGGGCTGGGATCGAAAGGCGGAGGCTTTATTCTAGCGCTTACTGGCGGGAGGGGGTGAGCCACCGGGAGGGCTGGCTGCGGGGGCAAAACCTGCCTCACCGGCATGGCCATCATTATCGGAGGGGACGCGGACTGGGGCAGCTGAGCGTACATTTGATGCATGTGGGAGGCTGACCAGGTGCCATGTTTAGGGGGGAGCATGATGTCTTGATGCTGCTGCTGCTGCTGCTGAAGGAGTAGGTGACGGGCTGCTGTGGGAGGAGACAGAGGGATCTGACGGACCTGTCGGCCCTGGGTGGTCACTCCTGCCTGGACTGGGGAAAAAGCTGAGGCGAGAGAGGTGGAGAGCTGGGAAGAGAGCTGGGCCTTGTCCCTAGCAGCCCCCGCCTCTTTCTCCTGACAGGGAGACATGGAGGCGGAGGAGGGAGGAGAGGAGGAGGAGGCCACGCGGACGTAGGAGGGTGGCAGTGTGCTACACCTGTACTGTCTGTACTCGGGAGGAGTGTCTGGGTGGGTGGGAGGGGTGGAGACTTTATATTGGAGGGTGGAAACGACTGAGAGACAGAGAGAGAGACAGAGAGAGAGGAAGAGGAGATGCAGATGAAGAGGAGGAGGACGAAGGAGGGCAACAAACAAAGGAGAACAGAAAAGAGAATAACGTGAGAAGAATGAAAAGCAACCAACTGATTAACCAAGCCAAGTAAAGATGAGAAAAAATCAGGAGCAATCCAAAAAACTGAAGCCAATAGCAAATAAGAAATAATCAAAATATCATAAAAAGAACAAGCAGCAGAATGCAACATGACTGAGCCATGATCGGAAAGCATGTGGCAATTCCCCCCAACAGTGGCTGGAAGAAAGAGATGGCGGTAGAGCATGTTGCAGGGACAAAGGGGGTGGGGAGGGGGGGTACTGATATCGCCGGTGACACCAGGGACAAAGGGTGATGTTTAAGTCTGTATGTGCATTTAAAGGGCAGACTTGAACATTTACATGTGTGCATGGATACAAAAGCATAAGGGCGTACACACCGGGGAGCAGTGGTAGAGACTAAGGCGGGAAACACTAACACAAACCACACTGGGGAAACCTGTGTACCTTTACGAACCTGCTGTATCAGGGCACGAAATCTCTGTTATTTATTAATCATGACATCACCTGTTTGCCTTCGGGAATCTAAAGTGTGCTTCGCCTGACCTGACAGAGATAACGTGCCTCATTAAAAAAAACAACAAAGCAGAGCAAATATCCATTTTCTTCAGGACCAGGTTGTTTATTGACAGTTATAGTGCGCTTTTTATGTGGACCCTTCGCTCGAAAATGTTTGTGCAGCTAGGAGCCGACAAAATGCAGCCTTGAATGCTTCTTGGTTTCCAGGGTGTGTGTGTGTGTACGAGAAAGAGAAAGAGTGTTGGGGAAAGTGCATGTTTATATAGCTGGGTGTGGGTGTGTTGATTTAAACCTCACCTGATCCTGATGTTCGTCGCTCCCTCTCCTTGTGCGCCTGCATCTGATGTTGCTCCATCATCCTATCAAGTGTGAGGATGTCAGATTTTGTTGTTTAACTCGGCTGGAAGCATGACTGTGTCTTATATGATGGCCAACACATAGTAATACTAAAGGCGGCCATGATTACTGTTTTCTGTTTCTTCGACATTCACATATTCAGTAGGAACCAGGGCCACAGACACAGTAATGAGGTCAGTCAGGGTTTCATGAGGTGTGTAAAAAAATAAAATAAAAAGAGGGAACAACATTATCCTGATGCATTAAAATGCCTTGTTCCACTTCCTGGGGACGTATTTATTTTAAGTTATAATTCTTCTCTTTTTGTGTGTATGCTCTTGTTATAAAGTGTACCTCCTCTGTGCTTCGCTTTCTTCCGAGGACGGCCCATTTTGACGCTGAACGACTGGACCTGAAAAACACAAAGGGAGACGAAACTCAACCTTTTGTACGCAAAAACAGATGAACATGAATTTCCTGCAAGCTTATACATCAGTAACTACTGGAAACTATGCATAACTGCACCACAGCAGAAGAAACAAGGAACATTAGGCATGTATGCACTCACTGGCCACTTTGTTAGGTACACCTGGTCAATTGCTTGTTAACACAAATAGCTAATCAGCCAATCTCATGGCTGCAATTCAATGCATTTAGGCATATAGAGGTGATCAAGACAACTTGCTGAAGTTCAAACTGAGCATCAGAATGGGAAAGAAAGGGGATTTAAGTGACTTTGAATGTGGTATGGTTGTTGGTGCCAGACGGGCTGGTCTGAGTATTTCAGAAACTGCTGATCTACTGGGATTTCACGCACAACCATCTCCAGGGTTTACAGAGAATGGTCCGAAAAAGAGAAAATATCCAGTGAGCGGTAGTTGTGTGGATGAAAATGCCTTGTTGATGTGAGAGGTCAGAGGAGAATGGGCAGACTGGTTGGAAATGATTTAAGGGCAACAGTAACTCAAATAACCAGTCGTAAACAACCAAGGAATGCAGAATAACATCTCTGAACACACAACACGTCGAAACCTTGAAGAAGATGGACTACAGCAGCAGAATTTGGCATAAATAACCTGAAAGCATGGATCCTTCTTGCCTTGAATCAATGGTTCAGGCTGGTGGTGGTGGTGGTGTAATGGTGTGGGGGATATTTTCTTGGCAAACCTTGGGCCCCTTATTACAAACTGAGCATGGTTTAAATGCCACAGCCTACCTGAGTATTATTGCTGACCATGTCCATCCCTTTATGACCACAGTGTACCATCTTCTGACGGCTACTTCCAGCAGGACAATGCACCACGTCACAAAGCTCATATCATCTCAAACTGGTTTCTTGAACTTGACAGTGAATTCACTGTACTCCAATGGCCTCCACAGTCATCAGATCTCAATCCAATAGAGCACATTTGGGATGTGGTGGAACGGGAGATTATCATCGTAGATGTGCAGCCGACAAATCTGCAGCAGCTGCAACTGCGGATATATATGAACCAAAATCCCTGAGGAATGTTTCCAACACCTTGTTGAAAGTATGTCATGAGGAATTGAGGCAGTTCTGAAGGCAGAAGGAAGTCCAACCTTTTACTAGCAAGGTGTACCTAATAAAGTGGTCGGTGAGTGTATATATCACTGATATATATAAAATGCTGAGACCTAACAATGACAATATTCTAATATAAACAGTCTCAGCAGAGAGTGCAAGTAGGGGAGTTGAACAGGCATCATGGGAAGACCCGTGACTTTGCCCTCGAGGGCCTTCAAGCTGTTTAATCATTTATCCTGTTCACTACGTCAACTGTGTTTAATGAAATTACCTCAGCATACACTACATGTTGGCAGCTGGTGTTGAATTGTTGGAAAATCAACATGATGATCTCAGTTGAGCACTTTGGTGTTGACCAACAAGAGATAGTCACCCCACCACCACCACCACCACCACCACCCCTCTGAGTCACAACCTCATTCTGGAGCAGCTATTAACAGGGAGCGCCAGGCCGAGCACTTATCACATATCACCAGAATACCAGTCATTACACTCCAACGCCCACCGTGTCATCAAGAACACCCACGGGTGATATTTCCGTTCGCTGTGTCTGGGGCATGGGGGCGACGGGCGGGGGCCGGTGGGGGCAGTCAACAGGAGGCAGAGACACAGTTTAAGGAGCTCAGGGCTGGATCACAGCGAGGACGAAAATGATTGCCCTGATTCCAACGTCATGTGATTTAGTCAAAACTGTTTGTCCTCCTTTTTTTCCTTTTTTAAACTATATTCATCACTTACCAACTTCAATTCAATTCAAACAACTTTATTTATCCCAAATAGGGCGATTCAGTTTGCCTTTATATCACGGCACCTGTCAAAAAGTTAAAAAATACAACACTTAAAGACTAATAAGCATGAAATACCCGTTCTTCCTAATAAGAGACTCCAGCATAATCAGGCTGTAAAACACTTAAAGCAAATAATAAAAATGACTTACTTGACCTTTGCACCAAACCCTCAACCTGCATGTGGTGATTCATCAGGTAAGTGAATAACCATCTTATATCCAGAAATAGCCGATGACTTCAGTTAACTCTGACCTAGTTGGTGTTTTTCGTGTTTTTGTTGCGTCACAGAATAAAGAGGGAACGCCTTGAAAATGTCTTGATTCTCTTGATCCCCGACGCTCCACTGAACTCTGCTCGTTAGCTCATGCTAATTATCTGCGCCACCGGCAAAGATGCACATCTAATTGAGCAAACATGCGGAGGCTTAAAAGGACAGAAACACGATCTCTGCCTCAGCGAGAAATACTAACAAAGCGCTCGCTTTGATCGGGCCTAATTCTGCAGCGCTGATAATGAGGTTTCAGATCGGATGGTTGATGGGAGACAGAGGCGTCGTTGCACCGACCGAGATGTTTGTTGCAGAAGTATCAGTCTCTAAGATAATGTTATGTGAAGTATGCACTTGTTTTATGAGACTTCAGGGATCTTTACCACAATTCAATTAACACAACATTAACACTTCACAACTTATCTGAAGATGTTAAAGAGGTAGATGTAAAAGAGACGTTTATCACCCCGTGTTGTGCTGTGACGCGTGTGTACCCGTGTGTGTGTGTGTGTGTTTCCACGGCTGAGATGATTCGTGGTATACGGCGCCGGCTGTTGCCACGGTGAAGGTCAGGGAAGAGCAGGAAGCCCAGGGGATGAGAGGGCATGATCGGACTTGCAAGCATGTCACCAGAGCTTAAGAGACAAGAGCGCATGTGTGAGTTTGGAGGTTTGTCTTAATGTGTGTGAGAGAGAGAGAGAAAAAACAAAAAATCAACTATCACTTCCTCGTGATGATTTTGTCATCCTCTGTCATCCTCCAACAATCACGAGGGTAAATGATTAAAAGATGATGAATCACTGATAACAGACACTTCAGAAGCAGCCGCAGGGAGGCAAAAACGCACAAATGGACACAGTTATTCTGACACAAAAAAACGAGATGGTTTGTTTTTTTACAAAAACCATACCCGTCACTTCAGTTCCTCAGCAACCGAAGCCACCATCAGTCCATATATAATCATATAATAATCACATAATCTCGTGCTCAGGGTGAATGTGTTTATTAAAAGTATTTTATGGTTATTCTTCCCCTTTCTTGACATGTACAGCAAATCAGCGCTGGCAGCCTTGCTTCTTTATCTGGCTCAGTGTTTGTGCTGTACTGTCGAGATCACATAGACACTGTGTGACAAATATTGAGCTATGCAAGCAACCTGTGACTTTGCAAACGTAATAATAAAGTTAATTTTTCACATACTGGAATCTGTGAATGCAATGAAGTTATTACGGGTTCAGGAACAAGACCACGCCTCAAGTCATTTTATGTCCCGCACTTACTTACAACGGTCTACCCTCTCTGTATTTGTCACAGTTCCACATCCCTATTAGTCTTTGCTTCCTCTTCCCTCTTTCATTTCAGGAACCGGTGTGGTGGGATAAACAAACAAAGCTTCCTCAGACATGTCCCCATCCTGAGTCTCGCTCTCTGCTCGCTCCCTGATATCAGACTTGTAGACATGTTTACCGAGTCGCCACACGTGTGAAAACCATCTTCCATGTCCGCATGTGACCTCTCTCTCTCTCTCTCTCTCTCTCTCTCTCTCCATATATTTTAGATCTGGTTCTGTGCCACCCAATCTTGGATCAATTAAGGTGTGGACTTTGATACTGAATAGACGTGTCTGATTGCTGGGAATAAATTCCAGTGAGAAACAACCTGTCTTCACTCAGAGGCTGTTTTTTCGGCCTATGAATTCAGCAAAACCACGGTGGCTTTTTTGGAAGGAACACTTGGTCCCATGTCCGTATTTTCATCCAGGGAGAGGAAGTAAAGAAAGTGGAGAACGTCTGTCAAAACTGAAAGCAGTTATACACAAAAATGAAAGCCCTCCTGATTTGTAGCATGGATGGACGACTTTAAGACATGTTGTGCACAGAGACGACTGCCGCAAGCACAGTTATAGTTTGGAGGCTTAACTCGGCAGTTCACAAGGTCAATCTGGGTGCCTGTGACTCATTAGCAATGCACACATTTTAGGGACACACTGGGTAAATCTGCAAGCCTCAGAAAGTTACTGAAACTATTTAACAAATCTCAAAGTTAAACACTGCTTATTAAATAAAAGGCACGAAAGCTTAAAGCTCAAGATTAATCTTTAACAACTAATTGCATTAAATAATCATATTGTGTACTTTTTAAAGTATTTTCAGTGTCAAAGGTACCATTTAAAAGGTAAATAATTGACAGGAAATAAGGTGGAGAAGTAAAAACAAAAAAAAAGAGAAAAGAATCAGTTTAGAAAAGTAGCAGTTCTTTCTTCTTCTGTGAGGAACACAATTACCTACACACAATTACCAATCGATGCAAATGTGAGGAAGTAACTAATGTTAAACTTCCCTCCATCTAAACGATCAGCCCGTTGCCATGGAATGCATGCATGACTGGTGGGCCTGTTTCCATGCAGCACTTACTGAGGGTGATGATGGTTGAGGAAACTCGTCTAAGTGTTCCAGGTGAAACCTCTGGAGTCAGCATGACGGGAAACGGCCTCCTATCGATCAGTCGTATACCATACTACCATGCTAGAGTATCAACGCAGCTTCTCTCAACAACACGTGGTATAAGGTGGTTAAGTAAGGAAGGAAGCGTTGGATGATGAGACCCAAGATCCGATGCACAAACACACCCAAAAAAAGGAGAGCTGCCATGTGAGCATGATGGGTACGACATTAAGACTCCGTACGAGATATTTTAGCCACCAATAGGAGGATGGGATGGGATGACACCGCAGTTAAACACAGATATTTTCTCTCAGTATCTTATGTGCGCGCACACACACACACACACACACACACAACTTAAAAGTAGCTTGTAACCCGAGATGGTCAGAAGCTATTTAGTAAACCAAGAGCCGGTTTCATTTTAGCTTCAAACACACTTCAAGAGAAATATTCAGCGTTCATGTATCAAATCCACTAATTTAACCACATACTGAATCATGCAGATTTCTTTTTTTTGTTTTGTTTTTATAATATTTACTTTTTCACTAAAAATTTACCCTTACAGTAAAATTACTAAATAATAATAATAAAAAATCTTCAAATGAAGGACACATTACAGCGAACAATGAAACATCCATCCATTGTCATTGTTACTGTTTGGTGTTGAGATTTTAGCTGCAGTACATGTTTTTAACCAGCAGGGTGTAGTAGAGTTTAGTTACAGTGTTGCCAAATGTGGGAACGCTGTATAATCACATTATTTAGATTTTACTTTATTTTATTTTAAACGCATTTATGATACACTTGCTTATGTTGTCCTTGCGCAACCTTTTTTTAACACATTATGATGAAGAAGAGCTCAATGAGATCATTGTGATTGATGCTGTTACCAAACAATCTTTAGAGAGAGAGAGAGAAAAAAAAGATTTAAATTGATCACAGATGACAACTGACTGTAATTTGACCTGAAATCCATGTGAAAATCCACTGAAAAACATCAGCAGGCCTTCTTGAATATTCTTGAATATTGAGGAAGTGCCTGAAAATAACGAAGTCAGACACAAGCCGGGATATCAATGCTGGAATTCCTAAGCGGACGGGTGTCATGGTGTCCAAAAAGTGGGCATTAAAATAACAATAAATAATTACCTCCGCTGTCAGGTGAGCTGAGGACGTTGAGGGCGAACAGCATGGCGTTGGAGAAGGTGGTGGCCTCCTCCTTACTGGCAAAGTTCAGCCCATAGACCTGCCGAGCGTCACGCCACTGATGGAAGGTCGGGGTGGCCTGATTGTACTTCAGGCCCTTCACTATGGAGTAGTTGATCACCACCTAAAGTGGAGGAAGAAGCATTAAATTAAATTAATTTAAAGCTGCATTCTCAACTTGTTTAACTAGAAAGAGGAATGTTTCATTTGTCCAAGGTTTAATTTTTACCATACTATGGTTCTACGGCGCCAGTGTTTCATTAGACACTCACAGTCAGAGGTGGCTGTCAATAATATTACAAGCGCAGTGAGGAAATTATCCACGCTTACAACAGCGAAGAACCACTTAGAGGCAAATTTATGCGCACAATTTGTTTGAGATATCAGGCTTCTTTATCTTGTGGATCTTCGTGCACAGTCAGACTCTCATGTTACTTAAACAGACACTACAGGCTGAAGGTTTGGAAGCAACTTCAAGTTTCTGTTCACAATGCCTTTCTTAAAAACCAGCATGACTTATATGTATTTTGGGATGTATGATAAGACTTTGCTTTTATTGACATTTACCATTTTCCTCAGTTTACCTTTAGGTGTACATGGCATTGTAACCACACAGTTGATCTCTTTTGTAATAGTAGTAGTAGAGAATGAAATCCTTAATTTCTCATTTTGTACCAATTTTTTAACCATTGTCAGTCATTCAGTTTGTAAGGTGCACAAATTTGACCATTTGTGTACATATTATATATACAAATATCTTAAGATTTTATTCTTTTTGAGATACAGCGCCTTTGAACAGATGGCCACAGCTCCAAAATATACATCATACAGCTTCAGTATTTATGTATGTATGAATCTGTGCAATCGTGTGAACATTTTAACAACGATATGACAAAATACTCAGTTTGCAGTGCACACTATTAGTATAGATTAAAAATGAATGCTATTTAATCGTGATTAATCATATTTCTGAGAGTGGAAGTCAAGGGTTAATGTTACCAGACCACTGTTGAATAAATGTCAGCAAAAGAAAAGGAGGGCTTCAGTCTCTCTTTGGTTTTGAGATTTTTTTTTTTGAGAGTCTGCATACAAACATCCCTCATATATGTCATGTTATTGTTAAGGCCAGAGGAGGTTACGTTGATAATTATAGTAAAACTGTCTTCTGATAAGTTACTATTTATGTAATATACATAATAATCGTTTATTTTGATGCAAAATAAGCGACCAACCAATGAAAGTATGATCCTTTGGCTATAGTAGTATATAGATAAGTACAGTACATGGAAAGTAACTGTATAGATTTATCCTTTATACGGTGTATTTTTGAGACTAGGTTGATGTACACTCACTTATTTGTTGAATTACTATATTTAGTCTGTTATGTGTTTTCTGTTTGAGTTACACAGCTCAACTTTTGCTGAATTTGTTGTGTGGACCCCTGGTAGGCTAGCGACCACTTGGTGGAAGCTAATGAGGATCCTAATAAAGAATAAAGAACAAATATGTAAATATGTAAAAAAAGTGACTGACTGACTGACTGTTTACTTCCCGTGCGTCTCTCACCTGCTGGTCCTGCAGCTTGACGCCCACCACTCTGAAGGTGTTGTTGGCAGTGTTGTGGTAGATGTTGATGCGGCTGAAGCCCTGCTGCCCCGGCTTGATGGGCACCCACTTCTTACTGGCGTCGTCGTAGACCATGACAGAGGCCCGCGCCTGGCAGATACTCTGTTCACTGGTGGAAGAGACAAGAAGTCCACATAAGTGTCATGATAATGTTTTCGTCCACTCTGGGTGGGGGGCTATACGGACCATTTGACAGTTTTATTGTGTGGGTAGTTTCTTTTTTGGGGACAATGGAAATCTATTGGTAATTATTTATGGACAAAGATATAAACCCCTTTTTTTGTTGTTTTTGTTTCAGCTTATGAAAAATGATTATGAGGGGAGCCTCGACTGTGATGAGAACTGAAATCTAATGGAACAGAAAATCACTGGAAAGTGGGCAGGAATTCGGTTGCTTAAAGGCAAGAGAATATTAAATTATAGAGATGCTTGGCTACACTCTTTACTCTGGCAGTGTTGAGTTATGTAATCATGATGGTGTGCAATAAAATAAAACCAATAGAACAGAGTTACTGTGTAATTTTCTGGTGAGCTGAGGGGTCGCTAGGGAGCCACACCTTTTTCTCCAGTTACGGCTACAAGTTCCCACTTCAGGAGT
The DNA here is from genome assembly GCF_022458985.1 of Mugil cephalus. Taxonomy (NCBI): domain Eukaryota; kingdom Metazoa; phylum Chordata; class Actinopteri; order Mugiliformes; family Mugilidae; genus Mugil; species Mugil cephalus. The sequence goes on from NC_061786.1 coordinate 11,495,944, forward strand.
AACACGCTGCCACTGCAGGAATCTGACAACTCGCATGTACCGAGTTGCCATTTTTAAAAAATCTATAAACAAGACCTCAAAATAAAACTCAGCCCTGGAAAATTCCCCTTTCCCTTTGTGGTCTTTTTCTGCGGTGTGTCAAGAAACGTTCAGAGGCATCAGCGTGGGAGGGGGGTGCGCGATGTGGCGGGTAATGATACGCTGCGTTAAAAACTCAGGCGTTTCATCAGCGAGCATGAACGTCGCCAGCTGGAGGCCCGTTTGGTAAAAAGCTAATGAAAAGTCGAACAGCTACCGGGGAGCATTAAATGACCGTGTTCACGGCCGCAGAGCTGCAAAAGGAGCAGTTTGTGGAAGTTTCTAAAAGTTCAGCCGTATGTTTTACGCGTGACTACTGTTAAATGTGTTGGGACTGCCTGCATGAGAAAAAAAGAAGTGGAGAAGAAGAGCTGCGGACACGGAGAGGTGAGGGGATGTTGGTGAACCCGTGAAGCGACTAAACGCCTCTCTGATTTTCACTTTCAACACCTCAGAAACACTGACAGACACACTAACAGTAGCGGCCTGAAGGTGTAAAGTAAACCGGCTGACGTCGGACTTCTTCGCAATATTTAATGAAAGAGCAGGGCAGGGCAGCAGCATTCAGTTTCACAGAGTTAACAGCAACAGACAATTGTTAAAGACGAACGCTGATTACGTCCTGCTTTACCAATTTATTGTTTAGTCACATGAAAAGTCAAAAACCCATAAAAACCTGGAGGGGGGCTTTTTTCATTCCTGTCAATACTAGAAGAATGGCGTCCATTCTGTTTTTGCCACGAAATACATCTTTTTTTTTTGAGTCAGAACAATTTCCTTTTGTTATTGTTGTCCCACACCAGGGACGTGACATTGACTCCCATCCAAAAGGGATCACACATCCGACAGGAATGGAAGGAAGAAAAAAACGAAACCTTTTTTTTTTTAATGGTAACTAACAATCGATTCAATGCATACTGTTGCAGCTTTAAAGGTTACACATTCATGGTTCCCCTTTTATAATGAATCAATTGTACAATAAGAAGAAATAACGGTGAAACGGTGAAACATTATATACCATACAAATTGCAGATAACTAACGGGTTATGTCTGTCATAACAGCTGACAACACCCCGAAGACTTCGGCGACCCTGAAATGCCAACGTGTGGCTCCCTACTCTGACAACCTTTCGCTCAATGAGCCGCTCCGCAGGCGGAAGACAGCGTGATACCTGAGAGACCCCCCCCCACCCGGACCTCACTAACACATGGTTCAGCTTCCCCTTTCTTTCCTGCCATCATCTGCTCTCCTTTTCCCCTCGCGGCCGTCTGAACGGCCTCAAATAACTCTGGCTATTTGATGAGACGGAGGGAGCTCCTACTGGCTTCAGTCAAAGGCTGCATTTCCATTTTATTCTTCCACGTCGGAGAAGATTTAGGAGGTGATGCAGACTGGTAATGATGTTGCACGGTATGGAATAAGTAATCTCAAAGAACAAGAATCAGTTTGAGACACAGCAGCTGCAGACAGATGATTGTCCCTGTGCTAAAATATTAGAAGGAAACCGAACTCCTCGTCCCTCTTAAGGGAGAAGCTTTAAAAGCTCGCTTGACAGATGGATTTTAGCAACAACTCCCACGCCTACAACCAAAACGGCCTCTGTCAGGCATCCATCACTCTCCTCACCATGTGGCAAGCCTGGATGTTGCAAGATGGTAAAAGTAAGACAATAGCGAGTCTATATGTGGATGCTGATGGTAGGAGAATGGTTACACCATCTATCTAGGGAACAGACAGGAACTTCAGACTCAAACAGGAAATCCATTCAAGGAGACGTGAATAAGAAGTTCCACGAAGATAACAAGCAACACACCACTCCATACGAAATCTAAAATTGATACAAATGTATCATTTTCACAGGTAAATAACAACGCTTACAGTTTGAAGCTCTCGTGAGTTTGAGAAGCTTCTATTCGAAATGCAAAACAACATGTTGTGTTTCCTGTGTTTCTAAACTTGCGAAATAAAGTCTCTAATGACAGCACAGACACTTCTCTCCACTTTAGAGACCTGACAGACCACCGGAGTCTCACTGGGAAAAAGGAAGGGAGGGAACAAGAGGAGGGAGGTGGCTGCATCTCTCTGATGGATCTTCTTACGAAAACAGGCCCTATTTCTGGAGCAGTTTGGGCCAGAGGGATGGAGAGCCTGATGGCAACGGTTTCAGCTGCCAAAGAAGTCCGACATAAAGGCCCTTTACATTGAGTATGTTGCTCAATCAGCACATCACGAGACATCGAGCGGGGGAAAAAAAGAGGAACAGGGAGACGACCGGGGTTAGAGAGCGTTATTCAAGACTCCTCATCGTATGCTAAATGCTGCTGCGTCTGATCTAGTGTCTGAGGGAGATGATCACATGAAAAAGAGGAGACAAGGCACAATAGAGCACATGACAGCTGCTGCAAATCACAGCTGCTCCTACCAAGTGAAAACATAAATAAAAAAATAAATCTACTCGATGGGGTAGAAAAAGACTAGTGAGTGGAGAGATGACACAGAGGAGGGGAAAGAACATGGAGTGACTGTGTGCGATGAACGGAGAGCGGGGATAAGCTGAAAAAGGTCAGCTACTGCTGAAAATCACAATCAGTGACATTAAAGTAACACGATGAATCAAACTGATGTTCAGAGCCCAGCAAAGAAAACTGAAGGTCAAACTGAAGCTATACTTTGCTATAATTAATTTATAAAATAAATATGTATTTACATTGTAGCATATATATTAAAATGTGTTATTTTAGGACACATCAAACAGCAACAACATTAAAACGTTGACCATCTTTACGTTTAGACCTGGCATTCATGTGAATGACCAGACCAGATACCCCCACTGCATAGCAATGACACTCCTCGATGGAAGCAGCCATCCCCAGCAGGATGCAGCCTGACACAGACACACACACATAAACGCTTTAGGAACAACCCAAAATAAAACATGAAGAACAGCACAAGGTGGCCTCCAAATTCACTAGATCACAGACTAATCAAGTATCTATGGGATGATCCACAGAGGTTCCCCCCCTCCCCTCAAACCACAGGACCCAAAAACCCCATTATGCCCGACCTGTGCATATTACTCAGTATTTAGTCAGTGAGAAGTCTACTGCCACATTTCATCTTGAATCAGAGTTTTAGATGACAATCTATCCAGAGTTACAATAGATTATGACGACTAGGGTACACTTATAGAGGCTATTATCTCAAACGTAGCCTTATATGCATAATGCTTTACAGATGTCACACTTGATAATAAATGTTCAAAATGCAATAGGAAAGCAGGCACATTTCTGCACAATATATGGGATTTTACCCTCATTAAGGTTAAACTTGCAGGTCAATGCATTACGGTTGTAGCAGTCAGGCTTACTTTGAGTGGAAGAGCCCTAAATTTACTCCGGTCTGCTTCTTTTTTTTTGGTGAAGTTAATAATGAATCGCCAAGATAAATAGAGGAATTTGATCTGAATCTGGCATAGTTTCCTGACCTACATGTTAATAGAATCTATGACAACACTGGTGTTACTTTTCACATATGAAATGTAGTTTTGTGTGATGTTAAAATACAAACATGTGAGCTGAAATACAGGAGATATTTCAGCTATAAGTGACCCCTGTCACATACATCAGACCGAACGTTGTTATGGATGTTGCAAGCAGGAAGCATATATACTGTATATACATCTAGGTCCATATATGTATGGTCACTCCCGCCCTCTCAATGCTTAAACGTGCTGGTATTTACTTTCCCTCCAGTGTACTCTACAGTCTACATCTTGAAAAATGCATAAGCAGCTTCCCACCACCAGCTCATGAATAAAAAAAGAATTACTGCATGTGTCCCATACACTGACAGGCTAATGAGACAAGCACATTTTTAAACGCTAAGTTAGTTACTTCAGTATGTTTATGCACGGTGCAGAGAAAACTTCTTCTTAATTTAAAGTCTGCTCCTGGAAAAAGAATCAACGGCACTCGACTTGCTCGGCAGATCCCATCTCAGCATTTCACCTTGTTTTTGCTGGAACGAGCGGATTTCTCGGCGGAGGCAGAATAACATTCACCTCAAAAGGAAGCCAAAGAGGGGCGAGAAGGAAAAGGAAAAGAAGGAGAGGAGAAGGAATGAGTGGAGACAAAAAAAAAACGAGAGCGGAGAGGATATGAAGGCTTCTGCCACACAGAGCGCCTCCTCGTGTCAAATAAGCCGGGCGGCGAAAAAGGAGGCCGCATTCCCAGGGTTTTAAACCGAGAGGAGCACTTCCCTGCACACATGGTTAGACATATGTCCCCCGCCCTCCTTCAAACAAATCCTATACATGCACTAATTTCTCTGCCAGATCCATCCATTAGCAGAAATATCAGTGCTGCAAGAAACGATGCGTGTGTCCAGAAAATATCGAGTGTATACATAATGGCAGTAGTTTCAGGTTTCGGTGGAGGTTCGGCAGCTTCATAATTAAATCACTGGATTTATTCAGGCTTGGAGAGTATTTCCTTGGCAAGAAAGGGAGTGGGCTGGGTCGGTGGGATGCATGAGGCGCCCTCTCTGGGCAGCACCCAGGGGTAGGGCTTCTGTTATCATGGCAATTAGCTTTTGTTGCTGGGGTAATTGTTTCATCCTGCTGGTTCACAGTGGAAGGCACCCGAACAGACCCGAACAAACGATGAGTCATTCAGCAGATCCACGCACGGCTGCCTCACGACAGCGGTTCAGATTTGTTAGCCCTTTGTTTTCTGGGATGGAAACTGAACTGATGTTCAAAACACAAACAAGCATGACACCGAAAGAGCTATTCAAAGTGAACCTCAAATACAAACACGGTGTAGCCCTGTATTTAATGCACAAAAAAGCTATGATAATTATACGTCTATTTTTGGAGGATTTAGCTAAACAATAGGACATTTATGCGTCTCCGCTCAAACGTAATTAAACACTTCTCTGAAGACGGATGGTCGACCTAATAAACTACATACTGTGGGCATGCATGGCTTTGTTTACTGTGGAAAGATGACGGGCAATGAGGGAACAGACTATGAGAAACAGGCAACAAATGTCTCAAACTGGGCAGATTCATGGCCAGCAACTTTAAGGTGGTGTGCCATGTCATTGTTCTCTATTCTCTGCAGACATAACCCATTAATAGGAGGATAATTCAACTGTTTCATTTACAAACTAAATGGAAAAAATGCAAAGAAGCCAGGATCTAATTCAACTAGGCAGGAAAATATAAAAATCTTCCCGTGACATTAACCAAAACGTGAAAATTTTCAGTTTCAAAGATTCGGATGCATCATCTGAATAAAAATCTATAGACAGAAGGAGATCCAGGAGGGCCAGGTAGGGCAACAACTCTCCTGGGCCCCAGTTTATCCTGACAAAGTAAATCTAAATTATTCATTTTGCTCCTGTTTGCCACACCTCAGAGTCGTTGCATCACAAGACTTAATTCACTTCAAGCTAATTAACTGTCTTGGAAAAAAAAATCATAACCTGCCATAGGAAGAAAGCTAAGAGAGGCAAAACCACCCGGAGAGGCTTCCTGTGCAGCAGTAGTGATAATTGCGCAGTTTTATTCATCCCCGTTCGGCGCTCCAGCTAATTGAGACGTACAGTCTGAGTCGGGGAGGACTTCAAATCCAGGAGACGTTTGGTGAATAAACAGTGGCGTCCTCAGGGGGACCGCGTTCATTACGGCAGAGGAAAATTTCGCTAAACGCCAACAGTTCAGACAGTAAAATAAAAAAAAATCAGCCTAGTTTTTTAAATCTAATTTGACTTAACCCTGGACATAAGAGGAGATGTAACTAGATAAGTGCTGCAAACTACTGTGAAATTCAAAGCGCAAACAGAAACTCAAAAGTGCTGCTTTAGATTTTAATGTTACTTGTTGGGACTGAGGCAGTCCGCCCTGTGTTGTGATGTGCTGCCACTCTTTTCCCCAAACAGGAACAGAAATACATAATTACAAACCCACACACATATATTATAATACCAGCAGTGTACATACACCCAAAATAACCGAAGCAGATATTCTAAGTGAAAAGCCAGTATGAGGCAACAGAAACACACACACACACACACACACACACACACACACATACACACACACACACACACACAGGTCGGTTATAACGTATGGATCCAGTTAACTCTCTGCTATTATTATGCTCATCATGAGGATTATAGGTTACAGGGTTCACTGAACATTTTGGGGCAAGGCAAAGCCACCGCCTTCGTATGGTATGGGTGGGGGTGTGTACACGTACAGTACGGCTGGGTGGGAGCAGGGGTCCAGCTGACAGAAGGAAGAGGTCTGTCTGACTGGCTGGATTAGAGACAGAGCCAGGCAGGCAGATCATTACCTCACTGCAGCCTTAAATCTAAATTAACCAGGACTTAACTCTCGTACAAGACCTCTAATCTGCTCCGTGGGGGAAAGTAGTACTGTTCACAGACACAAGTTGGCAGGGACGCCCTGGGAACTAAAAACAGCACAAGCCAACTTCATTGCTAAGACACAGTGTGACGCCTTGTCATTTGTAACTGAACATACGAAGCACAGTAGGCTTGTTTAAAAAGATGTGTCATAGATCCCAGTACAGATGGGGTTATAGTAACATAACTGCATGCACTGTATATATAATATAATACAGGCATTAAAAGTAATGGGGTCACATAGAGTACAGTTATAGATTTATTATTAAACTCAGTTAGCTATCTTCAGGCTACCAAGGACTTTAATAATTTATAAAGCTACAACATGAAACATTTGTCTTGCCCTCCTGACTACCAGAGATGCCGCTCATAGAACCTTGGTTACATTAGTAACTTTTTTGTAATTGGGGCCACCATGCTCCTAGTTGCTGTCTCATGCTCCTTCACTATTACTACAATTGCTCCTTCAGCTCCATCAAGCTCTAGCAAACAATCACTGCTGGTCGATATAAAACACATTTCTACCAACGAGCCAGTGATTTAAAACTCTGGCGTATTGTGAGATGGAGGGGCAGTGCAGCTTTAACATTTATTCGACTCTACTGCACAATTGCCTTGATAGACAGGTATATTATTGTTGCTTCCAGCAAACATCCCTAGAAGGAGATGGCAAGCACAAAGAGCACAAAGTCTCTGTGCGCAGTAAGCACAACGGATTACATGACTGACTGCAGCTGTCCGCTGCAACATGTCCAACATGTCCACTGAGTGAAATGTACAGTAAATATCGCCGTCTGAACCAAAGGTGGATATATCACTCAGCAATTTACACCACACCTCATAGACAGTATTTCTAGTGTGGTAGCTTGACTTTCTGTGAAGAGCATCACAACTGAAAGGACATGCCTTCACATTCACAATTAGGACCAGAATAATAGCATTTTAAAAAATGTTGGGACTCCCTTCCACTAATGCATCCCAGTCCATCTAACAACTAAGACTAACAGCAGATTCACTTAATCTACAGGCTACTGCGCCACCAGCATCTTAACATCCATGCCATCACGTTGTCCAGATTGTGCCCACTTTATTACACTACAGTTTATCTAACCCCTGCCCCGCTGATATATAGTGTAGCGTAATACGGCAGAATGGAGCAATATTAAGCCCCAAATGGGAGAGAGAGAGAAAGAAAGAGAGAGATAGAGCAGAGCACTGCGGCCTTAATGGCATTAATGCAAACCGCATTAACGTGCTTATGTTCTTAGCTAAATGTCCCAGTTGTTGTCCAAAAAGCTTGGTCCCATGCCATCATGTATCAGAGTGGAGTGCCATTACTTTTAATTCACACACAATGTATTGACCACATAACCTACATCCTGCATTTCATTGACTGCGTACGCATACGCAGCACTTTAATTCAGTGTTGTGACACATGACATCTATCTACAGTCGTACTAAATGCTGGCAATTTCCGACTATTTATATTAGCATGGCTTCTGCACATTGAAAAACTGTTTCCCAGCACAATGTTTTATTTTTGAGTTTTATGATGATTTACAGCTACCATTAAATAAGACTTAATGCTACAGTTGGATTTAAACAGCCAGGCAGGTGGTATATTGTAACATTTAATTGTCCTTTATTTTTAAAACAACAACCTCTCCTCTTCCCCTCTTCCTCTCCCTCATGATAAGAAGACAGCCAACAGAGATGTTTGATCCTTCAGTTCTCATCTGGGACAGCAGCAGCCACTAAACCTCCCTCTCCGTCTCCTCCCTCTAACTTCCATCCTCCCAGCAGAAAACTGAGAGGAGGAGAGGAGAAGGGCACTGGCCTGAAAGGCTGCCGTTTTAGCCAGAAGCCATGCCGTCCCTAATACATGTGCGAATTAAACATGTATGGAGCCCTCACAGAGCCCTGCTATTCAGGGATGCTCTATGTGAAGCTGCAGAGTGTTCAGAATAAAGAAGATGCTCGGTGTAGTGCTACAAAGCGGGCTGAATCTCTCTGGCAGCATCTCTGGCTTTGATTGAAAAGCCACGGCAACCAGGCAAAAAAAAAAGAAAAAAAAAGGAGGATCATCAAAAAAAGATCAGAGTCAAAACTTCTGACACTTTCCTTTGAGGCGAAAGATAATTAGAAATTGCTGCAGTTTTGTTGTAGAATCAAACGATCCGTGCGCACAATAACTAATCCGAAATAACCTCAATTCTGTCTGTTGGGGCAAGATTAAGATTACAGATTAGTATTTTAGCTCTGATTAAAAATACAGCAGGAGGAAGATTTGTCAGACCGTGCTGTGTGAATATCACCGCACTTTATTTTAACCGAATAATCGAACCTAGCACACTTTCTAAATAAAGGAAAATTCCCATTCCCATTTCAGTTCATCCAAAAATGCAGTTCGCTCTTCACTGACATGCACTGGGAGTACAGGTGATTACATGCTTGCTCACACACCTTCAGACAAAGTGTCAGTACGAACCTGGCAGCGATGTGGCTGTAAAACAATCCTGAGTCACTGACACTCTGAGGGAGGCAGTAGCGCAGCACTTGGAGGCGATGTATGTCCATTTTGGTGAACAGGAAAACAGCAACGGCTACAGCGGCGGGTCTATGACAAAAACTCCCTCTTGTGCTGCTCCATTCTCTTAAACCTATAACTCATTAAAAGCAATTTAATCCTCCGGTTGAAAAGCCTGCGACGTAAATGGTAAACGAAAGCGACGGCTCCATAAATCACTACAAACATCCACTTAATAATGCAAAAAGATTTAAAAACGTCCCACTGATAGGAATTTTCAAAGTGCTGCATTCACAATGGGGCCGATGACCCATCCATCCAGCAACAAAGAGGTGACTGACAGACGGATTCGCAGAGATGAAGTCATTGACCGGCCAGTTGTCTGACCGCATAATAGATGAGCATGTGTTCGTGTGCCATTGAACCTCTGCGCTATTGTCATACTGTTAACCCAAGGGAGATTACCTCATATCTGCCAGCCCCTCCATCCCCTCCTTCCCAATCCACACAGTCTAGGGAGGGTGTCAGTCTTGAGGGAGGGGGTTGTTGGGGTGGCTGCTGTTATCTCCTCACCCCTCCTCTCCACTTTAGCCTGCTGTTGCCATAGCCACCCAGTATTAAGCCTGAATTAACAACCAGCGGCCCACACTGTGGTGAGCTACTATTGATTGGGATGTCCTCTACCTCAGAGGACAGATGTAGCGGGTGAAAATACACCAAAGTGTACATAAAACTCGTTAGGGAGGAGGAGGTGTGCGTGCTCAATGTCCATTAACATCCACTAAGTGACCAGCGCTGATTCTGAATTGGACGCACTGGGGAGGAAGAGGTGGGACGTAGGGCCATTTTGGAACTAATCAGCTTTATCGATGAGTGGAGGGACTTTATTCAGGGTGTGATCCAGATTTAATAACACTAGAGTGACATCAATGAAGCTGGCTTTAACTAGAATTTAACTAGAATCAAACATATAGGTTTTTCCATTTTATGTTATGACATCCGAATATCAAAGGCTGCACTTTGTATTTTGCAGGAATTAGTGAGACTATCATGCTAACAGACTTTTGCTAACAGTGCATGTTAAACATCCACATGTTAGCATTAATCTTTGCTGGCAATCAGTTTTTACACACTGCAAAAATGCTCTCTGCATTTAAACCCATCCATTCACAAACAAAGGGGGAAAGCACTGCTTATTCTTTCAAACCATACACAGCATGCTAGTGTTAGCACTGAGCTCAAAGCAGCACCATGTCTAAACTGCATCACAGAGCTGCTAGCATGACTGTAGACTCTTCGTTCTGATTATGTGTAAAGATATTTTGGTTACACTTTTTTGTTTATTGGGTGTGCAAAAGCTGGATATTAAAATTGACATGCTACTGTGACCACAGTTTCTATGTCAGTTTCTCAACACCTCATCTGCCAGCTGCCCAATTAAAGCAAAAAAGAAAAAAGAAACTAAGTTAAACCAGATAAGTTAATATCATCAGATTTTTAAATCAATCAAATTTTAAGTAATCAAATCACCATCTCTCTTAAAGGAGCAGTGTGTAGGCTTTAGTGACATCTAGTGGTGAAGTTGCGAACTGCAATGAGATCAACTCCTAAAAACCGCAAAGTACCTTTCTGGAAACCAGCACTGTGGAAGAATATATACTTATTATGTAGACAGAAACAATATGTCTATTCAGATGAGTATGCACTTACAGTGACTACTACACCGATCAGGCATAACATTATGACCACTGACAGTCGAAGCAAATAACATTGACCATCGTGTGACAACACAATGTTCTGCAGGGAAACTTATGGACTTGACATTTGTGTGGATGTTACTTAGACATGTACCACCCACCTAGACCAGACCAAGCACCACCAACCCAAAGCAAAGACACTGCACCAGGTGTTGACCCGTACTCCAAATTCCACAGATCCCAAACTGATTACGTATTTGTGGGATGCCTGTACACTGGCCCTTTAAGCCCCCCCACACACACCAACACCACTGATACATGACAGAATATTATCCTTTGACCCCTGACCTCTCTGGTTCCCACAAACAGCTGACCTCGTATGCCGTGCTGACAACAAACAACACAAACGACAGAGTCACACCGCCCGGATCCAAACATGCCACTTGTGATTGGTTAAATGAGAGTCACAGTCAACGGGGATTTGTTTTTTCTCACAGTAACGCCAGTGCCAAGCAGAATTACTGTTTGCCCGTCTGTGGTTCAGAGTGCCCAGCTGGACTGCAGGGCATTTCTGTGACAGGCCATGCAAATGTTAACGAGCTCGATCTGTGACAGACGTGGCTCTGTTGTGCCCCTGAGGAGGGGACACTGCCTGCTCGCTAACATTTTTAAAACGATAACTGCTACTCAGCTCCATGACAAGCAATCATATAGATATTATCAGTCTGAGATCCTATTGCTTAGAGATATGGTTAATACATAGCATCACAATCACTTATGTGAGAGTAACAATCTAGGCAGTGTCCTGATGTGATGTGGTGAGAAGATACAACCGAATGTTAATCACATGCAATGAGGTTTAGGGACAATAGGTGAAAAAACATTTTAAGTAAACGTTTTAGGTACCAAGTTGAATTAATCTCAACTTTGAGGTGACGACCAATGGGAATGTCCGATACAGCTGACTGACATACAACACAAATGTGGTTCCTATCCCCAAATTCACCATGCTTCAGACAGTGGTGGAAGACCTAGCGGTTTTTCTTTACCCCTACGTTTTCCTTCTCCTCATAACACTAGGTTTTATGATGAGCACGTATCACGTGTCCTTTGGCATGATGGAGGTCAGAAGGCCGTATCAGGTGACCCCACCATATTCTGTAAAAAGCATTTGCAGAAATATACGAGAGAGGCAACCAGAACCTCCAATAGTAACCTACGGTAGGTTACTAGCAAACAGCTTTCTATGTGGACGGGGCTTGAGAGCACTTACTCCTAATGGTATATCTTTTTTTTTTTTTTTCAGCTAAAAAGAAGTAAGATTGCCTAAAATGATTGAAAATGAACATTTTCCTGATGAGTCTGTGGTCTCTGTGGCTCGTTTCAAGTCTCCTTCAAAGCAGCCTCATGTTTGTTTTGTATATTCTATCCACATTTAGAGTAAAACAGATGATAGCTCATAGTTTAAGGTGTAGATATGACTGAAATGACTTCTTTCTAATGCAAGAGCGTCCCCTCACACCTCTACAGTTCAACCCTCTCACCCTAAACTCTGCCTCCAACAGAAACAAGATGGCGAAGGTCAAAATGCTAAACTCAACAAACCAACAGATGATGTCCTCTTCTTATCATAAGTCTGTGAAGGTTCTCAGTCATCCAGGTCATGGTAATCCAAAAAAGCGTTGAATAAGGTCAGCTGGACTTGTAGAATTTCTTGAAGACGTTTCGCCACTCATCAGAGTGGTAAACAAACCCTCAAGACATGCGGATATCCCAACTGGGCCTTTGTCAAAGGCTCAAAAAGATATCCCAGGAAGGACAGGGAAGAGGAACAAAACAGAAGGAAGAACATCACCATCCCCTACATAGCTGGGGTATCAGAGAAACTAAGGAGAATTTTTGGTAAACACCGCATCCCAGTTTATTTCAAACCTGGAAACACCCTAAGACAGAAACTGGTCCACCCCAAGGACAAAACACCTAGACAGAAACAGAGCAATGTAGTGTACGCGGTTCAGTGTAGCGAGGAATGTACAGACCTGTACATTGGGGAAACCAAACAACCCATACACAAGCGCATGGCCCAACACAGGAGAGCCAGCTCATCAGGAAATGACTCAGCAGTCCACCTCCACCTGAAGGACAAAGGACACTCCTTTGAGGATAACAACGTCAAAGTCCTGGCCAGAGAGGACAGATGGTTTGAGAGAGGAGTTAAGGAAGCCATCTATGTCAAAATGGAGAAACCTTCTCTAAACAGAGGAGGTGGACTGAGATTTAATTTACCAACTATTTATAATTCAGTTTTGACTTCTGTCCCCAAGAAGTTTCAACAACATTCACACATTGAGCTTCCAGGTTCCCATGGACAATAGCCTCGTTAGAGCTCTATTCATAGGGTTAAGTTAGCCTAGGCACACAGTTCCCCCCCATTCAAGGACAGGTAAGTATCAGCCATTATGGTAATTAGTGACCCCAGTTTCTGGTCAAGCAAGTTTCTGGTGGGTGTTACCCACAGAGTTTTTCCTATTTAAACCTCAATTTCCCACTAGTTTATCAGAACTGAAGAAGCTACTCGGATGAGTGGCGAAACGTCTTCAAGAAATTCTACAAGTCCAGCTGACCTTATTCAACGCTTTTTTGGATTCTTATCATAAGATCATGAACTGAGTAGGAGAAAAAAATAAATAAAATGACTGTATTAAAATATTTAATCTGAAACTAGAGAGGATGATAAAAGATGTAGTGCAATTCTGATAACAATAAATGATTTAGTAATATTTTTTTTCTGCACTGATCCCACAATTCTTTTTCTGCATTTGATCCATCCATTCATTCACACAGCAGCGTGTGCACATGGAGCAGCATACACAAGATCAATGTGAGCTTTGATGGGAGGTTGAATCCTTGTGTTAAAATAAGGGTATTTGACGGAGCTAAAATCAGCACATTGGCCCCCATGATGACATCACTTATTCATTACACAGCTCCTCGGATGCCAGTTGGGCCTCAGGCTAGCTGTCATGGACGTATACAGTACAATATGGAGAGCAACCCCCACATCCATGCCTCCCCTCCCCCAACACTCCTCCTCACTCCACCTTCTACCGCGCTATCTGGTCCTCATCGTGTCACTAATCCTGATCCTTAAAGGGAACCGTTGCCTCAGCCTGGAGCAAATGATCCCGTGCTGCCACCACCGTTTGATAATTATGTGATTTCCCAGACAGAGAATAACAAATATAACCCTGAAACCCTGTGGTCTCACTGGTAATAATGTCAGCTGTTACTGTTAAGTGACTATTTGCAGCTTTAAGGTCGCGGTTTCTACAGATTTCTAAACATATAGATAATTTTTGTGTTGTACAGTATTATAATCTGAATGAAACTATGCTATAAGTAACAAACAAACTGTAAGAGATGCAGATGGACAGTAGTGTGTGGTACATTATTAGAGCGCATGTGGTCAAGTGTAAACCGTGGACGTTATCTCGTCTGTCGTGCTCTTCTCCACATCTGCATTTGAGCTTCAACAAATCACCATGACCGGCTGTAATCTGCCTTGGCCACATTACTCTGAGTCCACCACATCCGTGCATCATCTGTTTTTTTTGTTTTTTTCAGAGTCCCGCTCATTCGGCCATTCAGAGATTAGCGTTCCGTTTCCTTTTCTTCCCTTCTCTCCTACTCACACATGCAACAAGCGAGAGCAGCTGAGAGGACGCACTGAGAGACAAAAAACTCATTCCTTTTTCGCAGGAACAAAAAAAAAACTAAAAAAAAAACTAAAAAAAACACAAGACTGAACCAATGAAAGCTTTCTTAGGGGCAACCAATCAGGCTCTTCTGCAAACAGCTGGCTGCAAAGAAAACACAGACAGAGGAGTGGAAAGAAGGAGACAGATGAGGGAAAAGTCAGCAACTCCTGGAGGAGATTTTCCTCTCCCATTTTTTCCCTCACATTCTCTCCAAAACCAGTTGCACTCAGCTGCTTCCCGACCAGAGATAAAGGCGCACACATGCAGCGAAACACAAGGTTTCCCCACACGCAAACAATCCCGCAAATGCTATTCCAAGAACCGGACAGATTATGTGGTCTGAAAGCCAAGCTTGGATTTAAAGAGAGCGAAGGAGAATCGCTACCACTCAATCCACGACCAGTCTCGGTTTTACCGGAAACAACAAGAGAACTAAAAGAGACACACGGGCGAGAGGTGATGAGGAGGAGTCGCGCTGCCTTACCCGAAATCATCCAGGGAATACATGTCGCTGAAGGAGACAGCACAGTCCTCAGGCACTGGATGAAAGGAGGTATAAAGGGGGAGATTATGGAGGAGAGGGGGAAGTGTCAGCCTGAGAAGAGAGAGCACTCCACATGCTGCCCAACGCCGCTGCAGAAAAACTCAATCTCCCCCCCTCCTTTACATCCTCCCAAAGAGTTTTTTAAAAAATCCACAACGCCAGCAAAGACACAGAGAGAGTAGGAGGGAAGGAGCGAGCAACAGAGATGAGGAGTGTTGCAACAGAGTAAGGGAATGCAAGAGAGCGAGAGAAGGAGAGAGGGAGAGAACATGTGACCAGTGCAGACCAGTCACCTCCCTCAGCTTCAAGGATTGGATTGCCGTCTTTCAACCTCCAAGGAATCATTTCCACTGGATGGAAATTACATGTTAGCCTACAAAGGAAAAGGGGGTTCCTCCGCAGTCTCCTTTCTATACCATCAAAAATTCAGCGAGGACGTAGGGCGAAGCTTTAAATAGATCTTACAGTGTTTACATGTCAGCCATAACCCTTAATCACCAATTAACTCCGGAGGAGGAAAATAACAGAAACACACAGCGGCTCATTCATTCAGCTCGGCTTTCATAAAGGACACGGCATTCCAGCCCTCTGCAGGAACAGATGCAGCGATTAGCTTTATATTCCAGCCACAAAGGTTTCATTGACCTAGTGTAACATTTGTGGTTTTCCTCGCGGCTTTATCAGAAATCTGCCCCTCAACCGGTGGTCCCATCTGGCTGGAGCAAACTTAGACTATTAAGCTCCTTTGTGACAGTGAGCCGAGGTGTGGGAAACAAACAAAGAGCAATCTAGTCCAGTAAAAGATTAGGAGGCTTTGAGGGTTTTAGAAAACAGCAAGAAACACACGACACGTCCCGGGGAGGGGTGCAATAAAGATCAGAGAAATTTAAGATTATCTTTTGGGTTTATTTGAATACGCGTCCAGAATCAGAAGGTAGTATTTGCTCATTTGTGTCTGAAATCTGAGGTGCGGTTAAACGCACGGAAGCTGCATTAAAAAACCTGGCTGAGAGAGAAAACTGTCTCGCTGAGTTGCAAATGCTTTTCACAGTTTGCGGTGGGGTCACCTGATACGGCCTGTTTGACCTCCATCATGCCAAAGGATACATGATGCGGGCTCATCCTAAAGCCTGGTGTATGAGGAGGAGGAGGAGAAGACAGAAAACAACCAGGTAAAGGCAGATTAACAGAGGCTTTCTCTGTGACTACATTTGTATGGACAATGTTTTCAGATTTCAACAGTTTACATGGACATTATATAAAATTATCCAATGAGACATAAGCATTTAGATGCCCCAAAACATTAATTGGAATTTGTGTTTTTGGCGTGTGCAAAGTGGTTCTGGCCAGGAGCACTGAATGTTTGGATATATAAGTGCCCAAACACACTGATTCAGTAAAAGAATATGACCTGGAGCTTTTCTGCTATTCAACAATCAACTCTTAAGGTTTAACTCAGACAGGTTCAGTTTTCCATTTGTTGGAAACTCGTCACATCGCTGAATGCATACAAAAAAAGAACAGATCATGTGTACACAACTATTCATTCACTATTGAATTAAGGGTTATTAAAAGGTTTCCATCCATTTCCATCAAATTCCTTCAGATTGATTGTTCTGATTGATGGTTAAATGAATAAGGTCAAATGAAGCATTTTGATTCCGATCATTAGTGTCCATTTATAAATAACAAGAGTGATGTAATACAAACATACCTTTGGGATTTGTCATAAAGAGAACTTTATCTGCTCTCCCTGAAATCCAGGTTTAATAGTAATATGATCTGTGTAGGCGGAAGGCTGGAGTGTTGTGGCTGTGGTGATGCTGTCTCACGTGGAGCTGCTCTCTGATCAGCTAAGAGCAGCAGCAGCAGCAGCAGCAGCCTGCAGTAAGACACATAACTCAGCGTTTTACCTTCCAGTGGCTGCACTTGCTCAGTCTACCATCCCTACAATGAGTCACCACAACATTCCCTTCAGAAATCATCCCGCATTAATAGGAGTACGGCACAGGCGCCTCGCTGTTTCCAACCCACAGTGCCTTTCTCTCTCTCTCTCTCTCTGTCACACACACACACACATGTACCCAAATGATAGAGAAGAAGCTTCGACAAACTAAAAATAACATCTGCACACATGCACGCACGCTATTGCGCCACGGACACGGTCATGCACATACATAAATGCATGTGCACCCTTACATAAATGCTGCAATGGAGGCAGCCAGGCCGAACAAATGGTCTCACTGAATTAAACACTCTGCAAAAGAAGAGCCAGGTCACCTCGTTGTTGCTTGGTGGAGATTTAAGACTTCCCTTGAGTCAAAGAGCAGATCTGCCTCTGGCGAAAATAAACACACAGGATGGGACACACACAAGCAGCAACAGTAGCTTTAAAGAAAAAAAGAGGAAACGGGACCTCCATCCAAGTGGAAGATATGAATCTTACATGTTTACTGTCTGAGAGGAGTTGAGCTACTGGCTTTGAGCTGGGCGACAGCACCGGAAAGAGGTGAATTATTTGGATTAAGGCTGTGTTTTGAAAGAGTATATCACACAAGGTATGCAGATGTGGCAGCACGTCTAGCTTTATTAGCTTTACCTTCTGAGGCCCAGACACTCGCACACACACACGCTGACACACACTCATGCAGACAAACACTGGTAGCTACAGAGAAAGCGGAGCAAGAGAGAGTGCACTCTCCCTCTCTGGAGCTGTCAGAGTAAATCTGAAGCCATAAAACAGGACGATGCAGACTGCAGCTACGGAGACATGGAGGAGTCAAACTACAGGCAGCAGGGAGAAAAATAGAAGGACCGTTGCATAAATAGACCAGAATACAGACACTGCTGCTGCTGCTGCTGCTGCTGCTGCTGCTGGAGAAGATCTGGGCCTCGGTGCATTCTGCATACCGACATAACAAGGAAAGGGCTTAAAATACCACCTCAGATATAGAACAAGGATTCAACATGAGGCACATTTTCTGCAGGCTGAATGTGTGAATGTATGGATCCATCATGTAGGTGTGTGAGTGTGGAGGAAGAGGGGGCGGGTGGGTGTTAACCTGCCTGGCAACCACCAGAATAAACACCCTCCTCCTCCTCCCCTGGGATGGTTATGAGACCCCCTCACTTATCCTATTTCCCCCCCTGCGGACACTCACACCACTCATCGGTCATATTTAGAGAAACCAGCGTTTTATTTCTCCAGCTGAGGAGACGTACGTGATGCTGTCGTTTCCATGACAACATTAACCTGGCCTGAATCCTTCATTCAACAACCCTGGGCGGGTCCGACGGTGACAATAGACGGAGAAAAGAAAGGGCAGAAACGATTTAAATGTCTCGCCTCATGCGTTACGGCCAAGAGGCGAGCGGTAAAGGACGTCTGTGTGGAGCCGGGGCCGGGTGACTGGGTGGGCCTCCGGACGGTCAAAATCGCGTTCATGCAAGGTGAAAATGATCCGTAACGTGACGGATGCGCTGCATTTGTTCAACAAATGATCGTTCCTACGTGATAAACATGTGGATGTAGATGCAGCGTGGAGGTAGAGAGGTCCGAGTGTCGGTGCGCATCTGTCATGACGCGTCAAACGGAGCGCATGGTGCTTACCTCATTTTCCCCTCTTTTATTCAATCAGAGATGATGGCACTGATGAGGCTGATCAATAAGTCCGCGATTATTTCGGCGTGTACCGCGTGGGAGGCTCGGATCAGCCCGGCAGCCTCCACCCCGTGTCCCTTGCGCGAGTCTGTAGAGGTATAAAAAAAAAAAGGCTGAGGATGTTTTAGAGACGCTAAGCGACAGAACGAGCGTTTTCTCCCATCCGCTTTGTGCTCCGTTGTCTCTGGTCTCCACGCGCGCCGCTGCGTCTCCTTGGGTCCATGTTCAGCTCGGGGTCGCGATCGCAAGAAGACGGTGAAGGGTGGTCGTCAGCCGCCGCCTCCTTCATGCCATATTGTCTTCCCATTCGGAGTGTTTATGGTGAGGTGGAGAGATTTGGGGGAAGATTGCTAATGCGCCGTGCGGAGGAAGAAAGGGGGGGGGAGCTGGCCGGCTCAATGCTGCCCACCTGCGGCCAAGACGCACACATGCAGCCCCTCCCCCCCGACGCCCCCCCTCTCGAACCCCACCCGTCTGATTCGGCCTGCAAGTATTATGTATCCTGCAGTACATTTTGTGGATGGAGGCCTTTGATAATAGCCCCCTCATAAAATAAATAAGCGATGAAGTGGAAAATATAAAACACATCCTCATATGCATTTCACGTTTAGTTTACTGTCAGACAGATGTCAAATGTTCAGCGGTATTCTGCAGCCCCAAAGTGTTAAATGATAAGACAAAGTCATGTTACATTCACCCTGCAGAGTGTAAATACTGTTTTCCTGATAATCCCGCCCCACATCACAAATCTGCTCATCCCCAACAATCGACAACAGTTCACAGAAATCACATTTACTCATGCATGCGCGTGTAAGCTCGGCTCTCTGTTCACCAGAAGACGAGGAGGGGGTGAGGCGGCGTACCGTAGATGTTGGAAATCAGCTTGAAAAGGACATCGGTTTATGGAAAGTGCTAAACGGTAATTAAGTTAATAAACCTGCTGTATGTTTATCAGGCGGAAGCAGTGCATCATAGAAAAAAAACAACCCACACCTTGAAAGGGTTCAGTTCAGTTAAATATCTTGCCAGTGACTGATGAAGCACATCAGACAGTTACAGTGTAATGGTCTCATCCTCCACAAACTCCTTGGTGCAATAAAATGTAGAAAGACGCAGATTTAAAAGGGCTTCACATCACTGAAAAAAAAATGCGCTTCTTTTTGCGCTCGAGGCAAAGGAAACCTAAAATCCTCCTGAAAATTTATATTTCAACACTTTTTCCCTCAGGTTTGTTCAAAATCTCTCTGTAAAATTATTGGGATTCGTTTTCAGGAAAAAAAACTGAAAGGAAATGAAAATGGCAGTCAGGGATTTGACTAGTGATTAATAAATAAATAGGGCAGGCATCTTTTTTTTAAGACCTGGGAGCACAAACATCCAGTTTGTTTTTTTTTGTTTTTGTTTTTTTAATCAACAAACCTCGGATCGGCTGCATTCTCCTTACTGTATCAATTTATTATCACGGCAAATTCAGCGTTTAAACTGTGGATTCTAATATTAACCGTGGTCTCTGAATATTGCAGTGGCATGTTTCCAGGACTGCTGGAGGCTCTCTCTGATATGTCAGTGTTAATAACAGGGAAGGGTCTCGCTTCGCTAGTGCTTTCCTGAGTTGTTAAATACAAAACAAAAGAAAATTTAACAATTAGAAAATCACAATTTGCTTTCTCTTTGTGCACAGTTTCAGATGCATTGCTCTTGGATCACCAACTCGCTGATGTTCAGTCTTTAAACGGCTCCGACGGGCAGCGAAAATAAACCCCCATGAGTCCATTATCTGTGGCAGGAGCGTGAACGATACAAGAACAGTGGAAGTCAAACTGTACAAATGCGGTCGTAAAGTCAGAGCCTTTGGTTCCGTTCAGCTGGATTTGATCTGTTTGAGTCGCTTCATCTCGTGTCGTTGGTGACAAGGCTACAGTACGCGTGAGGGAGCTGTTTTACATGTAGTGTGGGGGAAGAAAAAGGAGAAGCTGGAGGATTTTATTGTGGTCCAGGCCTCCAACAGTTCATCTCATCTGGAATCTGTGAGCAGATCGGGAAGGAAAACCTCAAGTTTCTCTTCTGTCAAATCACTTCAGTTCATTCAGATCCAACTTCTTTTTTTTTTCTTTTTTTTCTTAAGTTTGGTTCGGTTTACTAGTGCAGTTCAGTGTTGTTCAGCTGCCCCCCCCCCCCCCAGCAGCGGTAAGAAGCTGACAGTGTGTGTTCGTCTACTCAGACTATCCTCCACTGCATCACGCTCATGTCCTTCCCACCGGTCGACACCAGGTAGCCATCGTCACACAGGAAGGTCACGTTGGTCACGTGACTGCTATGGCCGCCGTAAACGTGACTGGGAGCCTGGAAAAGAAACACTTTGTCGTTATTGTGGTCTATTGAGATGGCAAAGACATTGCTTTTTTTGGGTGTAGCAGGGAGAAAACATCCAAATTTCACATTTCAGCATCTGTGAGATATTTATATCTATAATATCTAAAGATAACAGTCTGAAAACTATAATCACCTTAATGCAATTAACAGTTTCAAGAATAATAGAGAGGATTTCTCTATTTTTCTAGAGTTACTTTCTTCGCACATATTCTAAAAAATTGTAATACAGATAGTAACTGTCTCATTGTCAGTAATAAACCAAGGGCGTTATGGTTATATACAGCATATTACCCTATTCAGCCTAGTCATCTTACCCTGAACTGTGAGCAGGGGTATGAGAAGAGGTGGACCTTCCCGAAGTCGTCCCCAGTGACCAGGAGGCTCTTATCGTTGGATCTGCACACGGCGTTGATGTCGGTGCCGTCTGAGCCGTCGGGCCACAGGCCTGAGAGGGAGAGGGCGGTGGAAACGTCAGTCAAGACAGAAACATGCAAGGAACTAGTGAGATGGACGGAGCCTCCACTTACCAAACACCTGGAAGCCCAGAGTGCAGGTGTGGGTGGCCCACTCGATGTCCCTGGTGGTCTCCACGCTGACCACCTGTTTACACACTGATGGGATCCCTGAGAAGACAAGCAGAAAAAAATAAACTTAATATCAGGAGTACAGTAACGTAAAGAGGACAAAAATCTTAACTGGTGCACAGGTTTTCAATCAAATACAAATGATAAAATATCAAATGTATTCCAACTTTGGGAGACAACGGTGCCTTTATGCAGCATCCAATTACTCACAGCAAGCTACTTTGACAGGTTTTAACAGGTTTTCAACACCCACTCAAGTTAAGACATGTCAATTACAAATACCTACTGAGCTGTATAATGTAATACTTCTTGTGGAGCATAAATTACACATCAGACACATTACTATCTGGCTTTTGATTTATTTTACACACAGCTGAAATAAAGGGAAGAGGAATCTACAGGTGAACAAATCTTCTCCATTTTCTGTCCTGCGCTGCACACGTTGCAGCACCTGTTCCGTTTCACAGACTTGAATGAATCTGCATAACAAAGGCAGGACACCATCATACTCACAGTACAGTATCTCATAGTCGCCGGAATTTGACACGAGATACTGAGAGTCCAAGGACCAGTCCAGATGGGTGATGAAACTGGAATGACCCTGAGATACGACGGGAAGTGACAAAAGTTAGTGAATTTGTTCTATTTCCAGAGAGAACCACAAATAACCCTAGAAACGTTGACGCATAGACACTGCAGTGTGTGACTCAGTTAGCTGTCACTTAGTATTTCACAGCTTCTCCACAAACACACGCACCGACAACAAAATATAAAGCAAAGGACGGTTGAGTGAGGTGGGGAGGAATTTAAAATACATGCAGTATATTCCGGTGCTCACCGAACACTTCCCCACTCGACTGTACTTCCTCCCATTCTCTGCCACGGCGTAGATGTAGATGTAGTTGTCATGGGAACCGATGGCCAGGAAGTTACCATCTAAATAAAAATACAACAGGAACATTAGTGGCAATAAAATAATTCAGAATTATTGAATTAATTGTTGAATTATTCATTAGATTGTATTGATTGGTACATATTTGATATGAGCACGTTGTAGAAATCTTGTATTTGTCTTCAGACAATTTATATTGTTATTAGCACTATATAAATAAAATTGAATTGAATATAGTCTCACACAGAGAGTAGGAAACTATTTTTTGGCAAATCTTTGTTTCTCATTTGATATAGGATTTATTTTCAGTTAAAATCCACAACACACTGGCCTTCTATGGGAGGTTTGGTGGAAAGTAAAAACACATTATTAATTCAGGTCATGTAATACTGTTCTGTAAAACCTGAGATCATTAGACTTGTGACTGCGTTGACAACAATGCCACAAATAACACAAGTCCTTTTGCGTGTAATTCTTCATTTCCCTAACACGCAGAGAAAAGAAAAGGAAAAAGAACATCAAACCAAAACACTCGGAGGGGAGGAAACACACAGTGAGCAGTCACCAACATACCTGGCCCATAGCACATAACGGACAGCTGTTCATTCCCATCTGTGTGCACTGTGACTAAATCCTTAGAGTCAGTGTCCAGCACCAGCCACCTGCAGGACCAAATACAGGCTGTTCAACAATCTGGCTTTTCCTGACCTATATCACTTTATGAATAATCTATTTATAAATCATGTTTACAAACTTTGTAGCAGATAAATGTTTTTTGTTGTTGTTGTTTTTTTGGTGATCAGTACCTGCCAGTCTGGGTTCCTATGGCAACCACGGCTCCAGAGGGGTGGAAGCCTGCTGACTGGGCAGTATCCTGTCAGAGAAAGGAAGAGGAAGATCATGTTTAAAGTCACTCGTAGTCTACCCCATTCTTTACGTTAGCGTATTAGGGCCACACATGAGAAAAAAATTAGAGGGGTTCGTCATGCACTTTGGGAAAAAAAGTCATAAAAACGAGAAAGTAGACCTTTAAATTGGCAGTACTGTATGGGTATGGTACCGCCGATACTCTGCGGAAGAGTATTGGAGCTTAATTAATAATGTGATTTTTTTTTCAGTTATATTGCTAATATATTATGTGTGACAATATCCACGCTACTGTTGACATGCAATAGTTCAATATAATATCTCAGCAATATAACTGAAAAAATGTTGAAACAATGTACCTAATTGAAAGATCTTTGAAAGAAACAAAATCAATATTAGACAGAAACAAAGAAGAAAACTCAAATTCCTCTCATTGTTTCAGTGTGAACACAGCAAACTAAGTTCATATTGTTTCAAAAGTGATTTTAAAAAAGAAAAGGGGCAAAATGTGTCTGTTGTGTCTTGTGCAATTCCCGTGACAGACCCCAGAGGGCAGTGTTGACTAATCTTACTTCCATGGTCTTGGTCCAGATGAGCTGATGGGAGCTTGAGTCCCACATGCAGACCTGTCGGTCATAACCGCATGTGAGGAACTGAGACTTGCAGGGATGGACAGCCAGACCCCACAGCTCATCAGTGTGACCCTGGAGAGGACACGTTTTCATTTACATCCTTCAGCTGCTAAACATCACAGATTTTGTGCAGTTATATCTGCATCAATTAGTTGAGGCCTTGCTTGGAAAAGTGATTATTTTGTAAATTGGTTTAAAGTTTTATGCAAAAATGTAAAATATTCTCCAGATTCCCAGACTGGGCTTTTTCTTTGTGGAAGGAATATGTTTGGATGGTTGGTCTTGATAAGACTGTACGTACCTGTGTGATTGGCATGAATTCCCCATCCAAACTTCCCTGCAAAACAAAGTTCTTGGTGGTCCCGATGAGCACTGTCTCCCCTCTGCCCTCTGCTATAGTCCGAATGGGACCAAACAACTCAGGCACCTGCAGAGAAGAAGCAGCAGATCATCTAACCAAGCTTTCAAATGGATTTTAAACTTTGACACAATAAACATCAGTGTACGATTTCCTTTGTAATGTGTTCTCGGAAAAATAAGACGTGAATGAGCTATAAATATCCATGAATCTAATCGAAAGCACAAATGTAATATTTATGGTGTGGTGCAGCATCCTGAAGTCTGCCGCCTCAGGCAGGGGGGCAATTTCTGTGAAACAAGCCAGACTAAGACCTACTTAAAAAAAAAAAAAAAAAAAAAAAAGCTGGATATGCAGCTTCTAGCAGATCATTAGGATGAATCTCAGGCCTCGATGCTGATGTGTAATTCATCAACTCCATTTGTATTTTCCAAGAAAGCTGCCTTGGAGTGCTCCTCACCTCCACCGTTTGTATCTGCTGGTAGCTGCCGTCCCAGGAGATGAGCCTGCGGTCTTTCCCTCCAGACACCAGCGTGCCGTTCCTCAGCATGCACACAGCAAAGATGCTGCCCTCGTGAGCTCCTTGGATGACGTGGCTGATGCGATTAGTTCCTGCCCGACAGAGATGGGATGAGATTGAGGTAAAGTTTCAGTCAGAGAGAGACAGTAGGAAGGTTTGGATGCACCTTGATAGTGGGGGAAATCGTTCACACAACCCAACTCTTTTGACTAGTCCACCACAATGAGACGTCTTTGGGGTCATAACCAGGAACACATTTATGGACGCAGAATCACTTTGCATACGTTCTCCTTTTTTGCATGTCTTTCACTAGATCTTATTACTGTGAGCAACCACCTTACCGACTGGATAAACATTTTCACATGGGCCCAACGACCCTCTGTGTGGAACAGTGCGTACCTTTTCCCCACACCAGGATGTTCCCGCTTGAGTCTCCAGTGATTGCATCTCCATTTTCTGCAAAGGTCACGCACAGCACAAACTTGGGCTTCTCTTGTTTCTGTAAAAGGGATAAGGACGCAAATGTGTTGTTTCAATCTGCCTGCAAGAGCTGCAGAACTCATATCACATCAACTATTGTTATGATTGCATTTGTGCTACTGAATCAAACGTCTCATTGTATTGAAACAAAATATGAGAATGTGTCTGATATTTTATATTAAAAGATTCAAGTCATGTGTTTACTGTCACTTCCACAACATGTTAACTACTACAGTACTACTTTCACTACTCTACAATATATTATGACACAATATACTGTACAAAAACAACGATATATATCCTCCTGAGACCTGAGCTTTTATTTAATATGCATTTTTAATTTCCCTCAGCATCATCTTTGAACTGGAAGTAGTAGTTTTTGAAAAAAACAAAAAAAAAAAAAAAAAAAAAAATACATGTGGACACTGGAATTGCAAACAATGAAGTACCAATGTCCTCAAACGAGTACTTGCTAATTAGCAAAAATTGCTTATTTGTTAAATTTCCACATCATATGAAACTAGAAACGTTAATAAGCATAAACATTTTTAACAGTTTTAAACTTTGCTACCACTAGATGGCCGACTAAAGTGTCCACTAATGAGGACAACTTAACGTCCCCATATGTGGACACAGGGTCTCACTGGGGATACAGGCGAAACCTACATGTGTAAACTAACTGTATAGAGAAAGTTCCTCCGTTTTACCTCAAACAGTCCTTGCTTCTTGACCAGCATGCCTTTCTCCAGATTCCAGAAACAGAGATGGGATTTGCCGCAAGTCACGACGATGTTGCTGTCTGTCGGGTGAAAGTCTGCGGCAAACACTGACTCGTTGGAGCACTGAATCACAACGCAAAAAGAAAACAAAAAAGATGTTCAGTTGTGCAAGAGGAAAAAGTTGAAACTACACCAAAAATTAAGAACAAACACAACATGAGCACATATAGACATATAGATTATTTATACCTTAACCTCAGCCAGTCTGTCCTCTCTCTGCCAGTCCCAGACAGAGAGCACGTGGTCATTGGAGTCGTCTACAACGCAGAGAGTGTTTCCTCCGTTCTAACAAACAATAACAGAAATATTGTGTTTATTTTCGGACAAAAAGATTAACGGGCAGAGGCGGCTTACGAGCGTTCCAGCGGTAGTTTCCTCACCGACTTGGAGAAAGCCAGGCATACCAGCGCCCGGTCAAAGAAACCTACGCCCAGAACGTGGAGGGTGTTGAGGCTGACAGAGTCCCACACACGAACGTGAGGAGCCAGCTGCTGCCAGAGAAAAACGACACACAAACATGGGCACAACACCAGGACAGGTACATCGTCAGTGTCATGTGACCAAGGCACTCACAAACTAAGTTGCAAAACATCCACACAGGACCGCTACTTACTTTCCCATCCGAAGAGGTGCCTGCTACCTGTCCGGTTGCCATGGTGATTTTATCAGGGTGGACAGCCAGGCTGATGAAGAGAAAGACGTCACAGGCGCGTATGAAAAACAGTTAAAGGGCCCCTTTGACATCAAAAGGACCACTTGAATAAAGATGAGCAACAGGACATGAAAGGCTGCATTTGATGAGTGAGCTTTTTAAAGCTATGAATTTGAGATGCGCCGTGGCAGGCGCACGCCGTCTGAGCTAATGTGTCATGAAACATTAAAGATAATTTCATCCTCTTTTGGGTGCGGCGGCGTAGCAAAACACTCGTAAGATATGTAAAGACTTCAAAAGGAGCGTGAATCAGTCTGCGATCCATACTTTGACACCAGACTGTTGATTCACAGCTTGAACTTACATTAACCTCAAGCAGTAGTAACATATTAATGAGGTCTAAAAGATGCAGCCACTGAACCACACACACCTGCGCACAGAAAGCACCAATACACCGACCAATACACGTGTTGTTTCTTGACAGCTTCCCAATTATTTCACTGCAGTCACGTGCAAACGACAGATCCAACAGAAAAGAAATGAAAGGCAGGTGAAAGCGGCCGCGTGCGTCTCGTACCATTTGATGTCGTCCGTGTGTCCAGTGTAGTGTCTCTGCAGCTGCTCATCCACGTTGAACAGGACCACCACCGAGGCGATGAAATACACCGTTTCTCCAGTGGGCAGCAAGTAAAGGTTGGAGCGGCAGTCTCGACCGCGATAACCGTAGCTGAAGCATATAAAAGTCAAGGGACGAAACAGCTGCAATTTTTCTTTTTGCCGATTTCTAATGTTGTATAGACCTAGAAGTAAATTAACAACAGAGTAATGGATAACGAAAAACAGCCACTGCTGGGATTCTAAAGGTGAAACGTCTGTTTGCCTACACATTCACATTTAGAGGCTGGGACATATGTTAATTTGTGTAAAATAAAGGTCAGGGATCACAAATTGACATTGAAATACATGTTCAAACCAACAAAAATGAGATCATATGGTGTGCATGTGGACAGTTCATTTTAATAATCCAACTGTAATCTAATTTATCGCTGCTGCAGCATGTAAAAAATGTGCACAAATTGTGCATTTGTCCTCAGATTTGATCTCTCTGCCTTTTTGCCTCTGGGTTTCTCCTCGGCCGAACAACGCGCCACATTCAGCCTTCACCGAGAAACGTATGAGGAGGGGTAAAAAAGCCACAAATTAAACTAAAATAAAAATAAAACAGCACAAGAGGAGCTGCTGACTGGTTGCGCCTGCCAGCTTTGAGCAGGTTATTACTGACTCCAGCCTGCAGAGCAACGGGCCTCGGCTCAGACAACGCGGTGAAAAAAAATCACCGCCTGAACTGATTCACACTGACAAGCGGGGAGAGACACATTTATAGCCTCCTCTCTTAACTCTCACCACAACATCGCAATCTGACTTTATTCCCTCAGACCATCTGAGCTTCCAAACTTTTGTAATCAAAAGTAGGATTGTATCTGAAGTTCTCTTTTTATGCAAAAGATTTCCTGCGGAGATGAAAAAAAAAAAAAAAAACATCTCAAGGCCATTTCTACCTTATTTATTTATTTATTTATTTATTTATTTACTTGGAATTAAGCCGCAGTGAAAGGATACACCCAGTCCAGTTTGAGTTTGTTGCCGGGCAGCTCGGCTCTGGCCTCCAGACAGTAGCTGTCCACCTGGTCTTTGGGCATGTACATGGTGATGGGGCGACCCTTCAAATACATTTTCACATAACCTTCCTCTAGAAAAGGGCAACAAAAATAGTCAGTGAGAGAACGCACAAACACACGCACACACAGATATGAATCATTTGAGTGTCAGATTTATGCCTTCACATGTGTTAACAGATGAAGACTCAAACACGACATTTAAACATAGTACTGCTGTTATCGTGATGTGATGCGGACGTCGGGAGTGATGTGGGAGTGATGTGGGATGATTTGATGAGTTATCATCCACTGTGGCAAAAACTCGAAGACAGAAAACGTACGAACACAAACAAAGCTTTTTAACCGGCTTTTATTAGTCATTTCAAACACATTTCGATTTTTGTTTTTTTTTGTTTTGTTTTTTCTTTTGTGACAGCAAAAAACACAACTGCAAACAAGTTGTTAAAAAAGTTCAACAACTGATAAATACTCATCTCACACATTAACCATTAACTAACATGAAATGCAGACGAAAGCAAAGCCATGGATATGTTATTAAAAAAAAAAAAAGGAAATAACGTGAAATGCTAACTGCTAACACTGAAGAAAAAACCATGCAGAAAACAAACGAATGAAAAACCGATGACAACAAGTTGTTTTTTAATTTAGGGATACACATGGGGGGTGGGAACTTATTCCTTTTTATTAGGTGATGCTGCTATTTACCTTTAAACCTCTTCAGTATGATATGACACCTTGTTGTGACCTCTTTGTTTTAAATGATACAGATCTGATAAGGTGTGGCTCAGCCTGATAGGTGAGCGCCACACATGCTGTACTGCTTCCTCACTGTCCATAAGTTAGTAACAAATCTGGAAGTACTGGCTGGGTGATTTAATGGGGCTGCAGTAGCTGGGTGTGTCGAGAGGAGCGTACGACGACAGACTCCCCGACTTCCTCAGCTGGAGGTTAAAATTTGGGGCCTTTCTAACCGCTGACGCCTTGGCGGCGGCACCACCACCCTTTTTGGCGGGCACGGCGGCCTTGCAGCTTTCTGTCGTTTGTCGGGGGTTGGCGGCCGAGCGGGCCGGCACAGCTGAAGCCGCAGGGCCGCTTTTGCCCCCCGTCGATTTGGTGGAGCGGCTGAGGTAAATCTGTACCGTGACTACAATGTAAAGATGGGGGGGGGGGGGGGGGGGGGGAGCAGAGGAGCCGTTGGAGGTGGAGAGTCGGGGGGCGGTGGGGGGTTGCCGGGGTTTGGATGGATTCAGAGGGCAAAACAGGGACAATCGCAAAAGGGTGGAGGAGATTGGTAAACGTTAGACACATGTAATGGTTTATTTACTGTATGACATCATAGAAAAGTGAGGCACAAACTATAAAAAGGAAACTAGGGATTCCTACCGAACCAAATGTACCACCAGTTTTAGTTAGATTTCCAATTAATTAAACTTTGTCTACAGGTAGCATCCACTTTGAATTATTTTCCTTTTAAGTAGAGCTTCGAGAAAATTCAATTTAATTAGCAGCAATTTCAAGGAAAACACACGAGGTGAAGCATTACACACATTTCCTTGATGTTTCTCTGATCTTTTTCACGAGGAGCTCTGGATATTTCTATTTTTCAAACCTATAGCGGTTATTTACATCAAGTAAAATGCAAGGCTTTGCAGACAATGCTTCATTTTAAGAAGTCACAAGCCGCAAACAGCACGCGAATTAACAACCTTGGGGAATTAGCAGTACACGCTGCACGCGAGGAAATGAGCTCGGCTTTAACGCCAGGCTTTATGAAATTTCTTGGCAGCTCCGAGAACACTCCGCCGAGGGGAACTACACACAAACAGACGACACTTGAGGCGGTGTGAGAAAGCTACAAGCTGAAAAATCGAACAGACTTCAATAGGAACTACCAAAAGAAAAAAAAAGAAGAAGAAAAAAAAAGAGGCTGAATGTGTTTGTAATGCAAATACTCATTTCGAGGACAGGGGGAGAATAAGAGCAGCAGCAAATCTAGCAGCTCTGGACTGAAGCGGGGAATCTCAGAACAGAGGATTTAAGGAGTTCGCAGGGAAAACTCGAAGCGTCTGCGTGGCAGCGAGTGTCCGAAATCTTTGTGCTGTTGCCATGGTGACAGAGACTAAAATGCCTACGAGCGAAAAGTGAGGCCGTGAGCAAACGCGCAAGTCTGGTGAAGCAGCGGCTTCATTCGCAGTCGGACAACAAGTGAACTGCAAACACTGCACTCAGTGGAGGTTAGCCGGGACGTATGTTAATTAATCCAAGTCTCAATTAAAGGGGAGGCAACGTTCACACACACTTCATCAACCCACTCTTGCCCCTGTCTGGACAGCTCTCTGCTCATTGCGTGGGAAAATTTGCGAAACCAATAAAATGTCGAGATGGAGAAATAAAAACAGGCCATTTGTTCTCGTTTGGTTCAACTAGATTAAAGAAGATGTGATGTGTTAAACACTGAGGTCAGTAGAAAGAATCTGCAATGCCCAGAGAGCTGTGGAAGCTGGGGGGCATTAGAGGGAAGTGGGGGCTGGAGGGGCGGGGGGGCTGTGGCCTACCTTTGCAGTGGGTCACACGTCGCGTTCCTTGTAAAGGTCACAGAGAGACACACAAGCACCAGGTGAGGGGTGGCATGGCTTCCTCACTTCCTGGTCTGTCCTAATATGAGCGCACTTCCTGTTCCCTGGTGTTAATGAACAGCAGCTTCTGTCCTTAATGGCTACTTTCCTTAATGGTCTTAATGAGCCAGTGCTCATTTCCTGAATGTTGCCATCCCACCCTCTGCTCCTACACTGCAGTGATTACATTTACCTTCTGGCTTCTCTACTTATATTACTTATATTGTAAAAGCAAACATTCTTATTTAAAATTCCAATTAACAACTTTGCATGTGGTTATTATTGTGTGGAAGTGCAACATTTGCAGAAGTTGCCACTGTAATTATCATTCTTATTGGTTAATTGTCACACCGTTGTGGTTTGTGTCTTTGCTATTGTCCTGACTGTGCTGTCTGGTCTAAGATTATTGACTTGTAATTAATTCAGATGTCCAACAACTGGTGTGCAGTAGTAATAATTACTTACATGTTCAGCATCCTGTCACATTGTAATATGTGTTTCATTTCTACCTCGTAACGTTGGACGGTTACAGTTACTGAAAAATACTACCGGTAGTTTCAGAAGGAGCGGGTCAATAAGGTGAAGCATTCTTTTTTTTTTTTTTATTCTGCAGCATGAACCGGATAAATCTGGTGCCAGGTGTTCATCAAATTAGAACCAGCAGTTCAATTTAGACGAAAATCAATAAAGAGCAAGGAGATGGAAATTCTGATCAATACCAATCTAATTTCATATTCAGTCCCATTGTCTTCTTACAATGCCTTTTCCTGCTTTTTAGTGAAAGCATAAACTGTGTGCACAAATTTTTAAAGGAAGACTGAGCTTGTGTGCTTTTTTTATTTTTTGGGGGGTTGTGCATCTTCTATTTTAAAACTAATCATAAAAATTTTAGAATCTGTGTGAAAGAAATTTCAGTTTTCAATCTAGAACTTATTTCATAATAATAATAAGCCTATTGTATTTGTCATGTTAACATTGCACTTGTCACTTCTGTTGTAGAGATTATGACTGGAGGGATTAGAGATGATGCGTTCACTTTCAGTAGGACTCAAAGACAAATGCTCGAAATTATTTATTTATTTGGAAAAGCCTCAGGAGGTTCCTGCTGCTTCCCACAACATACTTTATGTACGTGTCCCAAATCTATTTAGCAGACGTGTTGGGTAGTAAAAGTAAAAATACTCAAATTGGCCTGAAGGAAAATGAAAATTAATAAATGCCCTAATAAATGCAGGGCAAAATTGATGTAGTATGTAGTGATGAATGAGGGTTGATGATGGGAAGAATGAAGGTTTCACAGTGATATTTAAGACGGGACGTCATGTCCCTCAGTGGTCCTCTGGATACAGACAACAGTCCGAGGTATCGACTCACATTATGGCGGAAATCAATTTATGTACTTTGTGGGAATAGACAAAAGACCAATAGGTAATTCTTTGTTTTGACCATCATCAGACACAGAGAACCACTGAGCATGTTTTGTGTAATGTCTATTAGTAGATTGAACCATAGGCTGAAAGTGTACAGCTACCCAGCTACAAGGTCATAAAAGAGCCTCCTCTTACCTGCGTTGAACACCGGATCCCTTTGTTTGCTGCAAATAAATGAGTAAACACACAGCTGTCAATCACCTCCCCAGGTAAGAAATAAACCATGTAGTCAATCAGTGCGTGGAACTGAAATGAGGAAACACTGATTCTCCATGAGGGAAAGCGTTACCTCTCGCTTCTTTTCCCGCTGGAGTTGCTGCCGGTGGATCCGGCGCGTGTTCGGTTGTTCTTGGAGTCGCCCGAATCTTTACGAGTGAGAGTTCCCACATGTTCGTTTGAGCTGGCCCTCCTCACAGTGCTGTGACGAACGGGAAGGCGAACAGAGGGTGGAAAAAAAATAGGTTACAAAATTACCTGACAACAAGGCATTTGGGGAATGTAGGAAAAATCCCCAACGACTCTCAACTCCCATTGACAAGAAACTCTGCCTTCAGTAGAAAAAAATGTGGTTTAATTCAAGATATCTATATATTTTTGTTGGCTGTTTGTGTTTCTGTTACAGTTTGACCGGCTCTTTGCTAAATACTGCCACTGCCTTGTGTTTGCTGAACTGCAGTCACTGTGAACAAAGACGATTTTCCATGCCTGACCTTGCAATTAAATGCTTCAAAGCTTACCTGACATGAAATATTAAACTGCTGGCAAAAATACAGCTGTAATGTAAATAGGTACTCCAGGAAAACCACTGCCTTGTTAGAAATAGCACTATTATCCTTTTTTGAGCTTGTTACCTGGTCAAGTAACACCTGACAGGGCCCGAAGCCGCTTTCTGTGAGGATTATTAAACATGAAAACAGCAGGGGTTGTCAAGACAACATGATAAATTGGCCTTGGTTAGCGGAGCAAACACAGCTTCCCAAAGTGACAGCTCATACAAACAGGAGACATGAGAAGCAGGGGAAGAGCTATCTCCTTGTAACTGCGTACTCTTATTGTGAATTATTACAAAACAAAACAAACAACAAAAAAAAGAGTTGTTTCCGGACTCTTTTACTCTGTTTACTCTACCCTGGCGATAATACACAGCGCGCACAGTGTCCGTGCAGATCTGCATATTGGTGGAGCAGACAGCCTGTCCTATTCACAACAATGAAAAGGCTCCATCAGCAGTCCAACGGCCAGTACGGCCGAGTCACCTAATCCACCCTATGGGAGAAAACTCTATTCAAATCCTAAAACTGGCCACCGGCTGTTATCCCTTCTGGAGAGCTGGTGTGTGTTTGTCCGGTAAAAAAACAGAAACGGGCAGAAAAAAAGAAGAAAAAAAAGAGGGAGAGAGAGAAAGAGAGAAACTGTTGTTTGCTGTGTTATTCCAGGAGGAATCACAGTAATTGGGCCACAGGGCATTGAGGGCCGTATGCCAGCTCTGAAGGGACTGTGACCATTCTGTAGTTTTGACTAATCTCTGACACAGACAGTACACGCTGCTACAAAGAGTTAAACAACACACTGTGGATGCAACTGAGACGAATGGTGTGGGAAAATAATTAAAAAAAATAAATAAATAACTGATTTAATAAGTGAAGATGGAGTTTAGCATGCGTGACATCAGTGATGGGATCAGAGATGGCGTTACACTGTGATTAGTAGTGAGGATCGCTGATACCCTCACCTGAGAGGCAGATAGAGCATTCTGGTAGAACGAGACAGAGAGGACAAACTGGAAGGACATCACGTTGTAGATGGACAAGACACAAACAGGATACATCAACGTCACAGTCGGAAAGGAAATGTACGAGAGCGGACACGCAAGGCACGGAAGATGGGACACAACACAGTATTTGAGGATAAACAGAGGAGGCAACCGATGACTAAGACCTCGTCACTTTTGCTCTAAGCTCCTGAATCCTATGTTCTGTACCCTGTATGAAAATAAGAAGACTTAAGGGGAAATCAAACTATAGGAGTTCGGGCAGATTTAACCAGACAGCCGTAAAAGAAATCTGGTTCAGATTCCTAAATTCTTGACAACAACGCTGTTTCCAGGCAGACAGAAAACTTTAAAGGCTGATAAATCATATAAATCAGGAGTAGGAACAGCCTCTTGGCTTGAATCCATTTGGCGAAACTACAAGGAAATAAAGTCTCACTTCAGCGTATGAGTTACTTTTCATTCCGCAGAACAATTCCTCTGGTGTTCACTTCATTAAACCTTGAGGTGAGAGCCGCAGATTGTACAGGAAAGCGTCTCCAAAGCATCAATAAAAGCGCACACGGAAAGAGTAACAACGCCACAGGGGAGTTAACATCTGTTTGGACTGGAGAACGTCCCCGCTGTCTGCAGAGCTTCATCTGATTATGGTAATGTCCTCCAGAGATGAGGAAACGGCTATTGTTTGCTTGGCAGACGGGACCGATAACCCGCGCTCCACGTGCACGTGTAAACTCGCGCACACGACGGAGATAAAGAGGCGGGGAAAATGCTGTATCAGCCCTGGTAAATGTCAGTGTTTTTTTTTTTGGGTGATAACGAGACAGAAATGTGACAGTTTATGAGGGAAATGATCTGACGTGATGCAGGCAGACAGGACTGAAGAAAGGTCTAGGGACAAAAGAAATGTCACAATATTTGTGAGGCCTCACTACCTGTCTACGTGTCCTATATGAATTATTTGGAGCAAACACCTCCAACATTAACTCAAGGGTTCAGTAAACCAGTACCACATAATCTGTTGACTAACCCCAAAAGAAGACAACATTCAGTAAACATAGAAGTCAATTAAGAGATTAGGTTGCGTTTCCTCACCTCTTATTGGATGATGTGCTGGTGTCCTTTCTGGATCCCGATCCAGATGGTGAGGGCAACGTGCCGCTGCCTTTCTTTGGTAGGATGGTCCCGTTGTTTACAGTGGGCCGTAACGGCAGCGTGGCAATCATTGGCCTGGCTGGAAAAAAAATAGGCCAACAGAAGGACGAGTTCAGAAATAAACAACGCTGATGACATTCTAGCGATGTAAATGGAAAGTGCGTCCGATGTTGAGCTCCCAACTTGAAAAATAACTACATTTTCTATTATAACAATGTAATTTTGTGGATTTTTATTTTATTTTTGTTAATTTACATTGCCGTGTGAGGCTTATTATTCTGCTGAGATAAATGAGCACATCCTTATACAGGAAGGTCCAGTCCATTTAAGTGAGATCATATGGATAATGCAAAAAACTGAAGAAGAGACCAATAAATAATGTATGTGGCAACAAGGCACCACGTAATGTTCATGAAATTGATCTGTAGCGATGAAAAAAACGGGGAGAAATGGGTTGGTACCAAGTCAAACTCGTCTCAAATTTGAGGTGAAGCAATTGAGACAACGACATCTTATACATATCGTCCACACACAGCGTTCCCCAAACATTTAACACGAGGAAACACCTCCCACAACTTTGGTTCCTACCACCACATTAAGCCTGAGGGCCTGGAAGCGATGGCTGAACTCAGGCAGAACGGTGACGCTGATAAAAGTGATATCTTTTCTAATAGAAAGCAGTAATGGCAAGAGGAGAGCTGCAATATTTTTTTTCCTGTTTGCTCCTCTTATAAACATTTGGGGCATCAAATATACGAGAGGGTTTCTTTTGCCTAGAACAACCAACTGTCACCTATAAAGAGATTGTCAGTGCGTTTACATGCACGTGAAAAAAACGAATTATTGCCTTAATCGGACTATAACAGGAGAACTTTGTGCATGTAAACACGTTACTCCGATTAAAATCGGAGTTCTCATTATCCGATTGAGACACCCAGATAACGCGATGGAATCGGAGTTTTCAATCGGATAATGCGTGTGAGCCCGGAACAAACACGTCTAAGAAAGCGTAGAAGGAGAAGAAGAAGAAGAAGAAGAAGAAGAAGAGAAACGGAGCCATCTGTGGGATAGCGCGGATCTTACCTGCACCAGAAGTAGCGCGAACATTACGTACATGATTAAAAAATGTACTATTATCCGTCTGGTTGTTGTTTGAAATGCCGGCCTGCCGCATGAACGACTCTTGTTTATTATATCACGTAACAGGCCAGCCGGAAATCGGGCCGTATTAATGTGGTATTATCCCGCTGAAAAGACACGTATCGCCACCTAGTGTGGAGGAGGAGAACAGGTATTCGATTTTCTTGCGCTGCATGTAAACTGGGACAAGGACTTTAGTGAGAAAGTCGAATTTTGAGCATAGCTCGATTAAGCTCTGCATGTAAACGCACTGATTGTTACACCTCTTCAGTGAGGGTTCAGAGAAGAATTGCACGGTATAATATATATCATGAGAATAAAATTATACATACCACACACAAATCTGTATTAACTTAACTTAATGTTCCTTTTACTGATTATTTTTGCATTTGTTTAATCAGTTCTCCTTATATAATCACAAGTGATTCATAGAAGCGGCAACAAACATAAAAATGCACACACTCATGTGAGGCAAGAACGGACTAACAAATCCAAACTGCAGCTTCATCTGCAGTGATAAATATTTAATAGGCACTGTTTCATCCCGAAGAGACATACGTTCACTCAGGCTCACGCGCACACACACACACGAGCGTATGTACACGCTTTCACTGTTATCATTCATGTAGCAATTACGCAGCAGGGGCAAACTGAGGTTTGTAATTTTGTTAGCATGTCAAAGATGAATGTGTGTGCTTCTGCGTGCGTGCTTCTGCCCCGTGTGTTTGTGCCCGCGATCGTCCGCATGCAGTATGCGTAGCTGTCGAGCTTTCTGAAGCAGATCATTGCGCTTCAGCGGAGGGAAGGAGGGAGGCGGGCTGCTCCCTGCAGCTAAAAGTGGAGAACGATAAGAAAAAAGAAAAAAAGAAAGAAAAAAGAAGCAGCTCTGAGCCTGAGTCGTCGAAACCCAAACTCCATGCTTTCACAGTCGCTACTCAGACTGGAGCAAGCGGCCGCTTGGAGTCATGACCTGCTTCCGCTTCAACACACAAATGCATATCTGAGGACACGGAACACATAGTGCGGTTGGTTTTACGTGCAGAGCGTTATCAGTCTAAAAGGGAGGGGGCAGAGTCTGAGAGACTGATTTCACAGCTCGAAAATCAACACATGTAAATGCTACAAAAAGTGGAAAAGCCTAAACAATCTCCAAGCGAATTCCTATTAGGATGAATGTAGGCTGCCTCGTACGTAGCTCACAGTAAGTGACTGGACAGAGTGCATCTGGCTGTGTGACATCGTGTGGAGAGGACCAACAAAGTGACGTTTTACATGTTCATGTAAAGTTAATTGTTAATTGTGCATTTTATCTGTGTAGCCTAAAGAAATGGGCTTCTTCACGATCCTAAAAGATACTGAACAGTTACCGCCTGCTCAGTCCAAAGCTACTGTCAGCAGCTGGAACCACGTCTTCCAGCTGCGACTGCAGAGCAGCGTGCATTACTAAACATACTGTGCATACTGTGAGATGCATGTACAGGTTACAAAATCCTCGCGGGGCAGGCAGTGACCGAAAGGTGTGAAATGTGCACGTGTACACGCCAGGCCTGGTTAGTGTAGACAGACTACACAGTCAGCCTACCTGGCTTCCCAACATTGCTGTCTGCTGAGGGAGACTTTCTCATCATAGCGGGGTCTATGCACGTAACGTACAACACGTCCAACAACAACAACAACACAGTCCAGGAGAAGGGGGAACACCAGGGAGAAGAGACGGGGGGGAGGAGGGAGGGGAAAGGAGGATTTGAAAGGTACATCATGAGCAAAGAGAGATCAAAGTGGAAAAGGAGAAGAAGAGTCCTTGAGATATACTGTATGTCTACAAGGCAGCTTGTGTTTCATTGTTAATTTAAACAAGAGCCCGCAGCTTAAGACAGTAGAAGAAATGACGGTCGGCCAGCGTACGGTCTGCGTGATACCTTTGGTGGGCCCTCTGCGTGACCCCATGGCCTGCTGCTCCTCAGACAGGTTGAGTCTGCGGACCACGTCGGCCAGAGCGGACTTGAGCAGCTGAATCTCGTCCTCCTGCATCTGGACCCTCTGCTCCAGGGAGGCGATGCGGTCCGTCACCTCCATGCTGCTGGCTGCCGACGCACTGTCATCTGGGGGGAACACGTGTCAGAAAGCACGAATAAGGTCAGGGAGCCGATGGGTCGCGTCATCTCGAACATGAGTCAGTTAATGGTGCACACCTTTGAGCCACAGCGGGTAATGTGATGATGAGTCGCTGACATACACATTTTGGAACATTAAGAAAAAGTGCTTATTCGCTTTCTTGCAGAAGGTTAGATAAGAGGGTCTGAAATATATATGTATACTATATATAGTTGATATTGTCAGCAGGTTTGTTAGATATCACTATGTTTGCAGGTAAAATGTTTCGTAGGCACAATTATCAGTCTCTTCCTGAACTTTAATACATTTTGAGAATTTATATCTTTGTTAATGTTTAAATCATAGTGATAAGTGCAGAAAAATACTAAAACAAAACAAAAAAAACAGCAAAAACAAACCCCGGAGCTGAGATACAAGCAGCGAACTCATTCTCTGTTATAAATTCAGACTCTTTGGCTGCAAAAGCCTTTACATTTATTTGATTCAAAGGCTGCTTTTCTATTAAAAGCTTTATTCATGAGCCCGTTTCTAACGTCTGCGCGGCCTCTTATCTTAAACTAACTTAACACATTATTATCACCTTTCCACCTGACACCCAGATGCAGGCCAAGCAGCGGCCACCGGGGTCCACTTCATTAATGATAACACACACACACCACGCACATTTGTGCAGGTTCTTCTCTATTAAGACTTTGATGTCACAGCGGTTTGATGAAATATTAATGTAAATCACCGCCGTGTTTTCCCAGCAGACTTGTAATAAAAGCCTGATGCATTATGCATTAGAGGGAAGACATGTGGTGATTAGGCACACACGCAGTTGGGGTTTCTGCTGAGAATTTGCGTTAGACCCCGACCGCTCGGTAACGCAATGGGAATCTGAAAAAGCTCCTGACATTTCTAAATAACATTCTCAAACAAATCAAGTACGACGCTGAAACTCAGACGACACACGCTCTGGTGAAAACAAAGTGGTGTGATGAGAGTGAGGACACCCCTGACCCGAGGCTCTCCCCAAAGATTTGCTCATTGATAAATAGAATCTGTAGGTTTATTGAGTTTAATCCATCCAGTGAATCGTCCTTGGCGTAACGCACATTTGCAACAGAAGAACCATAATATAGATGTGTTGCTGCTCCTGTGACTAAAACCAAATAAATCACTCAATGTTAGCTGCAACAAACACCTTAAACTGCTTTATGTATTCACAATTATTGAAGCAAAGCGACGTCTTCATAAGTTTTTAGAAATATACAGAATAATCTAATTGGGAACAATGAAGCCACAATAACTTAATTGGCAGAACACTGCTGGAAAAGCAATTTCACAGTTTTGTTTACGAGTGGAAAAATTCCATTAGGAAGCAAAAAATACTGCCTGTTATGGGTATTTCGTTTAATTGTGTATTTTTATCATGTGTTTTTGTGAATTGCTTCATTCGGAAAGGCCCCATGGTCAGACGGAGAACGGTTCATTAGCCGAGAGCAGAAATATGAACACGCACAGAATGAATTTCAGAATTTATTTTTTATTTTTTTGCAATAACAAAAGTTCTAACTTGGATGAGGTATTACTTCTATGCACTGTGTAATATTCTCACCTGCCCTACAAGTGAGAATCCCATAATAAAACCCCTGATCTGGAGAAATGGCATCAAATGAAAACCGCACGGCGCACAATCTGAGGTATTACAGCGACGGCCGCAGCTTTACAAGTACAATGAGAAATCTGTCTGCCTCGGTTTATACGCTCGTGCGTTCACTTAAGGTTTCTTCTCGACGGAGCTGCTTTCATGTTTTACAATCCCTATTCCGCTCCTTCACCGCAACAGACAACGCTGGATCTTAAACTATCTGCTCACCTGTGACACTTCCCTTCAAGCAGTCCTTGCTCATATTCACACGCGGGGTGAATATCCAGAGATAAAGCTTCTATTATGTGCTCAGCATCTGCTGTGGGTCTGCTCCCAACACTGAGACAATGACGGCGTGATACCATCGGCCGCTGAAGTACAATGACTGGCTGTCACGGCCAACGTCCTCCCTCCGTCCCCCTGCTCCTTGGTTAAAACATCTGAGGCGAGTTCACGCCCAGTAACACGTTCACAGCTACAGCCACACTCAGAAAGGGTCAGAGTTGTGTGCTGAGGGTGCAGCGCAGCTGTGACCAAGACGTAGTCTCACACACACACGGTGTAGATTGGGCTAAATCTGCTCCTGATGTGACAGCGCTCTCTGGGGCTCACACGTTTTCAGCCCTGAGCGTCACTATCAGTAACATGTCAATCTTCATTTAACAGTAAATCCATCACCACACGGGGCCTTAGATGCCAGCATCCCTCTTTAATCCGCACAGAAGTAAATCAGAGCACCCCACCGATCTGCAGTGTGGTATTCACACCTGTCAGCCGTCCGCCTGAATCACTTCATTCAGTCGGCTTCAGCTTCGCCCTGATTTTCTTTTTCTGTCCCTGTTTCATTCTCTGGTCAATACGTGGCCGGGTCAAAAAAATCCGAGCCCATCTATCTGCTCACTCAGATGCATCGTGACACGCTGCTCCCTATTACCTGCCTCCGCGAGGCCATGTCATTGTGGGGAGGACCACCTGCCTGCTTGAGTGCTTGTCCATCACTACAGCCACGGGGGATCCAATGAAGGGCAAATAGAAAAGCCTCTTCAGTTCTCCCGCTCTGATCTAACCAAACCACCCCCTGCTTCCACCTCCGCCTTATTTCAGAGCCATTTACTGACCCCACCATCATCAATAATGAACGCCGGAGCCTGCACACATGCTCTGAATCCCCCTCTCTTCCGCACTCTCATCAGGCACACGGATCGATACGCTAAAGACTAAAAATGTCCTGGGGAAATTCTTTTGATCAACGCCGAGGGAGCAGTCCCTACATTCTGAGCGATGCACAGCGACCTCATGTATAAAATATCTTCTGCAGCAGCCCCGTGCTGATTTGAGCTGTGAGGTTTTTAGCTGACTCACTCCTCCACCTCCTAGGAAATGCGAGGAAAGGAACAGATGCACAGCTAAGGAATGAAAAAGCACGACGATCAGGACAGTCCCTTGGAGAGCAAACCGTGATAGCTGCCGTCTCACTTTGTGCTCGAGCGCTCGTGCATGCGACAAGGCGAGTGATTGATGTCTGTTTTCCTTTCACTCAGCGGTGCAGAGAAGCCAAACAATAAAACTAAGTTGACACGATGGAAAGTTCAGCTGCCAGGTTAAGCTGAGCTCCAATGGGAGGTTTTGAAAAGCCACAGCCAGTGTTTGCAGAAAACCTCCAGATCAAAGAACCGTCGGGCTGCAGGAAACAGCCTGTCACAATATTATGACAACTATTCCTGTTTTTCAGGCAGAAAGGGAGCTCTGATATCACCCCCACTGTCACATCCATCTGCTAGCTGGAGCAGCACCTCGTCAACTGGTTTTAATTTCATAACGCAAGCGCACACGTAGTCCAGGTAGTGTGCAGCCGCGGTGCCAGCTCAGCTGCTGCGGACTGTGCCTTCAGGAAAGCCATTTCTCCCAAGACCAATGAGTCACACTTATTAAACCAGACTTCACTCTGCCTCCCTAATAGAAGTCTGAACCTAATCATACTCAAGTGGCATGAAGGAATTAAAGGAGAAGAGGAGGCAGTGATTTAAAGACGGACAGCGAACGGTGGAGGTGGATGTAGACGGAGCAGAGTGAGAGTTATTGAACATATGTCAGAGAATAACACAAAGACAGACAGCGACTCCCCGCTGATTCATCCATCAGTACACTTTCATATAGCATCCTGTGTAAACTACTGACTTTGACCTGTTTGAGTTTTGACAGGATGGACTAGCAATAGCAACATCTGATCTACTGAGCTAATGCTAGCTGCAGCATTTACAATAGTGAATTATTACAGACCCCTTAATCTAACACATTGACAAATAACCTCTATCTAACAAAAGCACACAGTGGTAAAGATAGATATTTCCTGTACACGTTTATAACCCCACATTTGCATGGTGACGCCTTTCCAACTTCAGCCATTATAGCTTCCTCTGTAAATATTTTCCAGATTTTGAAAACTGGTGGGTAATCTCTTCCCTTCTGTGTACAGCTATGGTTAGCAAACCACTGAGGGTAAGAAAAATGCAGGGTTTCAAGTTCCAACTTTTGATCCACCAGTACGCTATCAGCTACTCATAATGTACCACATACGTTTGTGTAAATTAACTAATGCACTCGAAATAGCATGTACAGTTATTTGCGGTATGGGTCACAGCTAAATGCTAACGTAAGAATGCTAACATTTTGAAGCAAGACAACATGCTAGCAGTTGTTGGGGATGGCACAAATTGTATTAGACTTTCAGACATTTAGGCAAATTTTGGACAAATTCTTACAATAGTCCAAGAGAAAAATCAATATGTTTCCTCTGGGAGCCCAGAAATCACGACAATAGTTTTAATAGTTCTCACAGCCTGGACCAAATTCTCTGGATGAGAATGCATGTCAGCAAAATGTTGATTACAACAATAGATCAATGTCACTTGCAAGACCAAAAAGACCAAAAAGATGAATATAAATGAGATATTTTCTTTGTCAGTTTTTTTTTTATGTTAAGCCCAGAAAATACAAGAACAATGTCATGCATTTACAAAATCACAGTCCTCCTTGGGTACCACTGAAATCATCCATCAGATTCACGTCAGCAGGAGGAAAAATTCCAAAACCAAACTGGCAAAACAGAGAAACGGAGGAGAGAGTTACTCGACGTGTCGTCAGCAACAGGGGAGCAGCTGACGGTCTGACGTGGCGTCCTAGCTAATCAACCCGGCCAGATTAGGGAGACAGACGGCTGCTTTACAAGCTGCCT
This sequence comes from Mugil cephalus, assembly GCF_022458985.1. Lineage (NCBI taxonomy): Eukaryota > Metazoa > Chordata > Actinopteri > Mugiliformes > Mugilidae > Mugil > Mugil cephalus. The sequence goes on from NC_061786.1 coordinate 11,539,552, forward strand.
CTGATGTCTCCTGCTTGACCGGGGCTTAGAGGATATAAATAGTCCGAGGTGGATCGGGCAAAGGGAAACCCTCGCACACAACCTGAAGCGAGCACAAAGAGGAGAAAACACACAGTGCAGAGAGAGAACAAGAAACAAGGAGGAGGAGTTCTTTTTATGTCCAAACAACAGGACGGAAAAATCCCAAACAGACTGCCAGGAACAAAGGAATGAATTATAGGGCTGTGTGTGTGCGTGCAGAGGTCACAAAGAGTGTGTCTGGGTCAAAGAGGAACATGAGGAGAGGCCTAACGACCCCCGCGAGAGAGCCTACTGTCCTTGTATGAACACGTTAAACCTTTCCTCCCATCAGGTACATCCTTCCCGGGGTCAGGCTCGGGTCAAAAGGAGGGAGCTCCTCTCGCTGCGGAGTTTACTGAACAAGAAACGCTGGAGCTAAAAGTAGAAGCTGTTAAGTGCTGCTTGTTTAAGGGCTGAGTGATCCGACAATGCAGGAACACCATCAATATTTTTGTCTGCCTCTGAAGGGACTGTACATTAATTATTAGAGGGGGAAGGGAGACAGAAAAGAAGACTCAGTGTTAAGACTCTCGATCATTCTGGTTGAGCAGAGATGTGGACTATAATGGAATAATAAAAAGGAAACAGTAAAATATATCTATATAAACAGTTTATAAACTATAAACCATGGGTCTTATATACCTATTATATGGGTTCTATATTCATTATTATCATCATTTTGCATTCAATAGATATTCAAGAGTGCTAGCTTGTTAATGTAGTTTTCAAGTTCAGGGTCCAAATTAAATAAATTATCAAATTTGTTATATTTGTAATTCATTAAATGTAATTCCACCCTCCCAAACCGTGACACTTTCATACAGTCCTTTAAGCCTCCCTTTGAGAAAAGTCAAAATGTAGCTAAAGCCAAAAAGAGAGTTAATGGGCAGAAAGTATACGGCCCATTGACGCAGAATAACTCCTTCTTAACTCTGGCACAGACTGTACATACAGCGTTATCCCAACACCCTGCTTACAAAACTCACACGCACCCTTGCACACACTCCTCCGTCAAAGAGGAAGTGTTCGCGGCGTGGCGGAGGGATTATGCTGGATATGTGGAGCAGATCTCGCTCAGTGTTAGCGATCCTCAGACTCGGGGGGGTGGGGGGGGGTTTTGAGCCTAGCAGCAGTCTGGATTTGTATTCCCTCGCTCTCTCGCTTCCCGTCTCTGACTTCTTTCACCCCGGCTTCTATTTGTCTGCCCTCGTTTGCTTCTTGGCAAAAGACGCACATGCACAGACGAAGGCGTGGAAACGGCGGTCATTTTGTGGCGCTAAATCTACATGTTGGAGGAAAAGTTGGGATCAAGTCAGATCTCTGAGGCTGATGTCCATGTTGTGATATTCCATGTCATACAAGATATTTTTGAATAAGAAGCTTGAATGGGATTCCTTCCTATGTGATAAGTGCCTTCCTTACATATCACACAAATCAAACCCAGTATGAGAGACAGGAAGCCCCGAGTGTCTATCTGAGTACTGCAAGGTACTGCAACTCATGAAGGCAGCAACATGCTAAGCTTTATATTACAAGGCTGAACTGACAAAGAAAAGTAATAAACAGCTGTGGAAAGACATCTTTTTTTTTACTACTGTGACTTTTAGAAAGACCACAGAAGCTCTAATTCACGCTTGGCAGCAGCTCCGGGCTCTGACACAAGCCTCTTTCTCAGCCTCAACCTTTCTCCACATAAACCAGGGCTTTGTCCCCCAGTAACAAACAACCAGGAAGGAACAGGAGGCGGGATGCTTGTTCCATCCAACGAGAGTGTGTCCGTGTGTGTCTGCGTGCGTTCACTGGTGTTCCATCAAGTGACAGCGTTGTTATGGGAAACCAGATTTCCGTGGTGTGAAAATGGTCTCACACACACACACACACACACACACACACACACACAGACAGTGCAGCAGGGTCTGTGTGCCAGATACTGTCACCGCGCTGAACATCGGCCAGTCGTACATACCTGCCATCTGGAGTGGGGTGAGAACATACAGTGGCACGGTCGGTCATTACACAACAAATATTACAAATGTCATCACTGGCGTGTTCCCGTTTTCGAATTCTACCTCTCAGCACACAGTCACACTGCTACACGTCCGGGATGTTGAATGCATCCAAGAAATGCATAATAATACACTATTCTCTCCTCTGGTTTTCCACTTGACCAGCCATAGTTTTTTCTTTTTTTTTCTTTTTCAGAGTTTTGACATCACAGAGTAACTTGAGCCGGCCCAGCTGTGTTTAGCTTGAGTGAGCAATGAGCCTAACAAGGACACATTATTACTTTTTTTTTTTTCTTCTCACTGTGGTCATGATGGACAGCTGCTTTGGACAAGGGGTTGGGCATGTGGATGAATTAACAAGATGTCAGCAAATGGCTGAACGTTTTTTGGATGCCTCTTGAAGAATTATAAATAATTAAGTTGCAATGTGAAATTCAAAGCACGCACTAACAGGAAGGATGGGCTGGAGTTGGGCCATGTTACGCATGTTCTCGCAGCGCTGATTTCTGTCTTTCACGAAACAAGGCGGTGAACAAACGACTGGTGAAAAGCACTGATTGAAAAGCAACATATTTCCTTTTCATCCCACCGGTTTGCTCATTTAGAGGCCGAAAGCAGACATAGTATGTTTGCTCTAGGCAGTCATCAAATGTGTCCCAAGTCTGTCCAGACAGAAACTGAATGAATTTAGCTGCAACTTTGTATCAAGATCTTCCGTGACTGCTAAGATTTCCAAATAAATTAGACCACAGAAGTAGACGTAGTCCTGGAGGTTTCTAAATTTCAGTCGTGGTTGGTTAAACACTTCTGGGAAGCTTCAGAAGTCCAAGATCCTTTCAATTCTTCCCACAGCTTGCTGATTGGGCCAATTAGCTTCTCTCTATCAATCTGTCACTGGTCTGGACTTAAATCGCAGCTCAGCCTGAAGATGCTGCTGTTCAACAGCCATTGCAGAGACGTTACTCATCACATACCGCGGCTTACATTCGGGTCTGCAGATGATTTTTCAGAGATTGTTGGCTACAGTACAGAAGGCAATACAACTGAGTAATGTGAAGCTAGAAAAAGGGCAGCATTAGACAGTCATCGCTGTTTCATTCATGTTTACGGTGAAACCTTTTAGAAATCAAATTCCCCAATACAGACATAAAAGCATTCCATCAAGTTCGGATCAAAACAAACTGCTGTCTAACAACTAAATGGACTGTCAATAGAGGGCGAATCAACATCCTCCTCTCATCTCTGCACCTGTGTCCTTGATGAATTTATTTTTAATGGAATTTCTAATGCGATGCATCTTTCTTTCCCTGTCCATCTGCCACAGACAGGCTGAATGCATCGGTGTAACGGCGGATACACCCTCGCACACAGAGCCGGGGCTTTCCCCTCGCTCCTTCCATTAACGGCAGATGTAAGAGACCAATTAGGGCGCTGAGCCGCCTCTGGGAGCTGCACCACGGGCACAGAGAGGTTAATTATATCTGTTCACATCTCAACTGGCCGGGGCTTAGACGCAAAGTGCGGCCAAATCAATGGGCCGTGATTTCAGCCTCGCTGGAAACAATATGCTGATGGAGACAATTACCATAAACATTCACCTCGTCACAGTTATTGAATCTATCTTTAATTAATCGTAAAAGGCTTGGTGATGCGCTGCAGGATTAATAGCGAGATTTATGCATGGACACGCATGTGTGCACACGAATGCATACACACGCGGTGGCGTGTACACAGATCATCTGCGCTGGAAATCATTTTCATACTAATTTAAATGTTCATACTTGCATGGCTCTGCGTCATATTCAGGTTTAAGAGTTTCTAAGTGAGCCTCCTCCGTTTCTTGTCTTGTGTCTCTCTGACTGGAATGAATAGCTTGAGACATGCGTTGAGCATTAAGCAGAGACTAAAAATAATGGCATCTCTCTGGGATTGTGCTGATCTGTGTGATTTATTGCTTTGTCGCCCTCCCCCACAGGTAGAATTCAACGCTGGGCCGAGCACGTTTAGTGTTACAGCGCAGAGCAGAGGCCACTCTGGCTCTTCTGTGGTATTTTTACACATCCACGACATACTGTTCAAGGGCTCATGCTGGCTTCTCCTCTTCTGACCTTGCAGTGGTGTGCACGCACACACACACACGCGCACACACAGTGAACTTGAAGATGGGTACACACACATAACCAGAGAGCACTACTCTCCCTCATTGCCAGAAGCATTGGTTACAAACGCAAATTCAGTGTACGTATTTATAGCACAGGGACTAGCTCCTGCTTTACATGCCTGATTGTTTTACTAGGTCAGGAGATGAGGCTGCGGGAATGTGTGTCAGTGGAAAAGGAGATAAGAGATGAAGGAGAGAGGAAACATTCAGTTCAGCAAAAAAAAAATGACATGAAAAAATGACTGGTGGCTCACGAAGGGGCTGTTCCACTGACGCTTCCATCTATCACGAGACAACAATACCAAATGCAACATACCGAGAGAAACCGAAGAGCAACACTTTACCAGAATAGAAAAAAAAAAATACAAAGCAAAACATATCTATTTGTACCAGGGCTGTGAAGAGATTTCAGGATAATCTCTGTCTCAAGGCAACAGAGATTACTATAGGACCTGACTGAAGCAAACATCGCACCAACATCTACCAATACACATAAATGCTGACTACTTAAAAACTGGTACCATTACTCAGTCTGTATCATATGTGCTTATAGGTCTACATGTGACATCACCCGCAGGTTTTCCTGAAGAACAGCTCTGAAGCTTAATATTGTTGGCACTGGTTTTTGCCATTTGGGTTGTTCTTGACCCCACTTTACAACAGGCTAATTCAGACATGGGCTAAGAAAGGAAGCACGAGCGGAGGTGAGGAGCAAGGCTGGCAACATGAGACCGCCGACACCGTACCCATTTGTCATCTGCAACCTTAACTATGCACAATTTTAGGCTTTGATGTAATGTAAAGGGATCAGTTATATAAACATAACAGCCCAGGGCAGTCAACATGAATGGGAAAATTATCTATAGAGACCAAAGCCGCTTTTTGTACCGTTTTTGTAAATATGGTGATCTCCACTTGAGCATGAAAACATCCACTGACAGGCATACCAGGTCTGTCAGTATAATGTGGTTCCAAAGAGAAGGACAGTTTCTGGTCATTCAACCTTTTCGGTGAGAGCTACTCATACGTGGAATATTCTTCCAGTGCAGCTCAGGGAGAATGACTTACCTTTCTTTTTTAAAAGAAATTTAAAATTATATTAAGAGATGGTCAAGTGTGTGATCGTTTCCTCTGAAACTGTAATGTATTACTGCATGTGCTGTAATGTATAGTATTGTAATGTAAGTACCGTTTTCAATTATTGTAGAGCTCATGTCGCCTGCGCCATATTTACAGAAATGTTTATTAATGTGCATTGTCTCTGTATATTTTAAACCTGAAATTTTAACCTGGGAGCGTATCAGATTGACTCACATTTGCATCAAGCCTCTGGTGGCCACTTGAGGAATTGCAGTTTTTAGCGATTCCTTGTTGGCTTAATTTTTCGGCCTGGATGTTACTACTATATGTAGTCTATTTTGAGTGCAGATTATGAAGGTAAACAGTCCAAAAAGTCTCTTCGCTTTTAGTTTAGTTACCGCCCTTTTGATTACTGAGGCCGAAGTGGCCGTAGCATTATCTCTTCCTTGACCTCTGCATGTGGGCAGATACACAACAGATGTCAGTAATATACTCAGCAACTTAGGGTGGGGACCAAAATAGCTCAGTGTGATGCTGGCTCATAGCCTAATCTTTCCCTTCCATGCAGATTTTATACATCACACTGCACTATGCAGATAAATCCCCCTCTAAGGTGTGTAGCCATGTTATGGGATGGCCTATTTTAAAGTGCTGCACTGCAGATGATACATTAACAGAACTAGATACCTGTGTCAAGGCTGACATAACATAAAGGCATTGTATATTTTTTGTAGGCATAAGGAGGATGTTTTATCATAAGGTCAGCCACAGACCTGCTGGTTCAAGCAGATCTCAAAAGCAGCTTCTTGCAGGCTGACACTCACGTAGACCCAACAAAGCTACAGCGTATACACATTAAAGTGCGACTGTTCGCAGTTAATGACTCACTATTCCACTGCGTGAAAGAGAAAGTATTGGTCAAACCTTATCAGGAAAAAAAGTGAGAAAGAAGTGGCGAGATAAGGAGCAGGAGGGCGGGCAGCATGACTTGTGACTAGAGACGCTCATGTTTCCCCGCTCAATATCTGACTGTCTGGTTAAAAAAAAACAAAAAAAAAAAAAACAGAAAGCCCTCTGAGCTCCACTTGGGGCACAAGATCAAACAAGGAGCATGAGAGAGTCTGACGCAGGGACGAGGGCCTTGAGAAAGAGGGAGAGTAAAGTGAAGCGAAGGACGGAGGAGTTTTTAAAAGTGGAAGGACTACGCCCGCATTGACTCGGAGGCTGGAAGAAGATGAAAAAGAATACGAAGAGAGTGCTGTGTGCTCTCACTGACACAGCCATGGGAAATCAATGTCAGCCTTTAAATGAATCAGCAGCAGTGGATGAGTTATCCCATTAGGGTCAATATTTATTAGAGTGTTGCTCTGATACATGTACAGCTGTTACAGATGAGTGATGGCACAGAGACACATCATTTAGTCCCCTCTCCTGGCTTTTCTCCACTGGCGTTTTAGTGCAGCTTTATCTGAATGCAGATAAATGTCAGAGTGCAGGTCTTCTTGGCAGTGGGCCAAGCTTCAGCCTCGATGGATAGTGAGAAATGATCAGAGGGGAAGACGGAGAACAAATAAGAAAAAAAAACTTTTTTCTTCATGTTACAGGTTCTTATTCCTTCAAGTAAAGTAGGAAAAGAAAGAATCTATTGCCACCAGAGTTTCTATGTATCTTATAAATTGAGGAAAACACCATCCTTGGCTACTGTGGGCTGGTAACGTGAGCGAGGCTTTAATCCTAATCCCTCTCCACGTGCCGTGACCAATCAGGGTTTGGTCTGGAGATGCTTAAAAGATGCACCGCCAAGAAGAGCAGGAAACGGGTCGAAGGCGCGTCACCTCCACCACGTATGAAAACACCTCCAACAAACATCAAAGCAGCCACCGTCTTAATTCATTACCCTCTTCACTCTACGCGTCTGCTCCATCCATCTGCACATTTACTAATTTAAACTTCGGTCCCCTTTTATTTTTCTCTCATGAACTCAAATTGACATTTTTCCTTTATCTTTCCTCGCCCTGCACCCCCCACCCCGCCCCTCTATTGTCAAGCTGGGGTGTTATGGTGCCGTCGTGGTGCCCTGCCACTGCTGGTGAGATGAGACCTGTGACAGTCTGCCTGTGGGAGCATGTCATCAGTGTGGAGATAAAAAGACGCCCTGTCCAAATCTCAGCAGAAATCACCAGCTCAAAAGATAAAACGAACAGGCGAGCAGATTTGTTAGGATGGAGAATTTGGAAACGAACCTGAGCGATCCTCAGTATTAAAGTTATATTAAGTATTAAAGTGAGCCGGATATACTTATTAACAGATTTACTTATTAACAACCTCAGGGGCTTTTGGTGCATTAGCTGCTAATGAACAACATGAATCGTTTTAATCTATGATTCTGCTTTGGTGACTTTGCGTGTTTTAGCCTCTGAGCTACACGTAACATCTACTTAGCATTGATGCAAAACACTGTCCAAAGCACGTTACAGGCTTCAGTAACAATGTGACATGGTATACACTTTCTGTCTCAGAGTTGTGTTATGAACATCTTGACGAGGGTTTCAGCCAATTTGATTAGTTTGCAACCTGGTCCTGGAAGAGTCTTCAGTCTAAGCTTCGACGTACTGGTAGCTAGCATTAGGTAACTAACTGTGGCGTATGATAGTAGCCAAAGTTTATGAGTTTCCTGGCTCCTTTTGAAAGAAAAATATAGATAAATTTGTAGGTTTTACAGCAGATTGCTGTAGAAAGTGTGAGTATTTTATGATGCTAAATGACTGAACTACTACATGCCTATGTCAAAAAAACTGTAAATACAGTCCAAATTCAGTATTTAGACTTATTTTGCAGCTAGTCTTAATCAGCTCACTCTAACCAGATCTCGCAGGACTGAGTTCCTTTTCTACTGAAAATGGCATTTTACAGTCAGAATGTTCTGAAGATATGTACCTTGTGAAAAATGGGTCAAACGTTATGTTGAGTGACTATAAGGCAAAAGAATTTGCCAGGGGCTAAATTCACATTAGATTATGTGGCAAAATCCGCGTGACACATGTACAGGTTGTGTAACGTCTTATTTCTCAACAGTTCAGCTTTGCCACAGGTTTCCGTGAATTTCTTTCTCGTGGGAAGCTCAACTGATATTGAAAGGATTACTCAGGCAAAAATAGATAATGTCCACTGGTTCCATATGACATCCAACTCAAAAGTTATGACTTTGGTAAATGATTGGCGGATATAGAAAACATTAAACCACGGGGATGGTACTTGAAAGCAATAACACCAAATGTTATCTTTTCTCCTTTTATAATGGACAAAAGTGGTATCAGGAAATTGGTAAATTCTATAAAAACAACGGCAATCTCATTACACGCCACACAACGCAGACTAATTTGATCAACGCTGACGTCCTCCCCAGGACCAGCACGTTTCCTAATGTGATTTAACGGAGAAAAGGCCTCTCTAAAGGATTCACTCCCTTCATCAGCTGTAATCACAGCGTGTATCTGAGGGTGTAATGGGGCTAATGTTCATTTAGCCTGAGCTAGCCCTGACCTCCTGAGGACAAAGCATGTAGCCTGCACGTGTTTCTGCAGTTTAGCTGACCTAGTCTCCAAACATTAGTCTGGTTGGATGATCCACAACACACGGACTGAGAGAGAGGGAAAGAAAGAGGGGAATGAATGACATCATTGACTTTTGCTGCTTTGAGTGGAGCTGGGCTCAGCTGGACGACGCCAGCAAAACAGTATGATGTCACTTTGGCCTACGGGCCAGACACACACTCTATTTATACACAACATATTGGAGCCCCAAACACTTGTTTTAACCAAGGAACAACTTACAAGAAGCTGAGAGCGGAGGTTGGAAAAACCCCGGCAAATCCCTGAGCAGCATCGACATTCCAGCAGATAGGAATTATGACACTGTTAATGATTACAAATAAAACAGGCTCACCCTCTGCTCACACTCGCCATGACACGGCAATAAATAACGTACACTCTCTAGAGTTTTAGGAGGTTATAGCCTTCTCCCGCGCTCGACTTATTCGACACCAAGCCTCGAGGGCGCCACGTACCGCAAAGCTGTGCCTGCCCGTGTAAACCGTAATCTGCAGGAGATTTAAAGGTCAGACATTTTAGAGGAAGTTGTACGGATTCTACCGCACGTCGCACATTCACTGCTACACCTGTTTTTCAGGTTAATCCAACCAACAAACCTCCCGGCACTTAGCTCATCACACAGGAATACTGTACATCAAGGGACCAGAAAAGTTTGACTCCAATTCCTCTTGTTATCTCAGCTTATCAAATCACTGCTCTAACATCCTCCCATCCATTATAATGAAGCAGGTGGACTTTTTCACTTCAGGACTTGATACAGAAAGGGAAGCTGTCTAGGTCCAGGAAAATGGTTTTAGTGGGGGAAATCCATAAATCTTTTAACTAGTTTCACCTCATCAGTGATGCATGAATGAACTATAGCATCCCTGACAGGAAGTATTCTCTTCCTCTCAACTGCACAAGCATTTTACATGTTAATATTATAGATTTTTTCATTATCCACCAATAGTAATGATGTTACTCTATGTTTCCCAACAGATGATACTGATTAACAACAGCGACTACTAAATACAACTTAAAAAAAAATAGGTGAGATTCCACATTAACAGGGATTAATGTTCATTTTTGGGGGTTAACCTGAATATGATAAACATTTGATTTTAGATTTAATTTCTGAAGTTATCATGATGATCTGGGTCATGGCTCCTCTGGTACAGTAGTTTCTTTTAGAGGTCATTGTGTTGGGGATAATCCCCCTTTGTGTGTGTCGGGAATCACCAATTGTAGCTAGCAGGTGTGACAGCAGGGATGGTGTCAACAAAATGTTACTACAGAACGCATCAGCTCAGGAATACCGTCAGTACAGGACCCTTCCTTTTGAGCATCTTAGCTGCATGTTTGTTTTTGCTAAATCCCACTCGGAGGGTTTATTTTGAACAGAGCTTCATGGATATTAATCCCAAACTGATGTCATAGCGATGTGTCATGCTGCTTCCTCTTTCCTGAGTCACCCTCTCCCCTCCCATAACATTAGCACCAGCAAAGCCAGCACATAAATCACCAACCGTGTCCTGCTCCATCACTCCTGTTTTGTCTCACTCTCTGATTGCAATCAGCCACCAAGGGGGGGGAAATACATTCACAACATGCCCTTCATTGCACCGAGCAGAACCGGGGCAACGCTGCAAGCGAAAGGGCTGCTTCTCATCCTCTATTCGCCTTTGTTTATCAGCTGCCCCGATGGCCACCGGCTCACATACACTGTTGACATTATCCTGGCCTTGAATCCAGAGACTTCCTGTTAATTCTGCAGCGTCTTTTTTTTTCTGCAATATTCTGATTTGACAGCCACTGGTTTTACAATGTTTAACTCTTCCACACTAAATCACTGACAATAAAGTCGTGCAACTACAGCCCGAGCCCCTGTCCTTTTTCCGCCAAACACTAAAAGCGGCTCACGTGTGCAAAACAAACAACCTCCGCTGGGTGTCAAGTTTAGCCTGTCAGCCAGTGACATGTCAAGTCCACAGAAACATGCGGGCGAGGGAGGTACAGAGGGATGGGAGAGGAATGGTTAGTAAGTTTTACCGTTGCAGAACTGTAGCAGTGACGAGGTGTCATACAAGCTGCTGTAGCTGGAAAACCCGTCCTCCATTCTCAGCCTCTGCTCGGCTCCTCTGCGTTCCCTCGTTTATCCACCACTTCCTTCAGCTCTCCTCTCCTTCTCCCTCGTTCTCTCTGGTGACTCCCCTCCGCTAGTTTATCGTTCACTCGGCGTCCAAGGCGCTCCCTCCATTCACTCTGCACGGGTCAGGCTCCCTGGGTGAGTCACCATGGCAACCCATTCACTCCGATTATGTCATGTGAACTACAGCCCTTCTTCTTCTTCTTCTTCTTCTTCTTCTACTACCCCCCTCACACACACAAAAAAAAGTAGCAGAAAACACTCCCTGCTGAAGAATGACTGCACTGGACCGGACAGAGAAGTTAAGAGGCTGCTAGAGGTTTTGTTTTCCCCTGTGCTCGTCCTCTCCTCCCTTCTCCTCCTCCCTCCTCCTCCTCCTCCTCTTCTTTCCTCCTCCCTCTGTTCTCCTCTTGTCCTCCTTCTGCGCTCAGCGGAGACAGCTGTGTGTCGTTAGCTCGCACTGATCTCCAGCCGAAAAACAGCTTTAAGAGGGCTTGAGCTGACAGCGCAGGCAAAGCTCTGGCACAGGCAGTTACTGTGTGTGCGCGCGTGTGTGTGTTTGTGTGTCAGAAGCTGTGTGAGTGTTCAGATAATGGTTGGGACAGCCCAGCCTTCCCCCTGTCACACGGTGTGGACGAGTCAGAGCGCAGGGGGCTGGGCCAGTCCCGTGGATCCTCCTCCTTTTGCTTAGTTGGAGAGGAGAGACAGGTTAAAGTAGGGTAGGAGACTTCAAAAAAAAAAAAAAGGAAAGGAAAGGAAAGGACAAGGTCGTAGGAAAGGAAATGACCAAGAATAATATACGAGAGGAAACAGATGAAGAAATACAGAAAGAAGACAGGGTACAGAATTCAGATGAGAGGAGAATAAAGTAAATCAAAACGACTAAGGCACCTCTGTTAATATATGTTTGTGTACTTATAGAGCCAACACATGCCACATGGAGTCACATGGGGACACATCACAACACACCAACAGCACGCCTTCCCTGCAGCCCGCCACCAAACATCCGAGCTGAACATTGCTGGGGGAGCCCCCGTCGTAGCCGAACACGATTATCATTCTGTCCTCTGTCTGTCTTATCTGCCCCGCCGCAGACAGCACAGAGAGCGAGGGATCCGTAAAACAAGGGCGAGAGGGGGAGAAAATGAAAGGGAGACTATAGGGGATTGAGGGAAAGAGATGAAATAAATGGGATGGAGGAGGGGGAGGGTGGCGGGCGGAGGAGAAAGAGAAGAGTGCTTGAGGAGGGTGCGGGGTGAGGAGAGGAGGGCCAAATTAAAAAGTGAGCAGGGTGGGAGTTTAGTGAGGAACGAAGGGGGGGATACCCTATGGAAAAAAAGTGTGTGTGTGTGTGTGTGGGGGGGGGTTATTTGGTGATTTTTAATTCTAACTCGGGGGTTTTGTACGTGCATGAGAGGGGGATCTCCTTGCATTATTTATAATTCAAGCTGGAAGGGGAAAATAATCAGCCTAAAGAAGACGGAGTGGCTGGCCTATATTCAACACTTCCCCCTTTCTTCTGCGATCACAAGACGGAGCCGACAAAAATCATACAAAGGCAGGGACGCTGTGAAATCAGCACCGGCAGAGAGACCATGAAAGGATCGGGTTGTCTCTCGCAGTGTTTTCATTAAAGCTCAGTTGTTATCAGGCAGCTCTTTTTTTTTTTCTTTTTTTTTTTGCAAGTATCTGTGTAACGCCGTCTTAATCCTGATTGGTTCAGAGGTGACCCGGCACGATTTTACCCTTAAACAAGCGGATGAAAGCGGCGCAGTAAAGCTTCGCGTATCAGCTGATGATTTTATGGTTCAGGGCCCTCCTTGTAGTTGACCTGAGAGCTGCAGCCCTCTCGCTCCCCCAGGAAAACACTGCTCTCTGCTTCACTTATTACACAATAACATCAAGCCACCGACAGACTTACTAAGCTCGGCGGCAGGCAGCATTATGCAAGAAAACAAGGTGCTCTTTGTGGACCAGCACCGTGTCTGCATACTGCAGCGCTTGTTTTGTGTGATCACAAGAATATTACAATTTCAAAACACTCACAGGGTCAGCCGGAGTGACCTCCACACCACAAGTATCACGCCTTCAGTTGGTGTTTGTATTTGGTGCATAACAATCATGTGCAGGCTGGTGTTTTTAAGCAGCAACAGGAGGAAACATCCAGTATTTTGATTCAGGTACAAAAAGGAATTTCCACGCAGCGCCTTGAACCAGAGCGCAGCACACATCAAAAAACGTCCTTCTTTGTGTTTTGTTCCGAAGATTGTCGAGCCCCCATGGTGTTTAGTCTGAAACGGTTCAGATTATTGTAAATCTCATTTTAAGTCTGATCTGGGAGATAGATTAGGGACAGGCCTGGTGCTTGCTAGCTTGCGTGTGTCTGTATCTGTGCATATGCTCACATGGGAGGCTGCATAAACTATACCCTTCAGACTCCCCCCTCCCTAACACGAGCAAGCTGATCCTGCTGCTCCATCCCCTTTTCTGGTCCACATCTCCCCCATTGTTCACATCACCAGCTAAAGAGCCAGACTTTTCTCTCAGGAGCCCATTAGAGGCCAAAGTGTGAGACCAAATAGTAAATATTGGACTTACATTCATCACATGGTCAGTAACACGACTCCGCGGAATGCACGGACGGGTTGCTTTTCATCTGCTGGGTGTGTAAATAAGATAATATTCACTAATAAGTCATCCATGGCAACTTTAAACAGTAATGCTACCGCAATGTTGTGGTCACGTGTTTCCGCTGCCCCCTTGTGGGCACGGAAACAAACGCCGCTATTTGAGGATTAACATTCTTGACACTATTTTATTTTTATTATTACTACTACTACTATTATTATTATCTTTACGTTTATTTTGTTTTATTTTTTCTTCCATCTACTGTTAACGACATTAAAATGAGCTCATTTGGGGAATCTTGTGTTGACTTTTTGTAAATGTAAAGCAACTAAAGGGGAATTTTAGGTTTAAATGGCATTGCAGTCACACCGTTTTTATACACCTTGCATGGTCAGAGTATTAAGGCAGTGTCAGACAGTGGTTCAGTGTTTTCAACTACACCATGGCCCGAAGCTCTCTATTGTTCCTCACAAGCCTTGCTGACTATTTTTATAGCCTTTTCTCTCAGGAGGCACTTGAAGGTCACACTAAACATGAGCAGATTGTTCACTCTTTTCCCCCCAAACAGAAGAAAGAAACTGCTGACATTTATTTTATCAACAGATGATCAGTCAGTCTGTCAGTGGGCCAGGATTATGCACAATCAAATCCAGATCTGGGGAGGAAACAAGGTCAATCCTCTGTATGATCCAGCCTCCATCTGTGTGCCTGTCCTGGTTATTGGGCTTCTTTGTGTTTTACATCGTGAATTAATCCAACCTGGAGTTTTTACTTCATATAAACACAGATTTTAAACAAAGCCTGGAGACACGTGTAGGGTCAGAGTTCCCAACATTTTTTTTATAGTCAAGCTGGAGAGCTAAAAACAGTACATGCAGCTTAAAAACTTTTGGGCAGAGGCGTGCAGGCTTATTTTAACTAGTTAAATGTTACATTGCGCCAGTAACACCGGGCCAGTTTCCAGCTTTATAATGTAGGATTTACAAAGGGTTTGAATCAAGATATGAGGAGTCACTGGAATGAAAAAGTCAACTATATTTTTATACTGACTTGAAAAAAATAGAAGTGTAGCAGCAGGTAGAGAAAATCGCACCATATGGGCTTGTTCCAGCTAAAGTGAGGAAAGCGTGAGATTAAACTTCTCACCATGATATTCCTTTATTTCCCCAGTGATAATATTTACATGAGTTGCCAGATCTTATCTTAAAGCAAAAGTGACAGCAAAGGCATCATTTTAGACCCAAAAACTAATCTTTAACTCCCTGAGACCCTGCGTCCTCATATGGGGACAAGTTTTAGGTTTGTGGTAGCTTCTTATTCTGCTTCATTTGGACCCTTTGTCCTCATAAGTGGACGCCTTTATCTGCCATTTAGTGGTAGTAAAGGGTCAATACACTAGTTGTTGTAAAAACATGATAGCTGGCATTTCAGCAAAATCTTTATTTTATTTTTATTTTTACGGTTGAACCTTGTTTATTTATGCGTATTAACGTTTCTAGTTTGGTATGACATGCAAATTTAACAAACTCTATAAGTTGTAAAAAGCTACAGCATCGCTAATTAGCAAGTACCCGTTTGAGGACGTTGGGATTACACGTCCTGATCAAGGATGGTGCTTAGGTTTTATACCTCTTAAGTCCTTTGAGAAATTAACAGTATAAGAAATAAAAGCTCGGGTCTCAGGAGGTTAGGGAAGCTGTGAAGTTTCGCTCAGACAGTCTTGGTCCCCAGAGGACGAATCCTCATGATGAACCTACCTTCCTATTTGAAGCCAGTGCAAGCCAACCCTCAGGATGGATCACTTCACGTCTTAACCAGTTCTCTAGCACCGTCATTTAGCTCAACATAACGTACTTGGATTTTTAAAATTCTTTCTAAACAAGTAATATTCCCATCAGCCTCTGGTGCACTTTGTGTTTAATGCTAATTAGCTTAGTTGGCGTGCGTTCGCTCTGACATGTTAAACATTATAACTGCTAAACTGAATATTTGCATTTAGCCTGGCGTGTCTTATTATAATTGCCTGTCTGGATTCTTCTATTGTTTTATCTACAGTCATGTACCTTTTCTTGTGATAACACCAACATAAATCCTCCAGCCCTGTCAGTGTGACATCTCATAAAAGTAACTGGACCATTGTTGTACCTAGATGGAGGCCGGAGGATGTAATACTGTACTACTGCCTGTGACTGACAGGTTAACTCTTTTTAATAACTGTCCAGACAGGAGAGCAGTGATAGAAGCAGAGAGACTCAATGAGAGAGGGCACAGTAACTCAGATGAGTTTGAAATCCATCATTCCCACCTGCTCGGGGAAAATAACCTGTCATTTCTAATACAAGCTTATCAGAAGAGGTGTGGAGTCCAGATTAGACCATAGTTTATGACACTGAATGATGAAGTCTGGTACCTTTGTGTCGCACATTGTTAGCTTCAAGAACTGCTGTATATACGCGAGAGACTTCTGCTGATGCTCCATTTATCAAGGTCCACTCCACCACTAATTAATTAGGAGAAAACTGACAAGTCCACAGTCTGCTGAAAAGCCACCTCTTTGTGTGAAAGAAAGACTAATGGTTTAGTGTAACGCTGCAAGATCAACGACAGTCCGTATGGATGAGCCATTTTTTGAGAACATGAATTATGTGGTGACCTAGTTTCAGTGGAGGGGACTCCAACAGTGTAATAACAGATCTGTCTGAGAAACCAGAAGCGACTGAACCACACAGAATACAAGGACTGCAACTGCAACGCGATGCTGGATTCATCCTCATAGCACGATACATGCTCAGTCCAATGAAATCATCAGCATCTTCCGTGCCATGTAGTAATTATATCATGTCTGAAATAAGCTAAACGGGCCCAGCTGCAGACACATTGGAGCAGGTACAAATGCTGCTTATTCAATGTAGAACTGATAGCAAACTGATATCATACTACTATGCTCAATTTGCTGCATTAAACTCCACATCTGCAATGGGGTGTTTCATCCGAGGGCCCTCTTAAACTAGCAAATGTCGCACAGCATATTTCTGAGACTACAAAAGGCTATAGGATCAGAGCTAATGTCGCCTCTAGACTCTGCAGCGCTCTCGCCACACAAGCAGCTGCAATGCCAAATAATGATGTTACAAATCGGGAAAACTGGGTCACCGCTTGTGTTTTCATGCAGTCTTTTGGTCGTGGACTCCAAAGGCTTTATGATTTTAAATCCGCAGCCAGACTGTATATGTATAAAACACACTGGAAGTTGTGAAATTAATAAAGAACAAAATTTTTCGTATGATTAGCTCTTCAAAATGAAGTCAATTCAAACACTCAAGGTGTTTGATCTGCTGTTAAGTATTTCCTAAGTCTGTACAGACCTGAGAGAAGACACGTGACTAAAGAAGAGGAGAATCTGGCTTTTGATCTTGTAATAGCTCCTAATCCTGAAGCCGGAGAGCAGTGTTACATGTCCGGCTCCTCCAACTCTTAGGGCAATGTAGACTCTGTATGTACAGCGATCAGTCATGTCAGGGATGACATTGTGACCACTGACAGGTGACGGGAATAATACTGATTATCTCGTGGCACCTGTCAGTGGGTAGGATATACTAGGCAGCAGGAGAACAGTTTGTCCTCCAAGCAGATGTGTTAGAGGCAGAAAAAATGGACATAGCATCTCAAAATCACCCTCATGCACCATTTCGGTTTAACAAAACATAACAAATACCCACCTTAGTACCATCTCTTGAGCTTTGTAACATTATTCTGCAGCTGTAAAAACAGAAAGCCAGCAGCAGTTTTAAGATGCAGCTTAACTCATCAGATTGGCAATGCTTCATTTGCCAATGGATTCGTGACATTTGCAACTTCTGAGTTTGTTGCATGATATAAAGGATTCCTCTTAATAGCTCCACGGTGAATGTTAACAGTGTTCTTTACGGCACATTACAGACTGTCTAATGTCAAGGCCCAACATCATCTGACTGTCACCAACTATCCGTGTGTTATGGCAGCTTAGTGAGAATACACTGACTGTAAGAAAGCAGAGTCTTAATTATGTGCCATTGAAATTGTGCGTGTAAAATTCAGTGGTGGGAGACACGTTAAGATTCAGATTACTTATATAAGTCATAGCAGTAGGTTTGGAGGTTGAGATGTAGATGACCAAGTTTGATTTCAGCTGATCCCTACTTCCTTCATTTTCTATCATGGATCTCTTCAGTGGATCTCACATAGGAACTTAATAGGTTTGAAAAGGAACAATCTCTTCTCCAACTAAAAGTACTTGCTGTACAACAACATAGTCACTCCTAGTATTATACTAGATTACTGTTGCTGTATTCTTGTTATCAATCATATAGTATTGATTGATATTAAGTATAGTACTTCTCTGGAAACCAGCAGGAAAGGCTCATTCTAACAAAAACAAAACAATACGTCTATTCAGATAACCAACAGTGACTATTACGCCAGTCAGCCATAACATTATGACCACGGACAGGAGAAGTAAATGACATTGGCCATCTTGTGACAAAACAATGTTCTGCTGGGAAACTTTTGGGCCTGGAATTTGTGTGCATGTTACTTAAACATGCACCACCCACCTAGACCAGAACAGCCACTAACAACATGCACAGGACACCCTCAGAACGTCCATGTTCTCTGATGAGTCACAACGGTTTTGGAGGCACAAGGGAGACCTACACAATATTAGGAAGGTGGTCATAATGTTATGCCTGACCTGTGTACAAGGAAGGCTCCTATCAGCATGGAGTGGATGGCCAACATGCAATGACTATTCCATGAGCTGAAGACAGGACTATATTTTCAGAGCACACAAGCAGACACTAGCGAGACAGACGTGAGCAGATCTCCAGGTAGAGAGGTGAGAAAAAAATCCGAGCGAGTGAAGAATGTGAAAATAAAGGGAATCTGATGTATTATTCTGCACAAACGTGTGACATTCATAACATCGTGACACCATATCAAATCGTACTGTGGCTATTACTCGAACCTTCACTGCTTCTGTGTCAACCTTTGATACCTCTCTCTGCACGACCCCTTCACGCTAATGATGCCATAGATGTGGGGGAGAGGGGTTATAAACCAGAGTGACTTCTCTACATCTAATCTATATGTTAATGAGGCATAACTTGGACCCAGACAGAGAACGTCCACTGGTGTAATTCAGTGGACGGCTATCCATGGGAATGTACACACCCACTGCTGTGTTAAGTCCATTTAAAAACCAGAAAGCAGGTCCATGGAGGTCAGTGGGAATTTGAATTTCATCAGGCTTTTACTGCCGTGAAAATGATCCATTTATCTAAAGGACAGCAATAAAAATCCACCTCATCGCTGCCATGGAGCTCCAACAGCGCTACAGTGTGGGTAATACGGACACACGCCTCGCATCCCAGAATGTGCAGGGCTGTGTGTTCTCTCAAGCAACGACAACATTAATCACATCTGACTGGGCTGCTGAAACATCATGTACACCCTTCCCCCATTTCCTGAACAACCAAGAACTCTGCCCCACTATTTCTCCATGCACAAGCCGTCACACATATAGCATAGAATGCAAACTGATGCAAACATTTTGTGTGCGTCTTATACCCGTTCTTTCTGTTAGATGTTATATTTTCATCTTTAAAAATATCCAATGATTTTTTTTTTCTTTCCTGCACTTGCTCCTCTCTCCTCTACTGTTTCTTTCAAAGCCGGAGCATCTCAGTTCCTCAATCGATACAGCCTTAAATAAACTCTGCTGAAGATAGCATCTGCCGCTGCCTCACACCATGGTGCTTATATTGTGGAAAAGACGCTCATACTTGTACACGCCATTAAACACGCGCACACTGCTCTGAAACCTGCATGACAAATGAACCATTTCGTGAGGAATAGGTTTAACATCAGCAAAGCTCTTTGGCCTCATATTCAGGGCGCAGATGGAGGGGGCTGACGTCAGCAGGCCATGACGCCATCATCATATGTGTTTCTGAACACACACATTCTAGCACGCCCCCCAACACACACACACACACAAACCCCCACATATAGGACTTGTACCTCAGGCTGCAATTGGAGTAGGATGTTTTTCCTGTCACATAGTGACACACAGCAGCCAAAGCTCCTTTTCCTTTCTCACTAAACTGACTGCCCCCTTTCTCTCTCTCCCATCTTGCTTCTCTTTAGTTTCCCCACTCAATTCCCCTCTTTTGTCATGTCTAATCTTCTCCTCTTGTGGACCTCATCTTCTTTTGTCTCCCCAAGCTCATTTTCAACCCTTTTCCCTCCAGAAGTTCCCACTTTTCACAGCGTTTCCCGTTAAAACCATGATCCCTGTCAACATTGTGCTAACACTGCCATCTACAGCACGACCAGTGAACTACAGCACTCTTTTTTTGTGCCCCAAGTATGGGATTAGCCCTACAACCCTAGCGCCCCTGGTGGGAGTAGTTGCGGACCAAAACAGACAATTTAGAGAGTCGACCTGCATTTATAAACAAATAAGTCCTCTAACTGCTCAAATATATATCATCATTTATTTTGGTCATGTCAAGATCTTCTAAAGTGAAAGGTTGGAATCTAAAACCCAAGTTTTGAAAGACTGAAACCAACTTCTGAAGTCTTGCTTAATGTCAGAAAGATCTCCTATAAATTTATATTTGAGTTTTGCTTCTTCACGGGCCGAGTTTTTTCCTTTGAAGCTCTTCAGATCCTTCTTTACGGCCGCGCAACCCTTATTTACAGCGCTTCACCAACACATGTCTCCCGGTGTATTAGTTGGTTTTCCAGGTTTCAAACCTTGTAAACGGTAAACGGATCTGGAAAGTGCTGCTGATCCGCTTTGTGCTTAGGCACCAGGAGAACAATGAACAGTTTGGTATTGGAAGTGATTGTGGAACTTGTTGCAAAGAAGAAAAACTCGAGAATAAAACAAATTATTTACAGAGATTTGTATTTTTTCAGCCTTTCAAAACACTGTGCGAGTGAAAGAAAAATTGTTTCAGACTTGCACAGCCGTCAAACACTGAGTTTCAGCTTTGCAAAACATTTTTATGCACTTGGCTTTAGGGTTTTAAATTAAAGCAACATATTGATCCCAGATGTAAATTGCTTGGAACAAAACAAAGAAACCTTCTTTTGGAACTAAAATAGTCAAATCCAACTCAGCACCTATATCTTTGAACTATAACGTTTTCGCAGCAGACATATGGCCAGGAACAAAAGCACATTGTGTACTTTGGCTTATTGTCATTACACACTGATTACTAATGAAATGCCCCATTAGGATACAGAAACAAAAAAAAGACATTTCAATAATAGGACATAATTTGAATACAGTGAAAAAACATGTGCAGCTGTGACAGGAGGGGCTAAATTACTGCTGACACACTTGGCGCATAACTGCTTTGTGTGTTTACTGAAAATGAACAGGAAACCTTCCCCATATGTGGCTCTCTAGCTAGGCTGCTGCTCTCAACAGTTTATTTCTACAAGTGCTGTTTCCTTTAAACAGTTTCCTGCAGATAATATCTTCATTCCCACATTTGGTGCACTATTAAGCTGCCATCTTTGCAGCTCAGTCAGTTCTTGTAACGGGCAACTGTTGTTCAACCTACACAACGTGCTGTTTATGACCATTTTAAATATGTGGTCCAAAGGTTTCAAAAGCAGCACCTGAATAAAAGGCGAGCGTGCTTAAGAATTACGAAATAGTTTTTTTTATGAATGGGTAACAAGTGTATCCATTGTGCACTGCGCTTATATCTTCAAAATGATGCTTGCCAACTTTATTAACTTGTGGCATGACATGAAGCCACAAATAAAAGTGATTCATCTTATCTGTCTGTTACCATTTCCTGGAGAATGCATCAGGGGATGATGATAGATATAATATGATAAGGAGGTGTGGTCGGATGATAGCCTTTATATAAGGGAAGACTTCAAAGAGTTCAGGAAACCGGCAGATAAAAGGCAAGCGAGTGACTGGACTAGTTTGCTATTTACAATGGATAGTTCATTTTGGTCTGATCGGGCTTGATCTCTTCTCTGAGCTTCGTTCCACTTGTGGGAAATCTTCACTTAATGCTTCGCTGTGGTTCGCCATTTGTCCCCATAACCCTGAAAAACTCAAGTCTCTGTTTTATACACGCATCTGTCTTGCAAAGAACACTGTGAGAAACCGACCTGACGTTCAACTTGTTATGACTTTCCTACCTTTGTCCTCCCTCTGACTCGCCTCTATTTTCTTTCCCGCTCATCTCCTGTTAAAACCTACACAGAGTCATCCGCCATTATTTTGATGAAACCAGACTGAACCCCCTCCAAGTTTCCATATAAGGCCTCAGACTCCTCGCTGCAGTCGAATATTTGCTGGGTGAGCTGTCCCAGTGGAGGGCTTAGACTAAAACAGGATGGGCCAAGGCAGACCCCCCACCCCTCCCTCAAACATACACGTTGGGACAAAAAAGAAAATGCACACAATGCATATGCACAAATCCAAACCATTTAAAGACATGCCTGCCCTGAAGTGCAACTCATATATCTCACTTGAAAACACACACACACAAACATGACTTAACCATTGCCATACATAGACTCTCTTCTTCCTCTTACCAGTAGCTAGTCCCTCACAGTCAGACATGGCGGCAGACAGAGAGGGGGGATCAGGACAGTGTCTTCTCTTGACAGCTTGTCGCTTCTTCCAAATCTACGTCTGTTCAATCTCTTGTCCTGGAGTGTGTCTTAGCTGACACACTCTTGCCGGTTACCTTTCTAAGTTTACTTTCTACCCCCTTGTCCACCACTCGCTCCCTCTCTCAACAATCTGACCAGTGGCCAGTAGATATGCCAGTCAAGCATCACTCAGTGCGCTATTGGATACTAAATTTATAACCAACAGCCCTCCTTTGGGATACTATTTCTCTTAGTTACAGACTGGATGTGATTTCATGAGGTTTGTCATTGTAAAACGCATTATAATAAAATAATTTTTTGACACAGACATAAAAAAAAAGGCCAAAACTTTCTCCTTTCAAGCTCACCATGAAATAGTCAGAGCCACAGTTGTTGCCCAGTCTGCGTTTCTTGTTGTCCCTTTAAGCCTGTAACAGAAAACGCAGAGTAAACTACATATCCCTTGAGATACAGGTTGGCCCAAAGCTGGCATTGCTCCAGGGTAATTAAACTAGCAGTGGCTCTTATTGCCTGTGGGGGGCGGTAGTGTCTCATTTAGCATTAGCTCCTTCACATCAGGAGAAATCTTTTGTTGATCCCAAGTAGCCTGGATACCAAACAAATGTCCGGGTCAAGTAACTCAAGACTGCCAAATTAATATAATCTATTTAGATTCTTGTAAGAAAAAAAGAAAAGACAGAGGCTGTGTTTATCAGAAGCTCCAGTTGCTGCCAATTTCTAAACACAAGGTTGCAAATACAAAGTGCTCCCTTCAGCAGAGAGAAGAAGAAGCCATGCAGGGGTAAAAACAGGGGGAATCGAGGCACACTCTCAGCTTCGCCTCCTGTTTTAAATCCCCTCATAATGGAGGAGACAATGAAAAGTGCTTGCCAGGCACTTCACAATGCTGTGCAGATTACTGGTCTACTTGAGCGCACAAAAGTTCCCCAGAACATGCTTAAAGCCGCACAAGCTTTGATTGAGCTTGCCGCCAACACACTCTTTCCTGAATTACTTCTCAGCTTACTCAGCTGACCCTTTGTCACTTGACTGAGAGGATTATCATCAGGGAACGGTTCGGCATGTGACTAAGTGGGGTCAGATGGTAGACGTGTCCAGCAATGCCAGTGACACAGAGGTTAGGATTTAGTGCCAGGGGGAGCCAAGGTTATCTTGAGTTATTTTTTTTTTCCTTTTTGGAGAGAGCACCGGGGCTGTGATGTTGGAGAGTTTCCTGCTCTGTTATCTGTCCTGCAGACCTGTCAGTAACCCCTCCACCCTCCTACCCTACCGCAGCACGGCCCCAGCCTTCACACCAGTGTCAGCTTTGATGTTTGATCTCCGACTCTTGTTTGCAGAAGAGCTCGAAGGCCCCTTCTGCAAACACAACCCAAACCTTCACCCCATAAAGACCTCTTGATCCCATGTGCCCTGGCACACAGAAAGCAGACCGGCCTCCACTGTAACTGCGCTCTGCGCTCTACGATCATATGCAATTAGTCTGGGTGAGGTAATGCCCTCCGCAGTGTCCAGAATGGTGCCCAGATTATGTTTAATTGGATTGTAAAGTCATGTAATACAAGTTTTAGTATAATAAACATAAAATTTACGCAAGAAACGGGGTTATTATGAAAAGCAGAGAATTTGAAAATATATTTATAACAACTGTGATATCCAGGTAACTCTACAACTCAGGATCTGATAATTATGAATCTGTCACAGAAACAAGAATCATTTGTGTTGCAACACCTGATGTATAGACATTCACTGTAAGCAAGTGAAACCTGTCAAACACAATGTTTTTACCTGTATTTAAAGACAGGAAAACAGTGATGTCAAGCCCTCATTTTCTAAAGAAAGAAGAACACAAAAAAAGAAAGAAAAAAGAGACTGCAAAGTTAGTCAGATGGTGCAATCAATGGCAGCCAAAAATTCTTGTGTATAGTGTATCTATGCACAAAAAGGTAATTAATACCACATTTTATAGCATATATTTGTATTGACTTTATATGGAATTTATTAATAATCTAAGTTAATAAACATCAGATCCTTTGTCTAGAATGCATGATTAATATATGACTAACAATTATGATGTTTACTATCAAGACAGTTTTATTTTATTAATTGATTAAAAAATAGATGTGATAAATACGGAATGTGGCTATATTATAGGATTGTCAACATAATTTAACATTTCAACACAAGAAAGTACCACGAATATATCATCTTTTATCTCCAGTTTAACACAATGGTATAGAACTATGTCATCAGCATATCAAGTCATCAATCCGCCTTTTTTTTTATGGATAAATCCAACAGAGAAACTTCTACTTAGCTTATCTGCTTAGCTGATAGGACCGCGGCAAGATGGTGATCTTCCTTTCTTCAGTTCCTCACTCCTCATCAGTCTCTGTTCACTCAGACGACCTCTGGTTAAACCACTCTCCCTTTCTACCTACCTGTTTTTCTTTCTCTCCCTTTCTCGCTTTGTCTGCATCTGTCTACTTCACTCTCTCTGCACTTTCTTTCACCGCAAGTCAACGCCACCGTTTTCAGCTCCTATTGACTCAGCTCTCTATGGCCCCATTCACACACACACACACACACACACACACACACACACACATATATATATATATATACATACACACACACGTGTGTGTGTGTACAGTACATGTACAGTATATTTAGCACGAGTTTAATTACCTATAGGTCAGTCATCTTACCTTTATGTTTACCACTTTGCTTGATTAGATGTAGAGACATTAAAGTGTGTGATTTGGAAACGTTAATTAAACATTAATAAAATCTTCACTTGCCAAATAAATAATATGATATCAATAATTTGATATATGATTGGAAGCATTATTTATGTTTTGTTTTGCTTGTCTTTTATTTTTGTGTGGGTTTTGCTGAACCTCAGCATATTTTTGAACACCATGCTCACTCGTCATGGTTTTTAAATAAAGTTATAAATAAAGATATATATATAAAAAAAGACAATTCCGGGGATATTTCAAACCAGTGGTAACTGAAATGTATTTCACTGTTTTTGACAGTTATAATAATTAATGGGACACTTATATTAATTAATCACACCTTGTTAAATTTGTGTATACTGTATATGTATTTGGGACCATTACGGGTGATAGCCAAAAGGGGTTAATATAATTGGTTTAAAAAAAAAAAAAGCCTCCAGCCTGCTTTAATGAGCCTTTGTTAATGATCCTACAATAGCAGGAGCAGTTGTGTATGCAGGTACTAATGAACTCTTAATAGTGTTAAATCTAACGGCCTCCGAATGATTCCCCTAACTGTTTTATGGCCGTGTGGGCAGAACCCTAATTGGGGACTTGTGGCAAAGAGTTTCACTTCACAGCTTTCCACAGGTTTAACAACCTGTACGCCGTAAGCTGCGTAGAGACAGAATGGAAACATCAATTGCTGCTACAGTTAATAACTTCTATTTCTAATTACAATACTTATTTCTGTTCTATTTTTACATCCTTTTTGTTATTAAGACTTATGGAAAATAAGACAGCTGCGACAATTAATTGTGCTAATAATAAACAGGTGAATGCTTATGTCATTTATGGCTTTCCAACAAAAATTCTTGAACGCAGAAATTCATTTAATTTCAGCTTAACTGTGTGACTCTGAAGGGGGGTGGGGTGTGTTTTCTGCGGTGTATTTGTGGTAGAAGATTAACTGTAAAGGAGGAAGTCTTCCTCTGGCTGGGGGCAGTAGTCCCCCCGCTGAGAAGCAGCCGAGGTGTGACGGAGGGGATTCCAGAGCACGCAACAAAAGGCAGCCACTTTGATTTGAACTGCAGTGGTAGTCAGAAACACACACACGCACAAACACACACACAAAGACCATAGTTCCTGATCCTCGGCAGCCCTGCCCTTAGGTCCCAGCCGGTTGAAAGATGGGGGAAACTCCAGATGCTTTACAGCAGTCGTGGGTTGCAACTTGGAAGGAGAAGGGAGCTGTTGAAGACTGGCAGGAGGAGGACGCTGATGGAGGGTTGAAGTGGAACAATGTACAGCAGCGGAGGCCTAAATTAATAGCAAAGCCGTGGAGGTTTTGCCCTGAAGGGAAGTTTCAAACAGAGAGGGAGGGCAGCGGCAGCAACAGGGGAGGACGGGTGGGGTGGGGTGAGAGGAGGTTCCACAGACTCTGTATGATGGATGGAGTGGTGAGGAAGGGGGGGAGGAGGGTGAGAGGAGGGGGGGCGGCTTCAAAAGAAAAATGACCCAGACTGCTGCTGTGATGTAGTGGGAGGGAACGCAGGCCAGAGAAACATGTGGGGATCTCATAACCAAAAATGGTTTCGCAATACAGTCCTGTAGCAAAACAAAAACATTCAAAGAGGAGGCACCGGCAAAACACAAATATGACATGAAATGAATATGTGAGTTGTTTTTTTTTTTTAAAGCTGGCTCTGAGATTTTTCTCTTTGAAAAGATTTAAACAAACCGCAACACAGCAGCAATTAGTTTTGCCAGTCATCTGAAAACTGTGCACTGGGTCCACGGAGATGACACTAGATACGACACTGAGCTATTAGACCTTTCAAGATGCCTCTGTGGCTTTAGTGGTAGGCATAAACCTTTTGACTGGGGTTAACTTTGGGGCTTTTAAAACATGATCCAGCCACACCCCCCACCAAAGCAGACAGGCAGAAATGAAAACCTTCTCTCTCACACACACACACACCTACTTGCCCTCTCCTTCAGGGCCTGCTAAAGCCATTATGGCTCTAAAAGAGACTGCATCGGCTCCGGGCAGACGGACAAAGAGTTAGTTCGACAGTCAGATATGCCTCCTGACTAAGACGCCTCTGTGCGTGGGACAGGCCGACTAAATGTCTGGCTACTCTTCAGAGCCTCTCAGGTGTGACCGGCCGGTCTCCTGTGTACCGTAGCCAAGACGGCAGACAGAAACAGAGGTGTTTCTGTGAGCCTGGAGTCGGTGAATATCTGCTCTATCTCCCTCCGTCACAGGCTGCATACGCTGCTGCGAGCAACTCAAACACAAGCCAGATCTTCTTTCCTGCAGAACTATGCAGGCTTTCACTGAGTTAATGCATATTTTTAGTCTGAGCCAAGGTCAAACCTTTTGCCAAAGACCTGCCTGACGCATAATTTCTCCCAGGCAGCATCTGCGGTTTCCAACATTTGATGACTAAGTTCGTATTTGAATCAAAGACTTTACCCGGACCACAAATGCATTGAACCCAGATTTTAAGAGAGGATGGCGGAGGCTTTGGTTCTTAGTTTAGCTATACACACGTCCTTCTCACTGCACTAACACTGTTCCAATCGAAGCAGTCGCAGAAGAAGGCCTAACGTTGCCCTCCCTGCACATGCACGCACACATATGGACACACAAGTCTTCCCTAAAATTGCTGATGGCTTGTTTTCATGAACTTATATTATTTCCAGATGGAGGTCATGAATAAAACCTGACGGAAACAAGTCGGGTGAAACTGGAAACTTAAAAAAACAGAAATGGAGGGGTATGGAGCTGAGTAAAAAAAACAATCACTCTCCTCCCCCATTCATTCCCTGAGCCTTTCTGAAAAACCAGCTTGTCAATTACACGGTTAAAAAACAGAGGAACACTGTGCCACACATGAACACAAGGACAGGAATGCCATGTTTAAAACGTTTCACCGCAGAGCAAATACGAAAACATCCCTATACAAAAAAACAACTGTCAGAGTAAAACAAACTAACAACAAAAGCTTAGAGAAGCTCAACCTTCAACCCTCCTCAAATAAAGTCGGGGTAAGTGAGGGGATACATTCAGACTGAGCGCACAAAAAGCATGCTATGATAGCTCCTCCAGAACAGCCACAGTACATGATGGTTCACCAAACCTGCAGGCTCTCTAATGAAACTCAGTGCGAAAAAATATTCAGCGACAAGCCGTGGACGTACGTTATCCAATTGAACAGCCTAATGAATCTCTTAACGTTCTGCATTTCAAAACAACTGAGCACAAGACAAAATGTGCGAGTTTTGCACAAAGCCAAGACATCCATTAGCTGTGTCATAGCGACTGCCAAGACAAACCAGTCCGACGCCAGACATTTTCTTCTCCGTGCTGATGTGGGTAGGGATGGACCACAGCTGTAAGTTTCAATAAATTACAGCCTATCAGTGGAAGAAACTGGATAGTTTATTCTCAGGATTATCATTATGTAGGATTTATCTGAGATTGTATGCTGTGACTGAGTCAGCCATCAGTCAAATTCCTCCAGATTCAGCACGTAGTTAGTTTATCTTAGCATTAGAAAGAAGCAACATTAATTCTTGGTGTGCAAGTCTACTGGTAGCTTTTTTTTTATTTTTCAGAACAGTTTTGGACTGATCTAGGCTAACTATTTTGAAGATGTATCGTATGTTAGCATAACTGTCTGGTATCTAGAGTCAAGCAAATACAGAAAATTAAATATTTTTCATCAAACTATATTGTAACAGTGTAAATTGCCTAATGATGCTAGTTTGGGACTGAGCTAGGCTAACTATTTTGAAGATGTATTGTATGTTAGCATGACAGTCTGGTATCTTGAGTAAAGCAAATACATTAAATTAAGTAGTTTTCCTCAGACTATACTGTAATGGAGAAAATAGCCTAACTTGGATAACATAGAGAAGAGGTAAGCTAAGCTAAGCTAAGCTATGGTATCTACATCTTTACATACAGATGTCAGGCTTCTTCTGTTACACTCAGATGGGCTTGGGTTTACCGTGGTCACAAGAAAAGTAAATATGAATGACCCTTTCTTGCTGTATTTACAAACTTGTGGAAAAAGTGGAAATTGACAGTAAGGTCAGAGTTCACGGGTTATGTATGACTTGTTTACTGACGTTTTCAGAAATGCCAGAGATGGCCGGGAAGTTGTATCCGTTGTAGTTTATTTGTATACAGTTTTATGTCTGTGGAAAATTTTCCAGAAAGCCTCATCCTTTCATTATGCTTTTCCTATGTACTGTTACCCAGTCCTTAGCTTGCTAAACTGTTAGCATCTGCGGCTTTGACACGCCAACAGTTTCCAAGCAGCGGTGATCTCAAGACTTATGGCTTACCACTTCAACACCACTTCCCATGTCATAACCACAAACTCACAAGGTTCACTTGAACGCAGCCTTTTGTCAGTCTTGATGCACAGGTTTTTGTGGCTATGTATCCAACTGTTTTTGGGATCAGGCATTAAGTGTATTTAACACGGTTAAAACATTAAATGGTGGGGGATTATTTTTTTTCCCCCTCCATCATGCAACCAGTCCTTCTCGTTAGTCCGGCTGTGTTCATCCAGTGAGTCGGTTTGGTCTTATCTTATCTGACTCTGACTTCTTATCTGTGTAATCAGGACTCTAATCAGCCAGCTTTGTCCAGACAACAAGGGGCCAACATAAGGCGAAGAGGACCCCGAGGCCTCCCTGCTGTCTTTGCCATAAAAGTGTAATTTGTAGACAGGGACATGCCCTTTCAAGTCAGCGGTAGTGGTATGGATGAATGGTTAAGGACTCACCATCAAGATGTCTGGAATTCGCTGTATCCATTCTTGGTTTTCATTCTGCTGTGAAATTGAAGTTGTGCGTAAAACGGAGCTCCTTGGAAACTGAAACAGATTTCAACATTTTTCTTTAAAGACAAGGTGTGAATCAAGAAGATTTTTTTTTTTTTTTTTAAAAAGCAGCAACAGAAAATGGGTATTTCACGAGCTGCGGATGAAACACGGCAGAGATCAGGTGTCCGCTCTCCTTTTTTTCTTTTTTTATTTCACTATAAACTCTGTGGTGGCTGAATATTAAAGCAACAAGTCCTGCTATTATAAATCCTCCACCCTGCCACCCTGCAGACCGGCCCTTATCTCAACCTCACCGGGTTCCTCCTGGCAGGCACAGATGGCGGCCCATTCGTGTGCAAACCACAGATTGAGCTCCGATTGTCCCGATATCTCCCTTTGTCTTAAAGTAATGCCCCCTCTCTCACCATGAGAAAGGCCCGGCAAGTAAGCTGATTTACATGTATTAATTAAGGCTCATAATGAGCTCAGCATGACGGGGCATTTGAATGCATTCCTCTGGTATTGTGCAAACTCCGCGGAGCTCTGCAGGTTTCGCCGCCTGTGCCATTCAGATGGGCTACAGATTGTAGATGTGGGGGCATGTGAGCAGATAAAGGAGTAAAACACACACAGAAAAGCAGGTCAGCATACACATGCGAGCTCCCCCCCCCCCCACCGAAACACACACGAAGGTGCTAATGAGAAATAAACAGGCTGTTACTTGTAGTTACACTTAATACAATAAAAAATGCAAATGACCACAACTGCAAATAGTAAAAACAATACATTTATATAAGTACACAGTGTCAAACTGTACAGTTTACAAGTTAAGCATAAAAAACACTGTAGTGAATAATTTTTCATTGAAAATAAAAGTTTCACCCACAAGGTGCACATAAGCCGTAATGCACAAACATGTAAGAACAATTACATTTCACTTGATCATATAAATATTTATGAGCTAAACACTGTGACTAAGTTTACAAAAGCATGTAAAAACAGCAGACTGCCGTGGAATGGTTTTAATCTTTGCTCATTGTTGACGTGTAAATGCTTACATGGTTGTTGCCATCTCATACCACAGCGCAGCTAATCCGGGGAACCATGAAAAAAAACAAAAAAAAACGGCCGCAACCTCAACGGCGCATTAACATCAAAGTGTATTTGAATAAGAGCTTGTTTTCTTTTCTCGTCCTCCGGCTTCAAACGCTGATCTGCAGCCGGTGTTCTTATTACCTCTTTGGTTTAAAAATTTGACTGCGGGGACCCGGCCTCACAACGAAAGCCAACACACATGGCAAATAAAGGCAAGGTAGGTAGAAAAAAAAAGCATGTCGAGGGCACAAGGCTCTCCCTCCTTAATTGTACCTGAAGGGAAATCCCTTTAAATAGTAGCTGGCCGAGGCAGTGAGCTGGCAGCCAGATCAAACAGTCACTGAGCAAGAAGGCCTATAAATACATCACATTCACTTGCTCACTTCAAACGGCCCGGGCCTCCACGCTGCTTCTGCAAACCCACAGAGCCGAGCAGCGTTCGGAGTGATCACAGTTCTCTTGTGCAGCGCAACATTTTGGTTCACGTCAACTCGACTGGCTGAGCGTCGTCTCTCAGCCCAGCTCGACCGAGTCTTCCTTCCTCTCCATGTGTCACGCCGCAGAAGTCTCCAGAGATTTGCTTTTCTTCACGTACACGTCTGACGTCGCATCAGGCACCAGGTGACTGAAGCTGCTCCTGAAAGAGACCAGGATTCGGCCTGCACAGCACAGACAAAGGACAGGAAAAGAGCCACGTCAAACAAACACTGCAACATCAGTGAAGCGACGTGTCCTGACTTGATACCCGTAACGACTATTTCATCAAAAGATGAGCATGTTTGCTTAGCGGACTTAGTCATGAGGGAGATGTCACTCTGTGACAAATTATATACGTTACTGTTCTGCATTCAAAGGCCTCATGCATGAACACACCGTTTTATTCAGGCGGAAATGAGGCGGGGAAGTATATACAAGACTGAAACGTGGAGCTGCTTTACTAACCCGTCCAGGTCTTCTGTCCCGTCACGGTGAAGCTGTTGCACTGAGAGTGGGAGTTACAGATGAGCGCGGCTTCCCTGGCGCTGTGGACGGACAGCACGCAGCCCTGCTGGCTGTAGGACGGCCAGCAGCGGTACTCCACGCTCCCGGAGGTGACCATTCCTCGCATCACGGTGTAATCTGACCACACAAGAGGAGATGCCACTTCAATACGCGACGGCATTGAAAGATTGTAAAGCGTTTTCAGAGGTGAAGATGAAAGCGAAAGGAGCCCTCCGGGGGGAAAAACAATACATCACAGCACTGAAAGAAGACCGTCGTATACAGAAGAAGACATGACAAGGAAATATAGGTGTCATAGTGAACCAAACGGGATTCGGGACTTGGTTAAAAAAAATCTTATTAAATCGGTTATAATTTTTAATGGCAACAGTAGAATTCAGTTTTGCAGTGAATATTGTGTGTATTCAACAAAAAAAGTTTATTTCATGACAAGAAATAAATGGTTTTCATTAGTTTTGGCCATTTTACAACAATGTGTTGTAAATTTTAAATTACTCTAAATTGTTATCCGATTAAATATTTTCTGCATGAATATATTCACATGGTGCAAAACAAAAGTTTCCCTTATCTGAACATTTAGATTTATCTTTTAACATTTGCTGCCAGTTTATTTTCACCAATAATTTTCTAATTTAATTAATCATTTGGTCTCTAAAATACCAGCAAGTCGTTCACAATCGCACTCTTACAAGACGTATTGAGGAATTTAGTACATAGCAACGAATAATCCTGAATCATTTGTTTTTTTTTTTGTTAGTTTTTTGTTGTTGTTCAACTGACCTCACAGCTACTTGTTCCAGCCATAGTTTTGTTAATATGAAACCTTATCTTTCTGCGTCGATTAGGGTGTATAATTATGTTTCCATAAAACAGCAGGTTTTCTCCGTCAAACTGCCGCTCCACACTCCACTTCACCTTCCTGCCTCCAAACATTTGCGTTACATTCATCATCATAATTCTTTCAGTCAGACATCTTGTGGATCTGGCCCTAAATCATCTGCTACACATTAGCAGGAGCCATGAGAGAGAAAAGCATGCACACATATGCCTGCACGCACACGCACCCGAGAAATGGACAAAAGCCTCGTCTGTGAGCCCGAACGGAGGAGGCGCGCATACACAGCTACAAACTGTTAACCTTCCTAAATGGCAGAAGGCGGTGTGTGCGAGTGTGTGTGAGAGAGTGTGTGTGTGTGGGGGGGGGGGCATTGTCGAGGGGAACAAGACACGAGGATCTGCCTTCTGGGTCTCAGAGAAGGGAACAAGGAGCAGGAGTGTTTAGAGAATCTTTCTCAGGGGAGGAAAAAAATGAGGCCTGCTAGGGAGCTAAAGGGACCTCAGCTGTTGAGAAGGAGCATGAATCCGTGTCTAAGGCGGAAAGACGGGAGATTTCCTGCCCATGCGAATACACAGAATATCACATTAAAAAAAAAAAAAGAAAAAAGAAAATCTGTTAGGTCCTAAATTATTTCACGCTTTCCTTTTCTTTTACACAACTACGTCCTTAAAACACTCTGCCCCCTTCATCACGCCCCAGATGATCTCAGCTGTGGAAAAGTTGCCTCCACATTGCCGATGAATCTCCATCTGTCAGCAATTTCAAATTAGAGCTCGAGACGTGATGAGCGTCTTTCCCACTCACGCACCCGACTTTGAGTTGCTTTGCACTTTGGCCGATGGTACAAAGCTCAGTAAGCATGTGTTTATTTTTGAGTTTTTTTGAGGGGAGACATCTCAATGAGCTCATGTGGTTATTTATTTTTTTTTTCTACATTTTTGGGGGAAAAAGTTTATTCGCTGAGATGAGAACATCCAGCTTGGTGTCTTTCTACAAATGTGCAAATTAGTCTGGCATGTCTCAGCACAAGTTGCAAAGGGAATCATTAACTGTCGCCGACCGAGATTCCTCAGGACTCAATCTAATGCGCGTACAACCAATCAGAGCAGTGAAAACATGTGATCTTAGCGCCCGGCGACGGAAAAATGTAAACAAAGGCACGGAGCGATGAACTGCGACGCTGTGGCATTTATACGTCGAGTCTTGTTGCCACATAATTACGAAACTACAAGCTGAATTTAGTCACTACGCTTAAGTAATTTCACAAAAAAAAAAAAAAAAAAAGAAAAAGGCCAACACTAACCACTAGGTCAGCTAGGTGATCTAGGGGGCCTCTGTACAGTCGGCGTGATTGGCCCGGCTCAGGGAAGGCCGGTTGGAAATCTGTTTGAACGGGAGCGGGGCCAGACGCTTTCTGCCAGAGCAGATGAAACATGAGCTCTCACATTCGTCTGGTTCCCCCGGCTAGAGAACACCGCTCTCCTGTTAGTACACTATGTATGTAGCTAACCAGACGCTGCTTTGGTTTAGCTTAGCAAATGAAATCAGCTAAAAATCCTGTCCATGAAAGAGAAGTCTGACGCCCCCACAGCTCGCTAATAATCTGTTTAAGATTAAAAGTGTAAAAACAACCAGGACAGACTGTAAATCAAGTGTTTTTCCACTAAAATGCTAAATAGTGATCTTTAGACGTGGTGATATTCTCACCTAACCATAAGCGTCATTTCCCAATATGTGAAACCGAGATAAAACCACTCTCCACCTACAGAGTTACCTTGGCTTCAGCTGAACCCACAGTTACAGTTAAATAACACACACACAATTTTTTAAGTCTTATCACACACACTCAGCAGCAGCAGCAGCAGCAGCTGACTCCTGGCACCTCCTTGCTAAGCTGAAACGTTCCCTCCCTGTGTCAGCCTCAGCACTCAGGCCTCTTTACCCAGAATCTGTGATTAAATTCACAAAGCGCTGCTACATAAACAGTCCAGCATCTGGGGGACGGAAAATCTCGCCACAGGAACGCAGCCAGTTCATTCTGTTATTAATATTTCATACGGCTGAGAGCAGCGGCGGGAGGGGAGGGTTGCGGCAGAGGAGGGTCGGGGGGGGAGAAGGAAAAAGTGCAAGAGTTTACACTGAGAGGATTCAATGGTGAGAGAAAAGACTGGAAGTTTTCATGACTAATCTAAAGGGCAAAGCAAGCTGGTGTAATGCTATGCTAAGTATTTCTTAAGGAAACTTTATAAAACATAAAAAATAACTTTATGTGTAACAATCCCAACACTTATTTATTTATTTATTTTTTTAAATGAATGCTGACTGTGCTTTCTGAGCCATGAGACGTGCAGAATTAATCCCCCTTTGTTGGTCTTGTCCTTTCGTTCCAG
Source organism: Mugil cephalus (assembly GCF_022458985.1). NCBI lineage: Eukaryota > Metazoa > Chordata > Actinopteri > Mugiliformes > Mugilidae > Mugil > Mugil cephalus. Next base: position 11,574,800 of record NC_061786.1, read on the forward strand.
CTGCCTAATAAACCTGTCAAAACAGCCTGAGCAGCAGAAACAACCGCCCCCCCTCCCTTAAAAAACAAAGAAAAAAATTCAAGATACAAAATGAAAACAGAGGTGAGGATTGTGTGACTTCTTCTTAAAATGAATCAAAAAGCCGAGCAGTCGTTCCAAGGCAAAAAGAAGGGGGAAGAAAAAAAAATCTACAAGAGGGCTCACTGTACTTAATAAAAAGCAGCCTTCATTCCACGAGCTCTTACCTCTGATTATTGATGGAGGCAGGTTGTCCAGGTGTAAGCCAGACCTGTAGAGGTGGAGGATGTGTTCAAAGGCCTCCAGAGTCTGATTGATATCAGCTTTCAGCTCCCCTGGACACACATAATACATTCTGTGTGTAAAAAAAAAATTTGAATAACGACAAGGATAAAGTCAGCCAACTTGAATGATTCGCCTCTTTTCCTCGCACTACGCTGTCTAATCCCGGTCCCGTGATCTCGGGCAGATAACAGCTTGTGCTCATTACGGCGTTACACGTCGAGAGGCATCTTGTCGAGCTCATTAAACGAGGCGCTCAGACGGAGGCATGTCATTACACGACTACCGTAATGGAATGATTCGCTTTTCTGATCTCCCACGGTTAACGTCCCATCGTGTCAAGACGACTCTCGTCCTCACCTGTGGAGTTCATGATGTGGTCTACCAGGTGTGTGAGGCCGGGCGGGGCCTGGTGAGGCAGCAGGTAGGTGAAAAAGTACCTGGGGCCAAGCAGAGACAGCTCATTCAAACCGACAGAAAGACAGACAAGCCCCATCACATAGTTCCCACAGAACATGACTTGTCTCACCCTGGTGTTAAAGCAAACAACGGTCCGTAAAGCTGTCAAAAATCTGAACCCTTCTTAAAAACTCCCTTTTCCCTCCCAACTGAAAATAGCAATGTATTCAACACACACCCCCCATCAAAGTGAACATTTCCAGCTGGATGTTTTTACTATCAACATTTTAGGTGTCAGCTCGGGCCTATGTTTAAGTACTTATCCATGTAGCTGCTGCCCCATCGCATAGTAAAACTGACACCTTTTTCTTTCCTTCTTTCTTTCTTTTTTTACCTGTAGGCGTTGTAGATGTTCCTCTTCTCATTCAGTCCCTCGCACACCCCCCCGGCCGAGCACGGCAGGGTGAAATTTCTGTGCGGAAACTGGAGGGTGCAGTCTGCGTCCGTCTCACAGGCCGTCTCCTCCGCGCTGGCGTCGTCCAGGTCCGTGAGCTTCAGCGCGCCAGACACGGTGACAAACTGCCGGGGCTGGAAGTCCAGCAGGGCCACGGAGCCCAGAGGAGACCGGGAGAGGAAGTGGAGGAGCCTGACGAGGTCCAGACACACCTGGGGATCAGACGTGTCGAAACCTGATCAGCTGGACCGATGACCGAAGGGCGTGGCGTATAGTCTTTCTGAAAATATTCTGCCTTTAGGGCTGATGCCGCTAATCAGACAGTCAGGAAGTATCACTTTGGCAATTTAAACAACTAAATTAATTAATAAGAGAAACTGAATAACACTCACAAACAACAGCTCTATGATATAAATAGTTTTCATATTTTTAATATTTTACATAATTTCATGTGTAGTATTTTTGACTTTTGTTACTTTTGTTATATTTATTAATTGAATAGTTTTTTCCCCCACTACTCTTACGGACACTGTATAAATTAAATTTATGTGGAACTAAATGTTGTTTTCACCAGTACTTAATCTAATTACTCATTTAATCACTTGGCCCATAAAATAAATGAAATAACAATCATGATCTTCAAAAGCCAGCAAACTGACTGACCCAAATACATTCTGCCATAACTGTCAAACAAAATCAGGAAAATATTGAAGGCAACAATCACAGAGGACAAAAAAATCAGTTATTTTCAGTCGGTTATTTCAGGCATTATTTACTAAAAGAAAAAAATCTATTAGTAATTGCTATGCAGCTGCACTGCTTGGCTCAGCATCTGTGTTGTTTGAATACAATAATAATTAAAAACTTTATTTAAATGTTGGTAAAAGGGCGCCAAAAAAACCCTGAAATGGCAACTCGTGGCACTGTGTGATGGAATCCTATTATAAATAAATAAAAGTGAAAAAGTCTAAAAATAAAACCCTCCGGCCTGACGAAAATATCTGATTTTAAGACGTTTCACCGACCGCATTTGCAAGCCATTTCCTGAGACTGTTTTTATAGCGCTCTATAAATCCCATCATAAAAACAGAAAGGGAAAATAAGTAGGCTACTAAAGGCAAAAATAAAGGCATTAGCCACGCGCTGACAGAGCATGAAATGATTCTGTCACACTACAAACATAGCTGCAGCGTTGGGTAATGCTCCGGGTCTCTTGGACGTCACTTGGTGGGACGGGAGCACTGTAAAAACAGAGCTGGGTGAAACCGAACACCCCTGGATTACTGTAGCCTGCGCAGATGCAACGTAGCTGAAAGAGGCCGAGCGGCTCGGGGGGGGCATTATGGACGGCTATTTGGGTGATGCAGCAAAGCGGAGGTCCACAGTTAAGATGATACTTTACTTGTTACTTTTCCCACTCTTTCCCCATCCCGTCCATTCTCTTTTTATTTTGCACCCATGAGCATTTAAAACTCTGGAGTGTGAATTCAGCCTGTGTCCGCTCCCACTGTGAGCATACCTGTGATGGGGGTTGAGCTAAAACTATGTGTGTGTGTGTGTGTGTGTGTGTGTGTGTGTTAGGGATGAGACGACATTCCCAGCCCCGAGTGGATTAACTCCAGGACCCATCTCCATTCCAACCACGGCCTGATCAAATACTCTGAGGGGCAGATGTCAGGCCTCCAGGAGTTTCAAATGTCCGCCTCGCTCATCTTTCAACCTCTTCTTTCTCATCCCGTCCGACGGGAGCGAGGGCTTGCACATGCTCCAACACACGATGCGTGGTGCAAGAGACAAACGGGGGAGCATGTGCATCGACAGCTGAAGCGCAGGAGCTTACCCTGAATCTGTCTTCCCAGGGGCTCTGGAGCAGCTGGATCATCTGGAGAGGATTCCCCTGTTCCAGAATGACCGTGACTCTTCCTCCCTCTCCTTCTCTTCCTCCGTGGCCTCCTGCACAGTGACCCTTCAGCTGTGGAGAAGTGGGGGGAAAAAAATCACTGGGTTAAAAGATCACTCGGCTACATTTTAATTCTACGGAAATACGAGAAAGCAACAGGTCAAAACGTCTAAAAGCTGAGGAGCGGGGCCGAGAGGACGCAGCACCTCTACAGGGGCACTGTAATCTGTACACTTGTGACACGAATCCACTGAGCTGCCACCGGATTTTTTATAAGCGAACCCATCGGTTTAGTTGAAACTGCCTCTAAATTGGGCTGTAATGGTTTGAGTGAATAAGCGCAGGGGGTTTCAGATGCAACCCGGGGATAGTGGAGAGGACAGAGGCACATTGTCTGCTCTGCTCCAAACTGGACACAGGGGTCAGAAGGGGGTCAGTGAATTTAATTTAATTACACGGGAAGGCCCCGAGGAGCCAATGAAACCTTTCATCCAGTTCACTGTGTGTGAAACAAAGGAAAATGTGAGCAGCGGATTATGGAAAATCTTAATAACATCCAGCAGCGGTTCCAGTGCTCAGACGAACCAATACATTCCTTAATTTAAATACTTATACTGACTTTGAGATTTTGGACAGAAAATTCAGATGAATAAAAGGGTTTTTGTCTTTTTTTTAAATTATTATTACTATTTTTAAATGACTTTAAATGTAGAAACATCCAAGATAAAGAAGAAAAGTTCACCTTTATGACGTTTGGATGCTGCAGCCTTTGCAACAGGACTATTTCCTTCTTCAGCTTGTAAGAAACCAGCTCTCGGCAGCCCTGGGGATCTTTAAAATCCTCCACACATTTGCCCATGTCAATGCCCTGCTCGTTGACGAGTTTCAACGCCACGGGCTGACCTCCGGCTAGATTCACTTTGACAACCAGCTTGGTGTACCCAGACCCGAGGACCTCCATCGCCCGCATGTCCACCAGAGACTCGCAACCCATTTCATCCAGATGCGCTTTCCTGGAGCCAAGTGTGATCTCATTCCACAGACTGTAATCCAGAGTAGACTCCTGGTCGAGCTTTGGGTAACTTTCCTCCGATGCTTCGTCTCTGTCATGCTCGTCAGGTGAAAGCAGGGGAAGGATTTCTCTTCGCCTCTCGTTGAGCTGGTAGACCAGAGCCCCGCGGAGGGACGCTAACTCCTCCTCATCACCAGAGACGGTTGCATTGAAAAAGTGCGATGTTCTCGCTCCAAACTGCTGCACGCTGCTAATCAGGAGTGATACCAGAATGGAAAGAACCACGAAAGCCAGAAGGGCAGCCGCGCGTAAAGAGTTGCCCATGCCGGGCATTTTTCCACTCGTGTCACGGGCTACTGCTGTGGCTGCTGCTGCTGTTGGAAAGACGCACAGCCGCGGGCCCGAGGTGACCGCTCTCTCTGCGAGTGAAAGGGCTCCTGGCTTTCTGCAGGAGAAACGATCAGCTCCTTGTTTCCACCTCCCCGGGAACTCCCTCTAGAGGTGTGTCCTGTCCGCCCGTAACTTTACACCCGCTGGACAACTTTGCAGGAGAGCTCGACCTCATGTTGTCACTCAATCCGCGTGTTTTAGCGCTCTCCACGGCTGAATTTACAACTGCGCGCCTGTCTTTTACTGGAAATAACCCTCTGGCCCGATGAAACTGAATGATTTACTGTAAACAGGCAGACAAATAAATAACTGTCAAAATATAATGAAATGTAAAATATGAATTAATGATACTATTACGATGTTTTCTTTGTGAAACTACAAACCTAGAGACATTTGTTCATTTATTGAATTATTTATTTAACAATAAAATTGAAGATTCGTTAAAGTACAAGGCTGCCGCCACCTACACAATCTGTCCAACAGGTGGCAGCAAAACACCTTTTTCTTTCTACTAATAGAATCTAAAATGTGTTCCGATGAACTGATTCAGATCGATAGACGTGTGCAAGACACACCGTTTCCCCCCTCTTTGTTTCAACACAGAATCTTTAATGGCACAGTCCTATTTGTGTCTTTGTTTGTCCAGCTGTTGCACAGATCTCGAGGCAGCGCTGAAGCTTTAATGAAGCGTTTTCCCTCCGCATCACCATTCACGAGCAGAAATCTGCCACAGGAAATTACCGTGGCTGTCACCGTCTGCGCTAGCCACAAGCCCAAACCCCCTCTCTTCAGCTTCTCATTACACGGGCGTGCATGAAAGTGTGTCTGGTATCCAGTACGTGCCTGCTAGGCCGTGGGTACGTGTGTGTTTGCATGCCTTTTTTCCCCTTCCTTGTGTGTGTGTGTGTGTGTGTGTGCAACGGTGTAAGTTAATCAGTGTCTGGAGTCAACAAGGCATTAGCCGTGTCAGCTGCCACACAGGCTGTTCAGAAAGCTCCATGCCAACCACCAGCAAGCACGGTATTTCACAAAAACGTATACACGAAGTTAAGAAATGAATCAGCTGCAGCTCATGTAGTGCTTTGAAGCAGTCATCTTATATGTTCCCTCAGCCTGTTTCTCTAGGCGTAAATCAGCAGTGAACATCATGACTCACTGATGCGCTAATAGATAGAAATTACTGCAGACATTGCAACAAAGATCACACACACACACACACTCATACATACATCTCTGCTTCTTATTAAAAACCATGAAACAAGACTTTGATCTCTCCTTCAGAACTTTCTCACACCCTGATTTTCCCGATCTTTGCCTTTCTTCTAATAAATCATTTCCTTCTCCCCCCCTCGCCCCTCTATGGTGGCCCCTCAGAGACAAGGGCCCAGCGCCATGATTCATATTTATAACCAGAGCCAGACCAGCGGCCGCCTCATTAGCAGCGAGTCTCTCAGGTCTGCTGTGTCACAGTTTTCTACTTTATTCTGGGCCCAGTTGGCTTTAGCTTACGCTCGCTTCTTAATAAGTACATATTGCACAAAGCCTCTTCTCTTCTCTTCTCTTCTCTTCTCTTCTCTTCTCTTCTCTTCTCTTCTCTTCTCTTCTCTTCTCTTCTCTTCTCTTCTCTTCTCTTCTCTTCTCTTCTCTTCTCTTCTCTTCTCTTCTCTTCTCTTCTCTTCTCTTCTCTTCTCAGATCAAAGTCTGAAAATTCTTCTTCTAAGTCAGAGGAGGGTAACACAGAGCACACACACAGTGTTGTCAAAGACCTTGACAATCTAATTCCCATTTGACCTTCTTTGTAATTGTCAGAAAGGGGAAATACAGACTTTTGACAAATTAAGGGGAACCCCACGATCCTTGAATCCATGGTTGGCATGGATTTCAGTCCACTTATCCCTTTAGAGGTAAAGGTCACTGCAAACCACCACAAAGTTGTTGTGAGCGATCACATTTATTCTATTATGAAGGATTTCTATTACAACGGGAACGGCCTCTTCCAGTAGGACTCTAGTCACAATTCGGTTTCAATTCAGTTCAATTGTATTTTATTTTTACACTCATCAGCCCTAACATTGACTAACAGCTCAAATTAATAACACGGATTATCTTGTTATCGTGGCACCTGTCAGTGAGCGGGGTATGTTTGGCAGCAAGTGAACAAATTTAACCTAAAAGTTGGTGTGTTAGAAGCAGGAAAAACAAACAAGTGGAGAAATTTGAGCAGGTGAAAATATGGTGATGGCTAGAAGACCGGGTCAGAGCATCTCTAAACCTGCAGCTGATGGTCGGCAATGATTGAAAGTGGCCCAGTGAAGGAAAAGTGGGGAATCTGCATCAGCTTCACGGGTGGCCAAGGTGGCCAAGATACACGTGGGGAGCTAAGGCTGGATCTTTTGCTGTGACCCAACAGACTATGTTAGTGATTAGGTTAACTTTGCTGACCCCGTCAAAGACCCTGCAATGGGGACATGTTCAGAACAGGACCACAGAGCAATGGAAGACATGGCACAGTCTAATGAATGACGCTTTCTACCTACAGAACCATGGATCCCCAATTTTGCCTATTTTGATGACAAAAGAAGAGACCTTCACGACACATGCAGATTGGTGTCAATAACAATCCAGATAGTGTCAAAATGCTTTAAAGAAAAAATAACCTGAAACTTCCAGAGCAAGCACAAAGATGAGACGAGGAAAAACTCCCTTTTAACATGAAGAAACCTTGAGAAGAACTCATGCTCGAGGCCAGCCAGGCAGAGAGGCAGAAACAAAAGACGGAGGTGAAACCGAAGAAAAGCGAAGAGAGAGACGCACAGAACTGATGACATGGCAAACAGTAGCAGCAGAGGAATAAAAGCAGAGTGAGCGATAGGAGAATGGAGGCGAGTCCCTGAGCAGCCTATTCCTATAGCAGCGTAACTAAAGGATTGTCCAGGGTCACCTGAAAGAGCCCCAACTATTAGCTTTATCAAATAGGAGGGGTTATAGCGTGTCCTTAGAAGCAGATAGAGTGTCTGACTCTGATACCCACGGGGCACAAGGATGTAACTGAATAGTTTTATAAAATTATGTGAATAATAAGCTAAACAGGTCTCAGTCTATTGAAAACCAACGGATGATTTTGGGCCAGTGTGTTAGAAAGCTAATCACCACTATCATCAAAACACCAAAGGAAAGAAAACCTTCTGGAAGAGAGATGTTACACAGACTTGTACAATCAATACATACATATGCTTTAGTTGTTAGTTATTCATTTAATTTGTCACTCACTTGTATTTCACACTGCTCCCGTCACTATGTCTATTCACACGTTTGAATTCAGCATACAACACAAAAATAAATATCACGTGTATGATGAGATACTGAATATTCCCTCTTACTAATAATAGAATAATACACGCCCAGCCCTTCTGCCTCATCTGATTACTATAGATTTATTTATCAGTTATAAGTTACTAATGAGAAAATCGTTTCGTGCCAGTCTGTGAAAAAACAAACAAACAAACAAACATTTGGTTGAATTTCATTTCCTGCTTTGATCATAATGCAGTGTCACAGAATAGAGTTTGAATCCAGATTTTCACATTCTCATAGATCTGCATCCACACATCTGCTCTTTTTCATTTTAGTAACCCATTAGTTAAGACTTTTTAATTCCAACTGCATGTTCAGTGGTTAATAAAATGTTGGTGTAGGGGCAGCTATTCATAAACTGGCAACCCAATCTTTTTTTATTATTATTTCTTATTTATTGCTATCCTAAATTATTAATATTAACAAAACCGCTACAACTTGTAAATCCAGTTTAATTTGTGTATACTATGCGCAGTGTATCTCGGTCACAATATTAATATGTTTATTCCTTGCAAGCTTTATAATTAATTTAGTTGTTTGGTTTTTTAATGGGAGATTTCTTGGCTCGGTTGTTTGACTAATAAACTGATTATCTCAGTCTCCTCTTCATTAACTGCAGCTCGAAGCTACAGTATTATTATTATTATCATCGTCATTATTATTATTAAGTTAATTAAGTGACAGCTGTAGCCCTGCCTGTGCACCTTCGTCGAACAGCAGCTGTAGCCCCTGTCCTTCCTTTCCAGTTAAGCAGGCACCGATGCTCCAGCCCCGCGGCCGGTTGGACAGGGACCACGCAGCGTCCTCGCCATCACCGCGGCTCCGCCAATCAGAGCGCGACTCGGGGCAGATTAACCCAAACAGCCCTGGTGCTGCTCCGTAGTAGCAGCCCCAGAAACAAGACCGTGCGTCTTATCCTCGTGGACTCAGTCTAGGCAGATGGGAGTTTAACTGTTTAGTAAGAAAAAATAATAAAATAAAATAAAATAAAATGACTGCGAAGAAGCATAATTACCTTTAGAATAAAAGACCAGCCAGGAGGAGGAGGAGGAGGAGGATGGAGGCTTGCTCGATGATAGGAGAAAGCACGGATGCGATTGTGATGGATGATTCTCCCGTAGATGAAAAGGAAATTCAGGAGGCTTGCAGGAGGTGGGTTGTTTCTTTTTTTTTCTTGTCTGTTTACTGTGTAATTTGATCACAGGGGGAAAAAATAAAAGACGTTTGTAATAGTAGACGTGATGTGTTTTTACCCTCCTGACCACCGAGAGTATCGCCCACTCAGTCCAGCTGTTTCTGCTGTATATAATAGGATTCTGTGTATGATTTATGCTGCATTACAGTATTGTTGTTGTTCTTTCAAATTCCTGGTTTGTTCCGCTACTAAAATGCATTATGTGCTTTTTAGAAAGATTGTCAGGTTATATATCTTTACTCACTACACTGGATCACCCTGCATCTCACAGCTTCAGGAAGGCAACACTTAGAGCCTTCATTCTTCCTCATGATATAAACAGACTGTTCCGATTCTGCCTTTGACTGACATACTCTACGCAGCATAAATCAGGACAGCACACACAGACAGCTGACTCGATCTGTTCAGTGTCAGCCTCCTGCTTTGGTCAAGTCAGCTCTCTGGGTCACTGGAGTCACCCTGTCATTCACTTTGTTCTCCACTGTAGCAGCCCAGCATAAATTAAAAGAAGAAAAAATATCAGATGGCTGAGAGGCTTCAAACATGAAAGCGGAGATGGAAACAGCTGAGACCTGTCACCCTTCAGCTCAGCAACAGGCCACTTTTTCTTTTTTTTTTTCCATTCTCTAAAAGAAGAAGCCTCTGTTGGCCTCTCCCCCACAACTTAAAGGCAGAGCTTCAAGTCGTCGGCTTTTTAGAAAGGCTACGGCTGGGTTTCTGCATACAGAGTGAGCTTTCCCTGCTCCTCCTCAGCGTGTGATTGTCAGGTTAGGAAACGTTGAAAGACGTGACACTGACTGGCATCCAGAGGTTCAAGAGACATGAGTGGAGAGACTGAGACCTGAAGGCATGGAGAGGAGACAGTATGCTGACAGTCTTTATTATCAGAGAAATGTGGACTCCTTGTTGAGTCTTTTGAGCACATTGAAAGGTGAGTTCAGACACTCATAGTCATATACACGGATCAGCCACAACGTTAAGACTACCAGCACTGACCCAGCTCTTATGTGGATGTTACTTTGGTGTCACCACCTGAACATTGTTGGAGAGCAAGCGCACCCCCATGGCAATGGCAAGGCGTTGTTCCTTGAATCCTGGTACCATGTGTTCCTCAGAGAAGTGACGCACAGGCACCCGGTCATCCATGTGATGTAGAAGAAATGATTCATCACACTAAGTCATCTTCCACTGCTCTGTGGTAATGTTCTGATGCTTGTGTGCCCATCCCCCGGAGCTTTCAGCAGTGGAGAGAGATCAGCATTGGCACCTTGAGTAGTCTGAGCCAATAGAGTACCATACAAAAGAAATTTTGATGCACTATGTGTCTTGACACCTTTGTATCAGAGCCAGCATCAACTTTTTCAGCAATTTGACCCTGTCTGTTAGACTGGACCACAATGACCGGCCTTCGCTCATCACGTGCGTGCGTGTGATAGTCACGCCCCACTAGAGCGGTAGTCCAGGCGATGCCCTGACCTAGTCACCTAGCCTTTGCAATTTGGCCACTTGTCAAACTCGCTCATCACATTTACTTTGAGGGCAAAATGTCCCCTTGCTGATTCATATATCTCACCCACTGACACGTGCCACACTACCAAATTTATCTCATCTCATCTTCCGTACCGCTTAATCCTGCACTAGGGTCGCGGGGGTGTTGCTGGAGCCTATCCCAGCTGACATCGGGCGAGAGGTGGGGTACACCCTGGACAGGTCGCCAGCCTATTGCAGTGTTAACACATAGACAGACAACCATTCACACTCACACGCACACCTAGGGTCAATTTACAGTCACCAGTCAGCCTAACGAGCATGTCTTTGGAGGTGGGAGGAAGCCGGAGTACCTGTTGAGAACCCAGGTGTACACAGGGAGAACATGCAAACTCCACCCATAAAGGCCCGAGCTGGCACTACCAAATTAATTAGTGTTATTTATTTGACCAGTGATTACGGTCATAATGTTATGGCTGACTGTTTGTACACTTTGCACTGGTAGATGTGCACCAGTCTGGCATAGGTAGGCAGACTCAATATGAACACTGTGGTTTCATCACCGGGCTGTTTCATCTAATACAGTGCTGCTCAGATAATGTGTCTATGTCTTCTGTCCATCGCTGCTTAAAGTCAAACAATTTGATTAGCCCTGTAAATAGAGGTTAGATCGTCCACACCAGTTTTCTCCCTGGGGCTTTGGCTTTCAGGGTTAGTGAAGTACCGTAGTATTAAGGCACACGTTTGATCTATTTCAACAGTTCAAAGTGAAATATTGCAATTTTTACTCAACTTGATATGTGTCACAGGTGGTTAAGCAATACTTACATTTAGTTTATTTCTAATAATAGCCCTGCAACCCAAGCCACTGCCCTAAAGACTGTAATTTTCTCTTTCTGCTGCATCGGTTATTGAGGCTGTATTGTTACAACAAGAATCGTCTTTTTATACTAATCAGTAATAATTATCATGTATATTCAATAGCTGATGAGGCCATGTTATTTCATACAGTTATTCAGGTTTGTGAGGTCATCCTGAAGGCACTGCCAGTGTCCCTGGGTGTCAGGAGCAGCTCGGTGACACCTGCCTGGATGTATTTTTGTACTCATCCACTGAAATATTGATGAGTTCCACAAATTGGTCCCCTTGTGTGTGCGTTTGCCATTGTGCTAGAGCCCTGTGGTCACAAGGCAGATGTTACATATCTGGTAAATATTACAAGTTAGAGTAGGTTTAAAGCTGCGTAGGCCATGGAGTTTATTAAACTGCAGTAGAAATGGTCTTAAGTTAGTTGGCAGAGTTGATTTCATGATTCACTTTGTTTTTACGTTCTAATATGAGCACCTAAATAGACTTGTATACAATAACTTAACGCCACTGTGCATACTGAGGCTTATTTATTATTTAGATCATATCAGAGTTTTTCTGCAAAATGTGAGGTTCAGTTCTTCACTAAGCTCCATAATCCCCCCGGCTAATGTATACCACCAATTCAGCAGACTACTCATGATCTGTGTGCCTTATTATGGGATGCAAATAAAACTGCGTGAGGTCAATTAGGTTCTGTTGACTTACTCTGTCGCCATGGTGACAAGACAGGAAGTGTGGTCGCATCCAGTCAACGGTGGAAAAACAAGCATGTGGTAGAATACCCAGGCCCCTTTACCGAGATGCAGCCTGAGTTTTACACAGTCGTTCACTTAGGTCTAAGTAAGAAGGGACAATGTTGAATAAAACTAAATAAGATTTCCTACCATCAGATTGAACACTACATGTATATAGTTTTGGTTTAGGATTGGAAAGTTTTCTTTCTCATACAAATGTTTTACAGAATGTTGTGAAAACAAATTCCTGTAAATTAAAAAATAAAGTATAAAATTTATCATTAATCTTATCATAATCATAATGCACAAATGCTCCACGTGAATTTTTTTATGGCAAGCGCATTTTATAGGACATATACAAATATCTTTTGCCAAACAAATTAAAACAGGCTGTGACAGTGCTTACATGCTAATGTTTTGCAGCTGCATTTGCTAACAATTGCTAATTGGCAGGAAATTTAACTCACGTGTCCTTAATTTATTTAGTCATCACCCAATATATTGGATATGTACTTACTGTATTGATCTGTTGATGATACAAAATGAGTCACTATGTATTTTGAGATACTCTTTATAAAAGGATGTGTGGAATGGGTGGGCAATGAACAAGATCTGGTGACCAGAAGTCTTCTGGTTTCTGTTTGCAGTCATATCAGTATTGATTTTGAACATTTGGGTGTGAAGAGTGTGGAGGGCAAAATAGGCACAACACCCAATATGTAATTATAACGACTGACTGCATGTGATGATGCATGAACTGTAACACCACCCATGATTCTTGAAGAGCATTTTTGAAGCTCAATGTGGGTAGCACTGGCAGTGGCCGTCTTGGCTGTGCCTGACTCTGTCTAACCAAGTGCTAATGCAAAAACAAAGAAAAATCAAAGAGGTGAGCTGACCAGAGATTCCACACACCTGTGACTCGAAGCAGCCTTGTCATAATTTATACTTCTGGTTCAGTTGACATGAGCAAAAAAAAAAATAAATAAAAAATTGCTATAGACACTAAAATATGTTTCTCTTTGCTGTAAAGTGGGAATTTTAACATGGAGGCCTACGGGGTTGGTCTGCCATTGGGTTATCTGAATGATTCTAAGATCTTTTTTTTAAATGTATGGCAAACCATCCATTCATTTCGCTAAAAAACCACAAACATGAACTTAAGTTTGATGCTAGTAGAAAAAAATGGGCAGGGTTTATCTCCTGGGGACCATGAATATCTACATGCCTAAGTATTTCCAGGAGCCATCCACCTAAAAATAGTCTGTCTTTTGGTTATATAGCAGGAATAAGAAAGAAATACATTACAAATTCAGCAGGGAAAGTCATATCATTACACGCACCTCTCCAGGGTTTTCTTGACTGCTGCCTTCGCCGTGAGTCATCCCTCAGCTTCACGTTATCTGTCCTGGACAGGCACCTACACATCTATCCACGATGACATGGTGGCATGATGTGAAAATACCCTCTCACACTCTCCTCCCTTTCTCAGCCTCCTCCCTCCTGTCGTAAATTGGCCCTCCTTACTTCCTAGCCACAGCGTGTTACCCATAAATCCATTCTTCAGCTCATTAGTTCTGCTGGGCTGCTCAATTCTCCACTGAATATGAAATGAAGCCGAGCCAAGGAGTACAGTGACGAGATCGCGATGTCAGTCACTACTAAAAGACGGAACTTCTGCATTTACATTTTAACTTGGTTGCACCTCTCAGCGTGGCTTCGGTGCCAATCATTTATTCCCTCCTGTTTTTATATTTTCATATTTTCTTTCTTCTCCTCAGCGAGATCCCGTCGGTTTCCCTGTGCCCTCCTGACAGCTCTGCCGAGGCCCAGTTGACAGTCATCCAGTCTGAAAAGGAGCTATGTGACAGCTGTAGCAGCCTTGGAAGACCCTCTTCCTCCTTTCAGCTTTATCACCAAGTATGCCTGAGCACTGAATGTACTCTGTACTGTTAAGAAAAGATGTGTACCAGAATTTAAATAGGTGCTGGAATTGAGAGTCAGTGGGAAGTAAAGTCATTATGTCACGCTACAGACTCTAATTATACCAGAATCCTCTGTGAATGCACAATAATGTATTCCATTTCTGTTTATGTCTTGTATATAATAAATCTTACCTTGTTTTTGTTTTTGTTTTGTTTTTTCCCTGTAGGTCCCCCAGAGCCCGCAACCTGGGGCCTACGATTCACCGCGGCCTCGAAAATGTCCTCTCTGCAGCCATCATGGACCAAATGCCTGTCGCAACAGTCACTCGGACGCCACTGGTTCCCATGCAGAAGGAGGCGTTGTGGTTAAAGTCGGACACAGCTGCGGTTCTGCCCATCAGGCATCGGGTCACGGGGCAGTCAGATGTCACTGGCTGCACGGGTCAAACGAAAGCGGGGCACAGAAACCAAAGCAGCGGCACGTGGTGACCGTGAGGTTTGTTTTGGAGAATGCACTTCCTTTGCTTTCTTTCTATGCTTCTCACTGGAAGTTAGAGAAGATAAACGTCGGTGTAGTAAAAGCGGAGCTACAGAGGACAGCTAGTTAGCGTAGAGTCTGAGGAACTGTCCAGCATCTGTAAAGCTCAAACTAAACCAACTAGCAAACCAGGTCTCGCTTGTTTAATACTTTTTCAAAACCAAACTGTAAAACTGACAAGGTTAAAGCTGACTTCAACAAACAAAATGCCTCTGTTCACCTTTGCCATGCTAAGCTAAGCTAATTGTTTCTCTGCCTTAGCCTAGCCTTCCAAGAAAATTAGTTGATCCAATTTCTAACATGTCAAACTATTCTTTAAAGGACACTTTCTGGTTTCTTCTTCAAATTTGTATTGAATCATTATAAATATCATGTCTTTCATTAACAGGAATGGAGGACTCCACTGCATCCTTAGAAAGTAAGTCCTAAATCCTGTTTTCACCTTAAAAGTACAAAGGCACTCCCTGTCTCTCTTACTTTGTTAACAATACATTTTTTAATTCAGTGTCTCAAACTGCTTGTTCTTCTTCTGTGGTTTTGTATTTGGCAGTTATTCCCAGGTGATAGTGGACTATCCGTTGGCGGCCTTGATTGGTTGTGCCGTGCTCTTGCTGGGATGCTCACTGGCCGGACTCTTCATTGGTCCACTGCCAGACTTCTCTGACCCTCTGCTGGTGAGCACACACATCCACACACACAAATGCAAGAGCAATACATTTTAATCCTAAAATTTCCCTTGCTGTTGTGCTCTGTGTCAAATCTACAATTCAAAGCTCCCTCGCCACCTCAGGCTGAATGTTAATTACTGTTTCCCTAATGAGTCATGATCTCAGCCATATCCATTTACTAGCGTCTCATCTCCGACTCAATGAGTCGTGCTGAATTAGATCACACTCGCCGTCATCTTAATTAAATACGTCTTCTCACCTATGAGATGCGTGCTTATAGGATAAACACTTATTAAGAAACGATTCCGAAAACGCAACATGCGAATCGCAACATGAATGACTAAATCCCAGCAGATTTACATAAGAATAGAACATGATAAGTTAGAGTTCTGCTTTTAAACAGTAGGTCTCATTAAACAAATGTTAATTAATTCGGAAAGCTGCAGCAGTGTTGTTCACTGGATTCAGTGTCCACACGATGTGTTCAGTTTGTGTATGAATGTGCGTGTGTGCCCTCTTTCTTTCTTCAGGGCTTTCAGCCACGGGGAACGTACATTGGAGTTCGTCAGTCCAGCTTGTCCGAGCTGCAGGAGAACACTGGCACAGGGAAAACTCTGTCACCTTTACCGCAAAAGCTCAGTAAAAGGTCAGTAAAGAGTTTTAGTAAAATGTAGGGTTATTACACAAGGACGCTGTGACACTGACCGACGAACACAAGAGGCTGTGTAAATGGAAATCTGCGTCACTGATAGATTCGATTATACAATAAAATGTACGGCATTAACATGACGGTAATCAGTGCCACAAATATTCCTTTCATTTGTGCATGTGCTGTCAGAGGAAAAATAAATTATGTTAGTACATAGCTAAAATATCAAAGTATTCAAGATCACTTCCTGTGTTGGCCTAGATTCTCCTTCTAATGTATTTTTTTTCCAATACACATAAATACTACCAATGTAAAAGACTGATTGGTGTTGTGCTTCACTATTTATTACTACTGTAGCACACATGGATGATATATGCATATGACATTTTATGCTTGTATATCTTTTCTGACTTGTGCCATATCCTAGTAGGCATCTACATAATCAGTTTCTTAGACACATGTTGCAAAATCTGGGATAGGAAGCTTTTTTTTGCTGCCTTGACTTTAGCATCAAACAACTGAAAAATGATGTTTGCATCTAGCTAGCGGCTAGTTAGTTACTCTTCCCTTAGAAGTGGGAAATTAAATCCAAGAATCGACATAGAACACAACAGAATATTGCACAACGCAAGATGAATTGTTTGCTGACAGCTTCTCAGTTATAAAAGGACATAAACCGAAAAGCTGCCAGTGTTGTGTTTACATGTTTTTATGCTTCTCCCAAGTGTCCAAAAAAGCAATTAAGAGAAGTTTTGAAATGCTTAGATAGAGTTCTTTTTAAAAAATATCTAAATATTCTTCAATATTGCATCTGTGTGCTTCTGTTTGTGTTAGATACGGGGGTGCTGTCAGCAGAGACAGTAGTGGCAGTCAAGACGCCTCCAGAGTGCGAATGAAAAGGATGCTGGCTAAAGACTCCTCTCTGGACACCTTCTTCTGTGATGCTCCAAGTGAGTCGTCTCGACGGCCGACTGTTTCAATAAAGAAATATAACCCTTAAACACAGGACCAATAAAGCCAGGAAGGTTTTAAAATGAATTCTAATGGTCAAAATTTGCATTTTGAATTTATTTACAAGGCTCAATAGGAATATGTAGCCCTGGTGGCCTGTCTTTAAACAAAGGTAAAATATGCAGACTGTTAAGAACTGGTTAAGAACCTGTACTCCCTGCAAATTCAAGAAAGAACGCGTCAGCTTATTAGTTAAATATAAGTTTACAAAGAATAGCAAGATGGTAAGAAACTGTGAATAATAGTTTGTTCTTCAAAGGAAGCAGTTTGTGCAGTGCTTTGCCTTGGAAAGGTCATTCGTGATTTTCTTCTTGTAGCTCTTTGAAATAATTGGCTGTTAGATCAAAGACCAAACTTCGGTTTTCCTTTTAAAATTCCAAAAGCTGTTTAAATAGATTTATTAGCAATTCTGAGCCTTGAGGTTTGCATTTTATTGAAGAGGTCTAATTTTTATTTAACACTGATGCCTGGAAATAATGCAAATGAAATCTGCTGTTCGCCTGCTTTCACCTTATTACTCCAAACCCCAGACAGAGTTTTAAACTGCTCTGAACATTTCTTACCACCACAGACTGATGAATCACTGCTGGTCACCCCGTTTCTGTATGTTGAATCCATCTGTCTCTCACTATGCAGGCGAGCGTTTGGCCCAGCTGGTGTTTCGATCAGAAAACTCAGCCAGCCTCTGGAGCCTGAAGGCGATCCACGCCATGTGTGAGATGGAGCAAACCAGGGTTAGCTCTGACTACTCACTCCTTCATCTCACCTTTGCTTTGGCCTTTAGTCATCTGTTTAGTCATCATCTTTTGTCAATGTCACTCACACATTTAATTTTTAATCCAATAAAAAAAATACATTAAATGTAACTTGCCTTCCGTGGAGTTGTTTCAAAGCTGGGCGCGTGTTCAAAAAAAACCTTTCCATTTTGATTCAGATTCGCTCCCAGGCAAAGTTCCAGGACCTGTGCCAGCAGCATGTGAGGGTGGAAGCCGAGGGAACGTCCAGAAGCGGCTGTTGTCCGAGCTGGTCTCTGGGGAATTACTTGGCAGTCCTTAGCAATGCCTCCTGCTGCCTCAGCCTCACCTCACAGCAAGTACTGTAGCTTTCTTCTCATTTCAAACACTAAAGTTAATTATGTGATATAAACACACACCAGTTTAAGAAAATAACTTGGACCTTGGGAATAGAGCTTTTAGCTGCACCTCGCACTCTTTAGAGCCCATTATGCATGTACGTTTCTACACATCTTGTCTGTAGCATAAATAAATGTTTAATTTAGGTGATAATGCAGCTACAGTTTAAAATGTCACCAGAAAAGCTTACACACAACATTCTGGCATCAATACCAAACAGTTGCTGACATAATTTACATTTTCTTTAACTGTGGTATTAAAAGGCAGGCTTTAAAGCTTCTATAAGGGCTAGATGAGAAGGCCGATACCACTTTTCATGCGTGTTAAATATAGAGCTCTACCACCAGCGGAAGCTTAATCTCAGACTGGAAATAGGGGCTCTCAAGCAGCTCTTTCCAAAGCTGCAAAATTACTCTTACCGAAACCTCCAAGGCTAAATTGTTGACACTATAAGCCATAAAAACGTGGGGTTTTATGTGCTGCACTATTTCTTTCCTGTAAAGCAGAAAATTGAAATGTAGATATTAAACAAAACTGAACCTTAACCTACATTAAGGGAATGTAAGGGCAATCTAAGTAAGAACCTCATTATAACTCAGCTCTGTTGTAGTGTCTGGAGGTTTATTTTCCATTCCCTTTCCTTAACACCAGGTTTCTGAGTCTCTGAACCTCCTTCGGAAATGTGCTCTGGACTACCATAAAGGACATCTAGTGGCAGCCTGTGTCGAGAGACCCAAACATGGCAGCTGTTCCTCTGTTCCCTCCTACTGCAAACAATCCCATGTGGTGTTCCAAATCCTGCACTTCCTAGTTGACAAAGACTTCCTTGGCCCGCAGACTGTTGAATACCAAATCCCGACGCTGAAGTACAGTCTTCTGTTCCTACCCGTCGACAAAGGAGAACACATGATGGAGATGTATATGAACAGTCTTGAAGGCAGCGATCTAACCTACAATAATACGACAATTACTGGCATAGACTTTGGCATCAAGCAGAGCCTGTTCAAGTACTACCTGGCGAGAGATTCGGTATACCCTGTCCTAGCTGTTGTATCCCTTCTTTTCACTATGGCTCTATATCTCCATTCTCCTTTTATAGTAGCATTATCTGTAATAGCAATCATAGGCTCCCTCCTAACCTCCTATTTCTTCTACAAAGTAGCATTTCGCCTGACTTTCTTCCCCATGGTCAACCTCTCTGCTGCTCTTATTCTCTTAGGAAGTTGCTCCAATCATGTTTTCATCTTTGCCGATTTCTGGAATTTGCAGCTATCCCAGAATCCCTCAGCCTCCCTAGAGAAGAGAGTGAACAGAGCTTTGCAGGAAGTTGGCTATTTGATTTTAGCTTCGGGGTTGACTTCCAGTGCAGCATTTTTCTCTGGCTATCTCAGCAGCATCACAGCAATCAGATGCTTCTCTGTTTACCTTGGAACGGCCTCGTTCATCAGCTCACTGTTGGCGCTGGTGTGGCTGCCATGCTCTTTCATTCTGCGCGAGCGTCACACAAAGATGTCCTCTGCATCTGAAGCAGTGCAAGGGTGGAAACCCTGCTGCTCCAAAAACCCTGGTGGCTTCTGGGATACAAGCTCACGCAAGAGATGCCTCTTCAGTCTTGGGCAGAAGCTGAGAGAATTAAAACGAGGTCTTGCCGACACCTCCAGTTTGTTGTTCCTAAAAATCCTCCCTTGTGGGGTGGTAAAGTTTCGGTACATCTGGGTGTGCTGGTTTACAGTGTTGGCTGCCGGAGGAACGTACATGTCCTGCATTGAACCAGGCATGAAGATGCCGACTCTTGACAGCACGGTCACCCAGCTTTTCCGTTCCAGTCATCCATTTGAAAGATACGATGCAGAGTACCGTCATATGTTTATGTTTGAGAGACAGAGAAATGGAGAGGATAAACCTGTCACATTAATGCTAGTCTGGGGCGTGAAACCAACTGATAACGGGGATCACTTTAACCCAACAAGCAACGGCTCTTTAGTTCTTGACCCAGGATTTAACATGAGCCAACCTGATGCTCAGGTTTGGTTGAGGGATCTCTGCGGACGAGTTCAGAACCAGAGCTTTTATTCTCCACCATCACATGAGGATAAAGAGGTTTTATCAGACAATATCTGTCTAGTGGAGCAACTAACTCAGTGGGTATCCATCCGAAGGTGCTCTGAGAGTGATGACGCCTTTCATTTCTGCTGTAACGACATCCCTTTCCCCTATCCTCCTAGCGTTTTTGAGAACTGCCTTAGTATGATGCTGGCGGAGAGGTATGCCGAGGGCCATCTGGCTCACAGCGGAGGCCTGTACTTCCAGCCAGATGGCCGGGTCGCTGCCCTCGTGTTGGTCTTCAAAACCACATACCTCTACAGCTTCAACTTCAGCAGAACTAGTGTTTATTACAAAGAAATACAAACATGGTTTAACAGAGAGATATCAGGGGCACCACATGGGCTGGAGAATGGCTGGTTCATCAGTCAGCTGTCGCTTTTTGATCTACAGCAGTCTTTAAGCTCCGAGACTCTGGCAGTAGCTGGTTTCTCAGTAGCTCTCACATTTGTGTTGCTTATCTTAACCACCTGGAATATTCCATTGAGTATATATGGGACTCTTGCTGTGGGAGGCAGTGTGTTTGTCACCGTTAGCCTCCTTGTTCTTCTTGAATGGCAGCTCAGTGGCATTGAGGCTCTGTTTATATCATCGGCAGCTGGGTTGTCTGTTGACTTTATTGCTAATTACTGCATATCCTACAGCTTAGCTCCTCATTCAGACAAAATTGGGAAAGTAGCACACTCCACAAAAAGGATGGGATGTCCCGTAGCAATAGTTTCAGGTGCATTCTTCTTCATGGGGATCATAATGTTGCCAGCCACAGCCTTGATTTTCAGAAAGCTTGGGATTTTCTTGTTTTTGGTGAAATGTGTAGCATGTGGATTTGCAACTTTCTTTTTCCAGTCCCTATGCTGTTTTTTCGGACCCCAGAAAAACTGTGGAGTTATCAACCTGCCGTGTTTTTCCGAGCAGACAGAGGGCGTGCTGTCGTCTTGTTCCGAGCCCAGTTCCTCGTCAGCCTCGGCTGCTAATGGGGCTTTTGGCAGATCAAGAGTGAGGAGGAGCTATGACAAAGAAGCAGGTGGTTACCTCTACCCCAACCACCAACGTCAGCACAGACAGAAACAAGCAGGAGGAGGCAGCGGGAACCGAGGGCCGGAGCAGTACGAGCTGCAGCCATTGGCTTTTCGGTTGAGTGACAGCTTTGAAAACAGCACCTGCACCAGTAAATTGTCCAACCGGCCCTCGGTTCTCTCTGATGAGATTGAGTACAGTGGGAAAGATATAAGCATGGATAGGGAGAGCGAGGAGCTTTGCAGTCATCAGCATAAGATCTGTCAACCACCACCAGCCCTCCAGACCTCTTCTCCTTACAAAGAAAACACTCTCCGTCCGATAGGCCTGACACAAGAAGACGTAGCCAAGAACAAGCTGCTGTGTAAAACCTGCAGGGATCGATCTGTTGGGGTGAAGCACTGGAGCAATACATCCTTTTCCTCATGCTCAAGCATAGAGGAGACCATCATCAGCCACACAATGGAGACCACTGACCAGCCATCGCTCTGTAGGCACGAAAATACCACAGAGGACAGTCACCATCATCCTAAAGGGCACCTCTCCTTCCAGTCTCAGAGCTCTTGCGAGGGTCTGGAGGACTCCTGTGAAACATGCCTCAGTGACATAGAGCCAGGGCCTTCAAACATACAGCAACCCGAAGGCGAGGCAGAGGTTAACTTACAACCAGGACACCTCAACGGGAAGAGAGATACACTCCGCCTCTCATTGAAAGAAACCGTTTATGAGACTTGTGGTAAGGGCCGCACCAGCCAAAGTGAAGAAGTGGTCATTTTGCCAAACAGTAAGCCAGACTTACCAGATGTCTGGATAAAGAGAGACGGACAGCGGGAGGATACATGCTGAGCAAAGTTGGTGGAATTCTTCTCAAACACTGTGCATTCATTGATCTTAATTTATTTTTAAAATGATTGCTGTATTTGCAGAAGCAAACAGAAATAACAAAAGGAGCTTATATTTGGACAATAGTGAAAAAGGAAATATAAGCCAACTGCAAATGTAACATGTGGCAGCATGTTTATCTGATGTTGCTGTTAGGGTTTTTTCAGTATCTGATGTGCCAGAGTGCCGGTGTCAAAGGTCAAATCAAAGCATGACTAGTTTAAATAAGCATTTTCAAACAGAAGGCAGCGAAAGTCGGTGCTTTCTGTTCAGCCACAAAAAAAAAAAACATCCATCACTGCACCTTTTGTCTGCAGAGTTTACTTTGTGCCTGACACTTTTTGACGTCTACACTCTGCACAGAGTGGGTTTTAATAAATACTGCCACAACGGTGTGCAGCCGCTGGCCTTTCTCCATACTGACCCCAATGAGCCATATACATTCATGGACTGGTGAAGTTTACAGAGAAAGAGCTGCACTGTGAATACCCGTGTGCAGTGATACATCAAGTTTATCTGCATGAACCAATCACGTCTAGAGTATCACACACTTGAACACAGTGAGTTGGTTTTATACTCTGTGGTGATAGCAATGTACAATATGTTCTTTGTGACCATGACGTAGAAAATCAGAAAACCTACAGTTAGCAGTGTCATTTGTGGTGTCATGGCTTGCTTTTAATGTTTCCCTGTCAAATTAAACATGCTGTTTATACTGGTGTCAGTGCCAAAAAAATGTTATGTTTACTTATGTACTGATTTTTAAGGGGACCTAAAATACTTTTGTAGTCTGGAAGCCAGCCCAAAAAATTTTTAGTGGGGTAATTTCAGTCATGAGTGCTCCATTGGGAACAGATTATGCCCGGAAAAGATGTGCTTGGAATAATAATAAATAAATAATAAATAATAATAATGGAGACAAACAATCCTTCTTCTTGGTCAATTTAATTAACTGCAATATAAAAACAACCACTACTATGCCGCATTACTGCAGATCTGTTCCGGGCTCAAATATCCGCTTCCAATTGACAAAAAGGTTGTTACTTAGTAGGTTTACATTTTGCTCGTGGCAATGCTCACAAGACTTCTGCAAAACCTGCTAATCAAAAGAAAGAGGGCTTTTTCGGCAGTAAGACATCAAAAAGGAGGAGAAAACTAAATTGTGAATCATGCCAAGGTACTTTAGCAGAGCCAAGCAAACAGCAGCAAAGACAAGATAATGGGTCCCCTTAAGATGGTGAAAGGGTTTCCTTATACAGACATAACACTGTAAGATTATAAACTGTTTGCAAATTAAGGTGCATACTGTTCCAGGATCCATGGATGTCAGCATACATGCCTTAGCCTTTGTGAAGAAGCAAGGGCTCTAACATTTGTTTCAAACACAGTAACTGTACCATCATAAGTCACTGAAGGAACAGTTAATAATTTGCAGACCGTACTGCACTCTTAAGAGAAACCCCAAAAGGTCACTATCCTTTATTTATCCACACCTCGTCCCACAGTTGCCACATCAGCTTGTTCCTTGTATTGCAATATCATTCAAACAACTGTATTTATGACATGAACAGCATGTGCCAAATTTCTTTCAATAAGTTGTTTCAGTGGCTGAAACAGCTGGAATTGTGTGTGTGTTTGTGCAAAGGATGTGTAAGTAAAATAAGACTCATTTATGGTCCTTAATATGGTGTTAACTATAAAACATAGAAGGTGTTGAAGGTGCGGCGACGGTGGTTCAGCTCTACGACCTTGACAAGATTTGTATGAAACGTGCCGGGTTACTTTCCAGCTTTCTCATTGCAAGACGTGTTTGCTTTTGACATCTTGACTGTATAATCACAAATCTTCAATGAGCCTTCACTCACAGAAACACCCTGCCTTACAGAAGAATGAAATCAATCATAGACTTTCTATGAACAGAAAAAGGTCACCGCCGTTATTATTTGAAGCTGTTGATGTTGTAGATTTTTCACAAAACTGAAACAAAATAAAACATTTATTTTCCTGCAGACTGGATTTTTGTTTATTTCAACATCTTGGCTGTTGTTCCAGAGAGTTTACAGGCTTCAAGGATGAAATGAAATTAAAACAACACGACTGCCTACTCAAAACAGCCCTCAAAGTAAAATGGGAAATAATCTAATTCCGCTTATATATAAATCTGAAAACAATTTTTTTGCCATTGGCATTGAACACTGACCTCTGAGAATTTACTGATGAAAAATTATTCACAGTAAACTCAAAAAGCCTCAAAATAAAATCTTTTAAAGGAGTTAATGGGGTCAGCTCTATTCCGGTTCGATCCAGTCCTCTTTGGCCCAGTCGGGTAAGCTTGTGGCGTATTCAAAGTCAGGTCCTTTGTAGCGTAAAGCGTGGAGATACATGACAAGCTCCTTCTCTGTTGGGTCTGGACGTACCAGTAAACATTCACTACAGAGGGGGTCTCGAGCCCCTGGAGGAGTTTCCTGAGTAGATTCATTAGTTTCTGTTGGATTTCCGTTTGATGTGGCTGCTAGAGTGTTCCCAGATTCTTCAGGTGAAATGTTAGTGTTAACTACCTCTGTGCTATCTAGGCCATTGTCACCAGCAGAAGCATCAGCACGTGTCTCACAACTTTCTCCACTCTTGTCAGGTTCAGAGGCTCCTTCGGATTTGTCCATTTTCTCGACTGTCTTGTTTTTCTTTGCCTCTTGTATCGCCCCAATGCAGTCATCTGCAATGTCTAGCAGGTTCAGATTTTCCTGAGAGCGTTGTTCTTCCACAAAGGCCTGCAGCAGCTCCTCATCACTCTTTTCTAAAAGTCCACCCTTCCCTCTGTGAGGCCCCCAGGCTGAGGACCCGTAGATAGGATCATTGACGATAGGAAAGCCCAAGTACTGAAGGTGAACTCTGATCTGGTGTGTGCGGCCGGTCAGGGGTAAACATCGGACCACGCTTGTTTTCCCATTAAAGCTAAGCCTCTGGAAGACGGTACGACACTCCTTTCCCTTTGGGTCAACACGGCAGAGGCCGATTTTAAAGGACACAACCAGGATCGGCTCCTCACAGATCAGCTCACCCTCTGGAAACTCCCCATCCACTCGGCACACATACTCCTTTTCAACCTGGGAAAAAAAAGACCAAGGAAGCTTTTTGGAGAACTTTTAAAACCCCAGTGATGTTCATAATATAGGTCCAACCCCGTTTTGAACATACCTGTCTGTCTCTCACCAGCTGGTCCAGTTTCTGGGACTTCTCCAGTGTTCTGGCAAACAGCAGGACTCCAGAGGTGAGTCTGTCCAGCCTATGGACTGTGTGAAGCTCAGAAATGCCATGCTCCTTTCCCAGAATAAAGATCACTGTGTTGTGGCGGAAACGGCCACAGGGGTGCACGGGGATTGAAGCGGGCTTGTCGACCACAAGCACCTCCCCATCATTAACCAGAACCTCCAGGGGCTTGCCAACCACAGGTGGCTCGTGGCGGTGCACGGTGTTCCTCATGTAGTCGTTGTTCTGTGTGCACATGCATGTGCGAGGGAGAGATTAAAACGTCTACGGACTCAGTCGGGGACGACACCAGGTGGAACATACATTTTTTGGGATTTGACTACCTTTAAAAACGGTAATGGATCATGCGTCATGACGGCTTTGGATATTTAAATCTACATGGAATTACCACAAATGGATAATAGTGCACGCTAATAAAGTCCAGATCATTTTGGAGTGCAAAAAATGTCAAATATAGTGAAACAGATCTTGGTTTGACTCAACTACTACAAAAATTAGAACAGTAACCACATTTTATATTTTTTGCATGCAAGGAACCAACATGCAGAGGATATTTAGAAACTGGTTATACGTCAGGAGTATAAGAAATAACAAATATAACCGATGACACTCACCCTTAGCACCACGGACAGGTCCTCCACTGGACTGTCGTTGAGCCGTATTCGACCAATCTTGGCTGCCCTCTCATAATACTCTAAGGAACAGACTCTGAACTCACTCTTAAACACCTCCATGAGGCTCTTCCCAATCCACCGACCTTTGCAGTAGGTTTTGAAGTCAAAGTAATACGGATACACCTTACGAAGGCCACCCTCGAAGTAGTAGGACGTCTCGTCAAAATGCTCCTGGCTGAAGCTGACGCCGGGGTTGCGTTTCTGCGGCGGGGGGATGTACCTCTCTCCCTTACGGAGATTCTTTCCTCCCGCACCTCTTCGCCTCTTTCCTCGGCTTCTCGTCTCCGGTTCCTCCGGCTCGCTGTTTTTGCGTTTGCCGGTTTCTGTCGCCTCAGTCGCCGCGCTTTCCTCCACTGACCCCGGGATGTTTACGTCCGCCGGTGGTGCCGCAGCCTGCTCCATCGCCGAGCTGCTCGAATGGCGCCGCGGAAACTTGTTTACGTTATAAGACGAAATAAATGGAGCTACGTGCCTGTTAACTCGAGTTTCACCAGAGAAGGAACCCAACACACTTCTAGACAACACACTCACGTGCATTCCGAAGTGTAAGGGTCTTTTTTGCTAGCAGGCGCACAGTGATGACGTAGTAATATGCATATGAGGCCGTATGAGTTAGTGTAGGTCACACCTCCAATGCTACTCGTTTCTTGAGAAAAATTAAATCGTCTATATTTTCATTCTCCTTGTACCTTTTTAACTATCAAAACCACATTTTTTGTTGGTGCCGTTTGTTTCTTTGTAGTCATTTATGCATTTTTAATTTCCGTAGTTTCACATTATCCCGATTCTACTTCCACCCAGGAAAAAGAAGGTTCCTGTCACTTACAAGAAAAGAATGGCAACAATCGGTGCACATGTAACTTAATGGGTTTTGTCAATAAATCTGATGTTCACACATAGACTTTTTGTACAGTTGAAAAATGCCACAGATCCTCCAATACTCTACATTAACAAATGGGATATATTTGTCATACAGCGTAAGTACAGAGTAAGAAACATCCTTAACAAAAAAAAAAATATATATATTATTTTTCTAACTGGTTCTTCAAATTCCTTGACTTGTTCTCGAACAAGTGTTTTTATGTTGATTGCATTCAACCTCAAATCATTCATTTAAGATTACACACAAATTAAGTATGTATGTGAATTCCACACCAGCATCCATAACAACACATGCTCTCGCTTTTCAAAGTGCCATAGCAAATATATCATAGCTAAACTTCACATCACTGACTTCAAGGATCCTGGGAACAGGGTAATCAGTAGAGCGGCGGCTGCTTTAGCACTCAGTGGTTTAGCTCTCCAGGAAGATGATCTGGTCAAGCAAACACAGCAAGATCCTCCTTGTATGTTGCTAGGTGACAACCCAGCGGAGCAGGATGTCGTTAAGACAGGAGCTAAGTGAAACTGTGAGGAGTGTTACAGGGCTCCAGAGACGCAGCACCAACGCCACCTCCTGCAGGGGCAACCACACTGCAGTCAGAGCTCATCTCTGGGGGAGAGAAGAAGTATAGCAGCTGGGTGTGAGCAGTACATTGTGGTTTAAGATTTAAAGGGGAAAGGTGTTTCCTTACCCTGGCCACTGGCGCCTCTTGTCAGTCAGGGGGACATAGACCACTCCCATCAAAGCTTTCTTGAGGAAGGTGCCGTCGCTCTGCCGATCGTACTGTTCTAGCACCTGACTGCCACCATCAGGGCCTACTGGGAGAACCAACCGCCCACCAGGCTTCAGCTGCTCCAAGAGCTGCCATAAGTGGATAAACAAAAAAATAAACAAATAGGGCTCTTAATGTGTGTTAGTCATCCAGGTTAAGGCATAAATTCAGTTCGTCTTAAGTCTATGTGTTAGAAGTTCCTGTTTAAAGCACATTATACATTTCTTTTAGAGACCTTTTTGCTATTGATACTGTAGATAAAAAGCAGTTTGTGTTAACCTAAACTTGAAATAAGACTTGAGTGAATGAGTGCATGCGTTGTTTTATTCTTTATTCTATTCTCGTAAGAGTAAAAGACAAACATGTCCTTACAGCCTTGGGAATAGTAGCTGCAGCTGCTCCAACATGAATGGCATCGTATGGCGCTCCATTTGGGTAGCCAAGTCTTCCATCTCCCACTGTCGACAGAAATGGGTATGACTTTAATTTTATTGTCTAGCTATGTGGTTTAAACATTTATGACTGAAAGAGGACTTTCATGCTTCCTGCCTCACCTACAAGCTTGATGCGTCCAGAGGACAACAGTTCTGGGTCATCAGCTTGCACGTTTTTCACCGACATTTGAACCAGTTCGTCGATGTGTTCAATACCAACCACTCTGCCACTGGGTCCCGTCTACATAGGACAGAAAAATCTGTTTTCTGTTGCACTGGGTCATATATAACACACTGGATGAACATGACAAGGTTAAACCTGAACTTACCATTCTTGCAAAGCATGCAGTGAGATATCCACTTCCTGAACCTACATCCAGTGCAGATGCTCCTTCAACTAGCTTGTCGCTTAACAGCTCCAACGCATGAGCATGCTGTCAACAAGGAAATCTTTGCTAAACTGTGCGTATGCATAATTGTAAATTAGTTAGTTCTACCAACTGTATAATACATCTCAGTTATCCATTTGACAGGGTTTGTTACTCACCATGTGTGGTGCACTGATGGTCGCTCGGAAGCCTGATAGAAAAATGCCATAACACACTATCAGACATTCTTGCACATAAAACATATTTTATTCTGAAACACAACACATTGACTGTACCTGATAGAATATTGTTAGGTATAACTATGTATGTATTAGAGTGTCTGGACTGAGTACCTATGGACTGAGGAGAGTCTGCGTATGGATAGTCCCTGGTGTAGAGACCTCTGTCAGTAGCCAGCATGGCATCAAACACTCTGTCACTGCGAATCACCCCATGACCTGGAGGAGAGAAGAAGAGGAAAGGACACTGATGTAAATGGACGAAAGCAACCCTACGACTTAAACCAGTCTATGGAA
This sequence comes from Mugil cephalus, assembly GCF_022458985.1. Taxonomy (NCBI): domain Eukaryota; kingdom Metazoa; phylum Chordata; class Actinopteri; order Mugiliformes; family Mugilidae; genus Mugil; species Mugil cephalus. The sequence goes on from NC_061786.1 coordinate 11,603,756, forward strand.
GTTATATGGGAAACACTATTTGGGTGGGAATGACTCAAGTCCTTGACATCGGCCTATTACCCCTTAGCCTGCTGATGAGCTCTGGGTTTGTTTTGCCGCTGGACATCCACGCCATGGTCCGGGACAGCAGCACACCCATAGGGACAGCCACTACTGCCAGGCGCAACACTGCTCGCATCTCCTACACTGGATCTCCCTGCAGTGACATTATCAGACCCCTGGGTACATGACACACACACACGGTTGCATCCTCCCTGTGTTAATTTGGGCAATTTGTTACAGGTCTATTAATCATCCCAAGCAGACTGAGCTGAATGTGGCAGAGCAAATTATTTACAAATTAAACTGAACTTGACAGTTAGCCAGCGAGCAGATCCAGCTCCAGTTTACATAAGTAATAGCGAGATAACGTTGCATTATGAACAAATAATATCACGATATAGTTGTCAATAATGAGTTCAGTGCGTTAAATCGTAAAAGGCGCATAAATACAACAATTCAACAGAGGTCAGCAGTGCTTGTTTACCTTAGTAATTCGCCACCGTTCTCTCTAACGGAGACTCACTTCCTGGTCCCCTCCTCTGCGAGCAAACAGCACTTGGCCAATAAGATACCGACCTTTGCGAATGAGAACGTAGCTATCCAATCACAGCTTGGAGCAGCTTGATGGGCAGATTCAAAAGCCAATCACAGCTTGGAGCAGCTTGAAGGGCGGGCTCAACATCCAATCACGTGCCACCTAATAGGAAGTAGGCAGTCAGTTGTTAAAGATTGTGGGTCATGGATATAGATAGCTAGTGAGGCTAAACTTTAATCTTTTATTCATATATCAGCCGAAATAACAGAGATTTCCACACTGGTAAGACATGTTTGTTATTCGTTAAGGTGATAAACAGCTTAAGAAACAGTTGAAATGCACATCGATAACCCATAAAGCAGGCTAGACACCAGTTTGCTGTTTATGTAAACAGAAATCAGTTCGCTTTTCCTTTGTATTTCTATAAAAAAGTCACTTGTCGTATGAATTTACACGTTTGAACGGAGCGACAAGAATAAAACCGCTGACAGAGACAAGCTAACAGTAAATACTTCTTTAGAAACTGATGTTTGTTGACGTCTGTTTCACCCAGTGACTGCAGGATGATTGACGACTTCGAGAATCAGGAGGTCCGGTCCAGCGGGGAGCTGTGGTCCGAAATCTGCTCCAGTCTTCCGGAGGTGCAAGCCGAGGCATCGCCAGAGACAAACACGGAGTTTAAAGACTCTTTCCACCCTGCAACACAAGTCGGGGTGCGGGTCAATGGACAAGCAAATGGGACAGACCTCACTACCCCCGGTGCAAAATGGGAACCGATGGAGGACTCTGAGATTTACATAGCCACTTTAGGTATTTTCCTGCTTTCAGCTTCCATTTAATCCTCAAGTCCGTAGTCATATCAGTATAACGTGCTTTATATTGCAAATTTATCAGCCTTGATTTTTTACCTCTATTCATCATCTGTGACAGGGTTTGGGGTTTCTCCCACACATATCCAGTTCCCTACAACCGTAAATACTATATCTACCAAACAGAATCACAATCTGTGTAGACAAAATACAGGTTGACACAGGAATTTTTTTGGCCTGTTGGTCTCTGACTAATTTACCTAAAAATGGTATGAATATTATCAAAATGTATGAAATACATTGCATTAACTGTGCCTTATTTTTTTTCTCTGAAGGTTTTGCCTTAGACTTCAGGGACATCATTTATTATCATGATTAATTGGTTTTGCGATGTTCTGCACATGCGGCCATATTACATGCGTGTCATTTCTCAGATAGACACGTTTCCTTCAAGAGCTGTGACACGTGAAAGTGTTGGTTTTTGTGATTTGTGCTGCACAATTAGCAGTAGGCAGGCCTTTGCTGGTGAATTTTGAGTCAACTGAGCATGTTGAATCATTGGAGGAGGGAGAGATCCCTAACCAGTGCACAAAAATAGTGTTTCCTCTTTTGACTGATACATACAGACCAGTTTCTGGGTCGGAGGCACAGAAAGCAGTTTCTTTCGTAGTCTTTTGTGGTTCGTTTGTGTCTAGACTAGGGCTGCACGATTCTGGAAAAAATGTGAATCACGATTTTTTTGCTTAGAATTGAGATCACGATTCTTTGGCACAATTTTTTACACATGTTTATTGCAATAATGAACCCCAACAAAACAAAACAAAAAAAACAAACAAACATTCAAATTGTCATTCAAGTTGCCTTGCGGTGCAGCAACGAGGGCAGAACACACTTTGCAATGCACCTCAGACTGTTTGTCATCGTCTGGCTTGAATCCAAAATACTTCCACACCGCTGAATGCAAACCTTTTTCGGGCACGAGTTTGGTTCAGGTCTGTGGGTGACTCTCGCCACTACCACCTGGGGTTTCTTTGCCATCCTGTTAACTTTCTTTACCGCTGATTTCTCTCTGCTTCTCTTCTTCTCTCTGCTTCTCTTCTGCACTGTTTCCACGCACTCAACCGCAGGCGGGCTTCCTCCACTGACAGAATCACCTGTAGTAAGGATGCTTTACCATAGGTCGAAGGAGCAGTCAGCGGCAGTGCTGCCTTTAGAGGTGCTTGAAAAAATCCGGGAATAAATGGGAGCATTTGTTTGTGATGCAACCCGTGAAATAAAATGCTTAAGAACTGTTGTATTTTGAAATGAGATCACATGTATCTATGTGAATCAAGATTGCGATTTTTTTTAACGATTTATCATGCAGCCCTAGACCTAGACAACGTGAGGTGATGCCACAGCTGGTCATTGCAGCCACTTTTCTAAACAGTTGATGTTTGTTTTAATGTGTCTGGGTCATGAGAATCTACATTTTCCAGTTGCTTGAGTAGCTTTGTTGTCTCTTGTTTCGTGAGTCGGTGGCTTGTGTAGTCACAGAAGGACGCTGTCCGCCTTTTCTCTTGTGCCATTAACACAGCTCATTTTTTCTGATGTTTCCGGTTTCAGGCGACACTTATCAGTCCTGAACAAATTCTATTCTTATATTTAGGCCAATTTGTAAATCGCTTGATGAATTGGAAAACTATAAAGCCATATAGAGAAGTCCTGCATCTTCCACGTAACCTTGTTTCACTTGTGAAGGTGTAATCATTTTTTGTTATGCCATGAATTACAGATATGATGTTTGACCCAGCAAGACAACAGAGTCGTTTGTTATAAAACTGATCCACTGTGAGGCTGTGAGGATATGTAATTAGAAAGACTACACACGTTCAGTAAAGGGTTTCACACAAAGCTAAGTGTCTGCCTTGTGAAATGACAGTATTTATAGTAATATACAGTATTTCCACTTTGCTGCAGAGAACCGCCTGAAGAAGATAAAGGGCCAGTCCAGTGACGTGACGTCCAGGGACATGCTGCGCTCCTTGTCTCAAGCTAAGAAAGAATGCTGGGATAGGTTCTTGCACGATGCTCAGACTTCAGAGCTCTTCCAAGGTGGCGACATGGATGAGAGGTACGACATGACACAAGATTTTAAACGTGCCACAGGTTCTTTTGCACATTTAATTTATATTTTTTATAAACTGTTATAAATTTAGTCTTTTATCAGTCAGCAGTTTCCACACATGACTCCTAGCACTCAGCTTCATAGGCTCATCGTAACGCCTTTAACTTTTTGTGTACCTCCCTTCCCAGTGCTCTTGAGTACTTCAAGAGGTGGTTGATCCCTGAAAAAGTGGCCATCAGCGCAGAGGAGCTGGAGTATCTGCTGAGGCCGTCTCAGAATAAGGAACCGGCAGCGTTGAGTCAGACACAAAGCGGAGAGGACACAGAGGGAGAGACACACAAGCACGAGGATGATGACACTCACAACCCAGAAAAATGAGTGTGTTAAAATAGAAACCCTGAAAGAAGAACTAATTTGTCTTTTATTCAAATGGGTGACTTGTTACACCGACTCTCATTTGCAGCAGTGTTATGTCATTGCAGTGTTTCGACCAAAGCTTTTGTTCACAGCGGTCTAAAAAGCAATTAGTCTGTCATCATCCACTGTATCCCCAGCAACTGAGTGTTAAGTACTTATTCAATCACGTTTGTTTTCTCCGCCCTATTTATGCCTTTAAAATACACAATAAAGCATTTGAAATTAGACATGTTTGTCCTGTAGTAGCAAAATTACCATCTAGTTTGTGTCTTCTGGCTCTCTACTTAAATATGCAGATGTTAATGAAGGACCACATACAGTGTCACATTATAAATCAGAGCCACAAAGACGTCAGCAGGGCATTATCCAGTAGAGGCATAATTTCTCTGTTTTTTTTAATGAATCGTGACTTCCATATTAGAAATCCATGTGAAGAATGTGATCATATTCCAGATAATATTGTAACATACTGTGTAACATTTTTATTGCCGTCATGTTCCTTTTACATATAAATAAAGTTTTACCCGCGTTTAAATACAGATCATACAACTGAGTCTGTTTGTTCGTTAATTTGTCTGCTTGTTCGCTTGGAAAAAGGACAATTGTTCTTGTGTCTTTTTAAGGACCAATTGTATTTTTTTTCGAAGTGAAGACACCAGCTGGTTCTTATCTCACGATGGGTAGGAATTTAGCTTAAGAGCAATGTTATGAGGAATGCATTCTGTGAATGAAGGTATTCACAAGTGCAAATCTGTATGAAAGCAAGAAAGAAGGAGTGTGAGGGAAGCTGCTCCCCTGTGGACTCGACAAACACCATCTGCCTAAAATGGACAAATCATCTATGTTTAAAATAGTTTATCCAGTGTGTTATTAACGTAACATCTACTCGTCCCCGCTAACTGAGAGCAATGTTGAAACATGAAGATATTTAGACGTTACCAAAAAGTCTGCTCTCAGTGTATGTGTTCTTTATATGAACGTGAAAGAATACTACTATTTTGCACCTGTAGAAGACAATCTGACAAATGAAGTAACCTATTTTGACAAATTACTAACATAGTAAAGTGAAATTGAAAGTTTATATACACACACACACACACACACACACACACACACACACACATATATGAACGTTATAGGAGATTGATGCAGATATATTCTTGCAGCTGAATATTTTATTGTTTCAGTGCATGTGTGTGACCATAACGGACCTTCCCTGGGAGCTAGTTTGTTGATATTTATTGAGTGGACTTACCTTGTGCGGCAGGGAGGGCAGTGCTACACCTCAGTGAATAGAGAAGGACAGAGGATCATCAGTTCTTCTTGATGTGACCCAGAACGAGCTGGCAGGTGACACCACACATGCATGTGGGCATTTCCTCAATGTGACTGAGACTATATGACCAGGGCCCAGAGTCGGGTGAGGGGACCCAGCCTCCGAGAACCACCACCCCATGCGAAGGATCTTCCAGGTTGTCTCTGGAGGCAGCTCGGAAGAAAGCAACACATTAAAATCTACAGCTGGAAGGAAAATTTGGTAATAATGAGCCACTGATATGAAAGGCTTGGATAAACTATAGAGCTCAGTAGCACCGTAAGCCAAAATAAATAGCCACAAAACAAGGATATCATGAGCCCCATAAAGGTAAAACGCATTACCAATGCTAGATTGCAATGATTTCCCCTTTAACCAAGCTGGGATGATCATCTCAATTTGTGTTCATTTGAATGACCGCAGCCATGGCTCCTTCCCGTGATGTGAGTCAATTGGGGTCCTTGACAAGAAAACCGTATTGAGCCCCTTGATGGGGCTCCTGTCTATCTCCTAGGACACAGAAGACTGAATAAGTGAAATCACCCCAGTGCAGCACAACAAAACAACCTCATCTCTCTTTCAAGTGGAGCGCATATTCTGCCTCTTACCGCATGAAGTGGACTTTGTTTGCCTTATTATTCATGTAGGTACTCATTATTCTGTATGGACAGCTACTGACAAACCTTCAATGTATATAATCGACTGAAGACTCAGGTGGCGGAAAATGAAAGCGTGATCGCACCATTCTTTGATTAAAATGCAGCTTCCCTCCCTGCAAGGTGTTAATAAAGAACCCATTTATTAATTTATATTTTTCAAACGATTTCAAAGGCGTAAATAAATGAAAGAACACTTGAAATGAGAGCTGAAATCCTTGCCGCAAAGTTAGAAAGGCTTTACCGTGCACTACTGTGAGTCACTGCAAATCATTCATAGTGGGCAGCCTCCCCCTCAATCTCCGCAACGCAGCAGAGGCTCTGGTAGCTGTTCACACCCATCCAAGACCTTAAGGGACGCTGGGAGTCACACAATCTACACTTAGGTCTACAGGCGCAGCCACCAACCTAAAGGAAATTCCTCCTAGAAAAGGCCTCCTGTTAATAAGCTACGTCCCAGCAGCAGCAGCGGCAGCAGCAGCAGCTTCAGCCCATGATCTGTTGATGTATTCCTACTGAATGTGGCCAAAGTAAATAATGATAAATGATCAAGGAAGAACCATCTCTGAGGCTCATGTCACTCACATTTGCGAGTCCTTCCGAATTTTGGGATTCAGCTTCTGCACAGGTTTTCGTGATGGGAGACGGTAACAGGTCAGTTCAGTTCAGTTCAGTACAGACAGACGTCTTTTCCTCCAGGAACTACACCGCCTCATGAATCAGTAATGGCCCCTTGAATATATGGGAACCAGAGGCCATGTCTTGCTAGACAACAGCCTAGAGCGTTTCAGACATGAACTTTAGGGCATGTGAAATCTGTCAAGGACAACGGGAACAACCGGCCTCGCTCTGCATTCACTGCAACGACAAGATAAAAGTAGCAGATCCCTTGTAGTTCCATCAGGTGGACGTCTAACAAGCCACTTGTGACTGACAAGGGGATGGACGCACGTGAGTGTTACACGCTGTTCAGCATGTGTCTCTGGTGGCACGGTGAGAAAGGAGCCTGTGCCTGTCACGTGCCGCACCCTTGGGTTGGAATCACAGAGGAGGTTGTGACTCAACAGACCACCTGATCTAGCACTACAGTGTCCACTACAAGACCCCGCAGCATTTGTATTACTTGGTGGGTATTGCTGCGATAAAAGAAATTGCATTCTCGACAAGAAAGAAAGAAAGAAAGAAAGAAAGAACCCACCTGGTCTTCTCCGGGGAACTCACAGCTCAGGAGTTGGATGAATCCACCAAAATGGGCTCCAATCAACCACAGTCCTCATGAATGTCGAGATGAGTCCACACAACACAGCAGCCTGTGGAAGGAGGAGCTGCATGATCTGCATTAACAACAGATGTTATTTTGATGAGTCACAAGCAAAAACCCAAAAATTATAAGTGTGAGAAGGTCAAATGAAAGGAAAGGAAGAAAAAAAAAGGAAAAAAGTTTTACTTTTCTGTGATTTAATTTCAAACTTCAAACCAGAACCTTTAAAACCAGAAGGTGAACTACGCAATCTGTTCTTTTGGTCTTGTAGCTATTCATAACGTAATGTTTCGTCACTAGTCAAATAGCTCACAGATCCATTAAAGATATTAGTTATATGCTTGCACATTATAGTTTTGAATTATGCAATTTTTTTTTTTGTATAGAGAGAATGAAGGCAGCATTTATAAGAAAAATACCCAGAAACACACTTTAGCTGATAGGGGAGAAAAAAAATAAAAAAGTAAATGGGTGGTTGGGATTTGTATGCAAATTGCAATGGTTATAAATAATATCCTGACTGGACTATATTAAAATTCAACCCAAACCCGGTAATAACGACCTTGTAAGCCGTGAGCATTCTGCCCACACATCCCCATCACAATTACCAGCGAATCCATTCAGACCGAGTGCCACACTTTAATGCCTTAACCTGAATTTGATCAGAACAATTAATGTGCCCAAAATCAACGTAGGATAATTATGATTAGGTCTTTATGGACATCCTCATTGCCTTCACAATTTGCCTTCTTGTTCCCTCAAGTGGCGCTGGGCTGATGATTTAGCCCTGGGCGACCTGCTGCTGATACTGACGCCGGTTCTGTGTAGCGCCAGGACTCGAAATTTTTAAATCACTTCTAGCACTGGGAACATTTTATGTGTGTACCGCCTGAGAAAAATCATGACTTGTGTCTTAATTGTTCAATTTGTATCCCATTTCCCCGATGCCGCTTTCTTGCCATGTTTGTCTAGGAAGTGGCCGCATTGTGAAGGAGCTAAAACCTGGAAATATGAAGTCCTTTCATTCAGAATGAGCCGGGGCAAGTGGGGGCAGATTATTCAAGATTGTCCGTCTTATTGGCATCTTTATCAAAAAAATTCAGCTCAGAGATGTCCGTATGAGGGCAAATTTATTTATTTATTAATTTATTAAACATGAGTGACAGAGGAATAATATCATAAAATGTGTCCATGTATATATATAAAATCTTAGACATATCAGAAGTCCCTCTAGACACATTAGAGTGATTCCATGGGAGGTAATATACCATAAAACAGAGCAAGTTCATTATAAAGTTCTTATTTATTAGCAGAGCTGGTTTGCAGCCCCCAAGATGAATATTAAAGGGTGTTATAATAATTTTAGAAGGCATCCCTTTTTTTTTCTTCCCAACGTGATGTGACTCACGCACATGAACCCGTACTGTATCCTCTGTAAGAGAGAGAGGGGGGGAGAGAGACAGACAGAGAGAAAGAGCACAACCCTTTATTCTGAAGCAGAACGGGCTGCAGGGAAGAAGTGAGGCTGCACAATAGTGGGGACCCTTGTGGAGAGAGGACGCAAACAGGTGCGGGACTCATGTCTTTGAGAGGTATTTTGCTATTTGAGAATTCATAGGTAGGAGCCAAGTAGCTAGGAATTGTGAATTGTGAATGAACGTGAAGTCTGAAATGTGACGTGCTGTGATAATGGTTAAGTTTATCATTGATGAAGTGAGCTGAGGCGCTGAGTTGATGCAAAACAATCAGATTTAACCAGTCTTATTTGGGAATTTCAGATGTTGCGTCATCACGAGAAATGCTTCGGTCATTAATAATTATTCATTATTCGTCCTTTGCGATACAATGAAAATCTAATGTGACTGCTGCCACATTTAGTTAGATGCTACTCAGAATCTGGTCAATCTGACAGGATTAATTCTGTGATGCTTTTCACAAATGAAACTGGTAAATAAAATTAAAAAAAAAAAACATTGTGGCTACAGGCGTTATTATGTAAAAGCTATTCTAGTGCTCTCACGTTCATTTAAAAAAAAACAAAAAACAACAATAATCATGGAGACCAAATCTTCATACCGTAACAGCCAAGTCTCTGATTCTGCTGTCACAGGATGTGGCATTCATGCCTCTTTTCGCACTACACAGTCACATAACATAATGTGTGATTGTGCAGCACTCTATGCAGATCATGTGCACAGATGTTTCTGCAGATGTTCAGGGTGACAGTTCTTGAGAGTCAGCTCAAGGAAAGCCAAAGTCAAGCTCGTGTCCGTGGACCGGACGGACGAGTTCTGACTGGATGTGCAACTCGCTGTAGCGAAGAGGGGATGGAAAATATTAAGAGAAGAAATGAGAAATAAAAGGTCAGAATGAAGTGACCGTGCTGCTGTTGTAGGAGAGGGCAGAGAAGCTTTTTAATGAGATCGATCGACTGAGAGATTAGATGACAGACACTAATTAGGCTGTTCACATGTGTGATTTCTACAGATTTACACTCTCAGTATGATGTCACTCTGTTTACAGTCAAATAATAACCAAAATATGTGTTGGTTATTTGAAGTAAATTTCTTGTCATTCATCCTGCTTCTGCAGCTATGGACTTATGGAAGCCGCAGAATCAGTCCAGGAGCAACTCATCGACTCCGGCCTCTCCCACCTGCTGCAACTCCTCTCACCCCGTCTACTCCACCTCCCCGTTATCGTCTCCTTCCTTCTCTGGCCTCGACCTCCTGTTTAATCTGAGGCTCCTCTTCATCCCCCTCTACTCTGCCGTGGTGCTGATCGCGTGCACCGGCAACCTCCTCCTCCTCTTTCTCATCTGGCACAACAAAAAGAGACACAACACTACAAATTTCCTCATCAGCAACTTGGCACTCGTTGACCTGGTGATGTGCATCTTCTGCGTCCCTTTGACAGCAGCCTACGCTTTCGACAAGCGCGGATGGGTGTTCGGATACCACATGTGCCATTTCGTCAGCGTCATGCAGTCTGCGGCCGTCTATGCAGCGGTCCTGTCCCTCATGGCCATCGCCGTGGACCGTTACGTTGTTGTAGCTTATCCCATCCGCAGGAGAGCAGGATGCCAGTTCTGCTGGGGTCTCGTGGTCATGATCTGGCTGTCCTCCCTGGCTTTATCCACACCTACGGCGCTGCACACAGTCTACCTGGACCTGCGGGCTGCAGGCCTGCAGATGGCGGTTTGTGAGGAATTCTGGGACGGCCAGGAGCGAGAACGGCTCGTTTACTCCTGCTTCATCCTCTTCTTCTCCTACTTTGTCCCCCTGGCCGCTGTCTCCATATCCTACTGTGCTATATCCTATCGACTGAAGCAGAAGACCACATTGAGTTTGACGGCGTGTCCAGAGCTGAGATCTGCTCGGGGAGTCTGGAGCAGACGGAGGAAGAAGACCTTCTGCCTGCTGCTGGTGTCGGTCGTCTGTTTCGCCTTCTCCTGGCTGCCCTTACAGGTGCAGATGAACAAAACGTGACACGCACGGTTCGATGGGCATAGAGAACGTGAATAAACACATTCACCACGGATTGGTTCTACATCGTGGGGAATGCCCCTGCTAACTTTACCGTCAGTTGGATAAAGAGATTAATGTCAATTTTATGTCCTTGGGTAAAGATGTAGCGTTCTTAGCATCCGTAGCAGGTTAGCTAAAGAGTGTAGCTTTGTCCAAAAGTTAAAAAAAATAAAATAAATTGCCAACAAGTGGCTGAAAAATAAAGCCAAGTCCCTCAAATAGCCATAGCTAAAAAGTGACTCAATCCCATAGATGTAAATGTTAAAATGCCCAATTTTACACAATGTCAACAACTTGGTACGAAAACGCTACAGCTAATGTCCGCATTCATGAAAACTGTAAGAGCGTGAAATTATACATGACTTTAATTTATATCAAGGCTTAAAATGATGCATAGTCATGGGCACCCTGCAGGTTTCAGATACTTATTGTGGTTTACTTAATAGTTCCAATCGTTCCAACTCAACAAATTTTCTATTCGTTCCTTTAATTCCACAGGTTGTGAACCTGATTCGTGACCTGGACACAGACTTCTCCATCTTGGGGAAGAATTACGTGAATGTCATCCAGGTATCCAGTCACCTGTTCGCCATGAGCTCCGCCTGCTACAACCCCTTTATTTACGCCTCCTTGCACGACAAGTTCCTGTCCTACCTGTGTCACAGCTTCCTGTCCCGAGGCAGGGGAAAAGGCAAGGACAGGGCTCAAGTCTCCAGCATCCTGACAATGTCTCAGAGAGCGCCGCGCCTCCACACTTCCACCATTGTAGCCGATTTACCGGGTGCTGTTATAATTAACATGGCTCATCATGAAAACTACACTTAAGCAGTTTTTTTTTTTTTTTCTGATTTCTGATGTTTTTTCTGCAGCTCTGCTGGATGAAACTCGCTGCGCGGCATTGCTGAAATCGGATACAATGCCGTGCATTTTCCTCTCTCCAGATTTAATCTTTGAAGAAAGCTTCATCGTGACAAACAAATAGAGCCAAAGGAAAATTAGTTTGCAAGGGTTTTCCGGTAACAATGTGTACAGCTTATTATGGTCACAAACAACACGGGTGTAAAAATATCAGCCTGCTTTGATCGGAAGGATTTCTCTGTGTTATGTATATTTTAATAAATTTTCTGAACCTCTACGGAAAAATATGTTATTTTTAGATTAGAAATTCAACTTTGCTCTTGTCTTTGCAATATTCCCATCTGATTGCTGTATTCTCATCGCTAAATTGTTATTTGTCACCTTTTGTCCACCTTAACAGCTAGCATATTGGTTTGTCTGTACGTACATTGCGTGTGTAATGTGAAGTCTGTTTTGTCCAGTTTTGCTCAATAAAACCGTTTATTTAAATCGTCTTCCCTGTTTCATTCACTTCAAGCTAGTTAAAATAGGCACATGGAGGGTTCCTGTGATAATGAATAAATAATGCACTTCTGTCATTCAGCTCGCCCTTGAATCGCTGAGCGCTTTTCACACTTTCAGCTGTGACATTTGACGAACACAACGTACGCGCAAAGTCTGCCGCGCGTTGAAATGTCAACTTCGAGGGGATGACAGGAAGAAAAAAAAACACATCACTGTCCACTGCAATATATAAACAAATATGAAGATTAGAAACATGCAAAATATACAGAGTTAAGGATTCACTGCACCGTGTGTCAAAATGTGACGCATAAGTCGGGTTTATTTGAATGCAGACTGTAAAGCTAAGCCAGCGGCTAAAGTTGTTTACCTGCTGAATACAAATACTCTATGTATAACATTACTGCAAGACATTTCTGTCCAAAGAGCACCGCTCTCGAAACCAGATGTGGAGAAATCGAGCAGTGAAACGAGCTGTTTGGTGACTAAATGCATCGTTGCAGAGTTTCCCAGCAACTCCAGACCTCATTTACGAGCCTTGGATGTGTTGTGACCCCAGACATTTCAGAGCTGGCACTCTGTAACAAGCAACAGTGTGAATGTGATGATGGCATTTTTCTGTATAGTTCCTGTTTCAAGGATACGAATGGACTGCTATATTTAAATCCACCTAGAGATATCTACCACACCAAGAAAGCGATGTATAGTTGTATACTACAAACGTCAGTATAACTTATTGTCCAAGTTATTAAAACGAAACGTCTGTCTCTAACGAAGGCCACCCAAATTGAAAATAAAATGATAAATAATACAATTTTTTCAAAGAGATTCTGATGTTTTAAATATAAAAACAAAGATGCGACACTACCACTCCACTATGTGTCTGTTGTTTAAAGCCATTAATGTGCAGTTACATCAGAAAATAGCACAGTCAAACCTTCAGACTGGTATCTACAAAGGGACTAGTCAATCAAAGTCATTTCCTTTATTTGTGTGTACTTTATTTTGGATCTTAAAACAAAAGCCGTCTAATGCATCTCATTTGAAATGTGTTCCCCTCTTTTTAGATTTTATCTGGCAAAACAGGACAATTTAAAAAAAAAAAACATCAAGTCAATGTTTTAGCTACTGATGACTGAGGCAAATCCCACCCACCAGTTGACAGCCAAAGGGGGGGCTGCTCGTTGAATATTATATTATAGGAGCTCAATGGCTGTCACGTCTGCTAATGAAACAGAAAGCGTCCTTGTGCACTCTTGTACACAGACGATGCATGCAGTTGCACTTACATCTGATTGTGTCTTGAGCACTTCATATAAATGCAAATGTCTATTAACAGTCTTTTCATTCAAATGAAAATGATTTTGACATACTTAAGTGTGTGCTCTATGTATAAATGCAGGACAGATGTGGGTACTCACCATGCGAAGGCTCCGAAGGTGGTTTACCTGAACTCTATGCATTGGTAATGCTCGGGATAAAACTAAGCTGCAGCACAAAGATGAAATGAGAGAAAAAAAAATGTTCTCAGAAGACTATTACTCTGATGTCTGCTCTAAGTGTCTTCCGGCGAACAACAAACAAGACAATTCTGGGTAAACTTCAGGGCGCTTTTAAAAGGAGAAAGCGATTTAAAGTCCTTCACTTGCTATTGTGTTGTGCTTTACTCTCTCTAGGCTCGCAGCATTGTCAGATTTTTATTTACACAAGTGTCTGACATCGTATCACAGTCGGATGGAGAATGAAGCGCAGAGACAGGTTTATACAAAACAAAACACAGTTATTAAGAAATCTGATAGAATATAAAATTCCACATCATCTGATAAGTTGTATTTTCTTTTGCTCATGAGGAGCAGCTGGAGCCAACCCCGTATGAATAAAATCAGACATCTTTCCAGCAGAACACCGTGACAAGACTTATGTGTAGCACCAGGGTTGAAATTCCTTATAATTTGGCAAAAGGTAACAAGAAACCTTCCAGAAGACAATGCCTGTGATTCAAAACATTACAGTGTGTCCAGTTGTGCGAAGGAGTGGAAAGGTACAAAAGCACTGCAAAATTGGAATGAGTCAGTCTGCGGAAAGCCTAACAGGTGTGCAATTTAAACGCCTCGGCAACCTGAAGGTACAGTAAGGAAATCCCACTTGATGTGATTTCCTTACCTCCGCTGACACATGGATAAATCTAAGGGGCTTTGGGGGAAAATGCGGGGAGGTTTTTCGTCGTAAATATATACACATTACCTTCTTCGGCAAATGGCCATTAATTGACCATCGTTTGTCCTGCCTACTATAAGGAGAGGTAACAACCAACTCCAAATACTCAGGTACCACTCACCACTTGTCTTGATCCAAATATGTTTAGGTCAGTTTATATTTTCTGCATAAAACTAAAAAAGACTCACAATATGAACATTTCAATCATCCATTCACTATGTTTGAGCTGTTTTAATAAACCCTAATACATAATGAATAATATATAACGTAATACACAATGTACTGGTTAAGATTATGCAATATGTTAAGCTAACTGTTTCAGATCCATACTTTTACCTCAGCAACGGTTGCTCCAGTGTCATCCCAGTCAGCCACGGTATAACACATGACCTCACATGGGTTCCTCCATTCCCACCTTGCATCCGGAGCTTCTGGCCATCAACGGGTCAGCGGTGGATTCATTCATTGTGCTAAAGCTGGATAACAGCCAGGTATGTGGTCATTAACAGACCCTGGCCATTTCACGTATTGACTGTATGTAGGCTGCATGGTGTAATATAAAGTTGGTTTTGCTCTGTTTCAAGTGAGCACTACGCAGTTTTTAAACCGGTTCAGGTATTGTCCTAACCCAGCAGGCAAGCTGTTAACTTTAGTTTAGCGTAGGCGCTGTAGTGTGGTGTGGCCAATTACCCAGTCGTTCACAAAAGTGATAAATAAACTCAATAATTTTCCTAATTATTTCTTGCGACCTGTACATTCACATCGAGTACAAATGTCAATGCAATTAACATGAAGGGAATTTCTAGGTCAGATATAAATTATAGACAAAGCACCGATGCCAGGCGCAAAGACACTACCCAGCCCCTGAAAACCAGTCTCAGCTGTGTGCTGACAGAAGTTGGGGGTTTTCAGGGGCTGCGTCACAAGAATGAAATGTTAAAATGATTGTGATTATCACTTTTGCAAACGACTGGCTAATTGGCAACTCTACATTACAGCCCCCATGCTAAAGCTAACAGCTGCGCTGCTGGATTAGGACAATTTCACATAAAGGTGGCATATCCCTTTAAATCCAGTAAGTTGCAAGGTGATGCCTCTATAGATCATCACATCATCATCCACATCGCCTCTGACCTGACCTGGTCTGTGAACACAGAAGGCCCAACGGTGACTCTTCTTCCTCAGGAAGCTGAATGAAGCTTTTCCATCCATTGTTCACAGACTTCTACAGGACCAAAATAGAACTCATCGTCTGTCTTGGTGTGACTGTGTGCAGATCCCACCCACTCAGTCCATGAACTGCCTGTATGTCTCCCTTCATGGTAAAGGTTCCGAAATAAAAGAACATGCAGAGCTTAATCGAGCTATGCTCAAAATTCGACTTTCTCACTACAGTCCTTGTCCCAGTTTACATGCAGTGCAAGAAAATCGGATAACTGTTCTCCTCTTGCACACTAGGTGGCGATACGTGTCTTTTCAGCGGGTTAATACCATGTTAATACGGCCCGATTTCTGATTGACCTATTACGTGATATAATAAACAAGAGTCGTTCATGCGGCAGGCCAGCATTTTAAACAACAACCAGATGGATAATACTACATTTTTTGATCTCGTACGTAACGTTCGTGCTACTTCTGGTGCAGGTAAGATCCGCGCTATCCCTCAGACGGCTCCGTTTCTCTTCTTCTTCTTCTGCGACCGGCTTTCTTGGACGTTTTTGTTCCGGGGTCACACGACAACGCAGTGGTTGTGGAGCATGCGCACACGCATTATCCGATTGAAAACATCGTTTCCAATCGCATTATCTGGGTGTCTCAATGGGATACTGAGAACTCCTGTTCTCCTGTTATAGTCTGATTAAGGCAGTAATTCGTTTTCTTCACGTGCATGTAAACGCACTGAGACCGTTTCTTCCCCAGAGCTGCGAATCAAACATTTTTGCTTTAAGGCAGGGCACATTATCCTGTAATGTTTCCATGAAAGGATCTACGTGGTCTACAATAATGCTTAGGTAGGTGATAGGTCATCCACATGAATGACAGGACCTAAACATTTCCCAGAAGAACATCACCAAAGGCATCACACTGCCTCTGCTGGCTTGCCTTCTTCCTATAGTGCCTCCTGATTTCATGTGCTTCTCTGGTAAGCAAGGCACCTGCAGCTGGCCATCCACGTGATGTAAAAGAAAATAAGAAAATGTCATTCATCAGACCATGCTACTTTCTTCCATTGCTCCGTCATTCAGTTTTGATTCTCAAGTGCTCATTGTTGGTGCTTTCTGCAATGGACGGGGGTCATCATGACATGACATGTTGAAGAGATAATCAATGTTATTCACTTCACCTGTCAGTGGTCATAACGTTATGCCCGGTCGGTGTATATCCACTGCTGACATGATCTTCCTTCCGTGCAGCTGCAGAAGTATTCCTTGGTATGCAGTTTGTACTCCCTGGTTCCTGTACTGACAGTGGTACTGTCACGGCATCATTAATACTGCACACCAGACTTGTAGACTGAAGCCTGTGTGATGACGATGCACACAGACATGCAATCACACTAAATAAGCCATGAATAGAGGCAGCTGAGCTTCCTGACTCTTATCACACACATGCTCACTGTTACAGATGCAAATGATTTACCTGCTCATGGCATTCAGGTCCTCAGAAGCTGATTGAGTAGTGCCAGAAGCATCATAAATATTCATAAGGCAGCTGATTATTGAAGTTAAATGATATATGTCTCCCCGTGTCTGCTTTTGAGATGCTCCCACTCATGTCTTTCCCATCATAATCTACAGATGAATGGGACTGTATCCCGTTCAGGTGGAGAGAAGGGAACGAATTAAGAAAAGTTGAACAAAAAGCAAAAGGATTTTGGCAATAAAGGTAAAGCAAACAGTGATTTATGTAGGGAAGACGTTACTTTAGTTGGTGTTTTACGGTTTAAATCCAAACGCAATAAGTGCTGAGGAGAGAAACAAATAAGACAGTAAAAATATAGCTGAATGATCAGATGAAAGGTGCATGAGGACTGGATTGTTGTTTTGTCCTCACTGTTACACATTAATATCAAGATTAATCTTTGAAAGCATTTACAGTGCTCTGATCTCTGTGGTCACTGTATTTGATATAAGATATAATAAAGATAAAAATGCATTGTCCGAGTGAGCCCCCGTGTGGGCAACAACTGTTACTACATTGTTACTGCATCTATCTACATCTAAGTGTAAAAACTGCACTGCAAAATAATAATCTCACAATCGTTTTCAAACTCATATATTATTTATTACAATTAAATACTTTTCTTATATTACAGAGGTTCATTTGAAACCATACAAATAATCTGTGCTGTGATTAATATTTCCAAAAAAGCCATGCAAAGAATATGAACATAAACTCACAAAAGAAGAACCAAAGTTCAGGTTTTTGGACACCTGGGAATGAAACTAAATTCATTTTTCAACACCCTCCTTCCCTCTCCGTCTCTCTTTTTGGTGCAAACATTTCTTTGTGGTGATTAAAGATCAGACCTTATCTGACAAAAATGAAAGGCATTTGGAAGGTACGGAAAAAAACGACAGGAGCTACTTCTCAGCGCGGAGAACTCTTGGAATATAAATGGGTTAATGGGGAACAGGCACGGAGGACCAATTAAGACATAAGTATCACACACCTTGATTAAACATAATTAGTTTTCTGAGTGATTCCTAAGGCCATGATATGTACTGTGTGCGCTTCTCCAGAGGGGGGACTTTAAACTGCAAATCAAACCAAATCTTCTTTTTATAGTTTTGCTACAGCATGTTGAATTTACTACATATATGCCAACTGTGATTATTTAAGAAAATATTTCAGTCAGTTAATACACGTTGCCACCTTTTAGATCAAGATGTTTGTCTTACAGAAACATGCAGATTGAAATGGCAGGGCATGTTCTTTCCTTTTTAGCTTGTAGAAGTCAAATATTCATTAATCAAACTATATTTTCTGAATGAACACACAAAATTAATTGACTTTACTGAGGGGAGTTGAGCAGAAGTAGACGGATGTGGGCTTTTTTTAAGTGACACTACACCCAAAATCTATCTTTTGACTATCAAATACCGCTCCCCTGTGGGTGTAAATAGTATGTAGTTTCCGTCTTCATGTAAAACAGTGGCTGTGGTCAGCTCATGACATTTCAGTGGTATTTAAACACCTACACTATATGTTGTTCTGTTATTCTAAGTAGGTTTCATCAGTCAGAATTTCTCCCCCAAATCCTAGACTCGTACTGTCGTGTTACGCTAAGATAACTAAGGAGCCGAGTCTTTATCTGTATATTGTCTGGAACATAATGAACATTCAGACTGACAGCAGAGAGCTGGATTATGATTAAGTGGTTCACAAAAGTTTCCCTTGACATTTTGTGAAAACTTGTTGCAAGTCATATTCATTGCAACGGACATAAATTAAGATAACCACAGTTTCTGTTATTCCAGGATAAAACTATAAACTAAAAGGATGTGATTGACATTTTGGGAATGCTGCTGCCTTCAAATGGGGTCTCCCGTGTTAATGACAAAAGGCCACATGAACGAAAGTTTGGGGGTCACAGTTCACAAATTGGAACTTTTTTGCTGTTGTTAAAAATGACGGAGTTGGCTAGCAAGTCAATATTGTGTAATTCATTTGTATGGAGATTTGCAGAAAAAATGTTGATATTAGAACTTTGTTTGGCTAAAATGCTAAACTGTTAGGCTTGGTGGCTTACACGGGTTAACATCGGCGAAGCATCAGTGTTCTCAAGAACTATGGCTGACGTTACTTGAACACGACTTCCCGTGTCATGATCTCCATTTGAAGACAGCATAAACATTTCTTTCTGGACAATTACATGAGAGGATATTCAATATATGTGTGTCAAGTGTGACGCTATATGCTTAGCTCATCTTCAAGCTAACATAGATTTTTATAGATTAAACAACAAAATATAAGTATTTTTTTTGTGATTATTAGAGGTGGATTTCATTCCCCTTTCCTATTTCATGCTGCTTCAAATTTTATGCTGAGCTAAGCTAAGCTAACTAGCTGTTACATTTAGCATACTGATGTCAGATCGGTATGAACCCTCTCATGTAACGCTCTGCAAAGATGCAAAGCACTGCATTACACAAAACATCAATCTATCCTTTCAACAGTCTTCGCTTGTTGTGTGTCTTGATTCTACAAATCTCTTATATAACTCAAACCTGTCAAACTCAAAGTGTTCAGGTCATATTAAGATCACACTGAAATGCATCTCAAGCGTTTAGGAATCAAGGTCAGCTCGCTTACAAGATTCACAGCCCCAGACTGGGATCAGTACGCGTTTCTAAATGAAAGGCTGGGAATGTTCTATAAGGCAGCAAGATCAAGGGCACAGGCTAATGGTAAGGTACGGTAAACATCGAAGCATTCGGCATTTAAAGGTGACGAGGCAAAGCTTTATCGTCTGAGGAGAAGAAAGGAGAATGACGGGAAGCTGGGTGAGGCCAAGGTACATTTTGGTCCTTCAGGTTAAGCATTACTGGTCACATCTTCAAGCACACGTCCTTCAAAATGTATCTAAGATCCTTCCAAATACTCCACGCGTGTCCTCCAATCTGCTTAATTCAGCGTCTCAACACGACAGTTAATAGGCTTGTATTGGGTAAGCAAACTCAAACACAGAAATACTACCGCAAATGACTCACACTTTTCATCTTAGACAGTGCGGCTGAGAAGGAATCTTCCTAATCAGGAATGAAAGCCACTCATCTAAATCTCTATTCTTTAAAATTAGCATTTGAAAATAAATTAGATTTTCTCAGTACAGAAATAAATACATATCTTTTCTCAAACGTAGGAACGAATCATCATCACAGATCTAAATGCTACACTGAATACATTACTCACCAGCTCATCAGTGAAGAAACAAGAATATAGGTGACTAACTGATGCCATCTGCCATAAACAGATACTCATCCAGATATTTAAATGCAAATGTACAGTTAGCTGAGACCGGAGTCAAATCATACCTCTGGCAAACAGCTTTGACAAAATAAAATATTCCTCAAAATTGGCATAACAAAACTCCCCTCAATGCTAGGCTCATTGGACATATTGACACTGCGGAACCAAAATGACTAAACTGTGCTTTCTTTGTAGAGTGCAGGTCTGTCCTACAGTGTGATAATCATCACTGAATATAGAAAAGTCATGAGAGATGAAGCCAATAAGTTCTCCCTCATTGTTTGCCATGACTATACTTGATCAGAAGTAATAAAGTTCACTGGATTTAATCACACCTTGTTATCAAGAACTGTCCTCACAGCTACTCTATGCTTGGGGTCTACCACAGAAACCTCCAGACCAATCACGACTACATGGATTATATGGATGAAAGGAAAAGTTGAATATTTGGGAAATGTGCTTGTTGCTTTCCAAGAGAGGAACATTGATACCACTTCTGTAAGTATACAAAATGGGAACTCATTGACTAATGTCTGAAGACTAAGCATCTGGAAGCAACGGCGAGTGCTTCAGGGCTTTTTGTGAAGCGAGCTAACGTCTGGAAAACAGCAGATATCTGGGCCAAGACTTTGTGCTCCATGCACCGGTCGTTTGTTCACAGTCCTTACGGCAACCTTAGACAGACCTTAGAACAGACTTGGGAGTTGAGAGACGATGTTTACGAAGGGAAGATTTTAACCGAGTTAAGTTGAATGTATTTGATTGACAAATGTAGGGAGTTTGCTTTTTCGTCAACGGTTCAACCCGCTCAACCGCCAATATGATTAATAAACATAAATCAAAATCCTGTCCATTGCCTACAGGTTCAGTGCATTCATATGCAGATATCTATTTATAGGGATTAGGAAAAACATAGGATGTGTCAACAGTTAACTTAGCTTAGTTTAGCACAAAGCCTGGATATGACCTCTTATGCTAAGCTATGCTGATTAGCTGGCGGTAGCGTCACACTAACTGTACAGACTTTTTTTTTTTTAATCTTATCATTCAATGCTCTGCAAATAAACAACCAAGCACGTTTCCCAAAATGTCTAACTGCATCTAACAGTGCCCGAACACAGATTTGTGTTTAAGGGGTTTTCAGTAAAACTTGTCGTGGCATGTCGTGCTCTGAAGATGGACAAAAAAAACAAAACAAAACAAAAAAACCCTCCTCGGCCACTAACAAATTTCTTTGCTTCTCATCTCTACACAAGGATCGGTGTGGCACAACATGCCTCACATTTTCATTGTCCTATCAGTGTATCTGATATCTGCAAGGTGGATTGTAGAAGTACATATGTTGGCTTCTCTGCCAAACTATCAAATGTCACATTTCTAAGAGCTACAGTAGCATTTTCTACAGCAGAGTACGTTCCAGGTTCTTCACATAGCTGCGACAACGGCAGAGAGCCACGTATGATAAAGACCGTTTACTGTTACCTTTACTCGATAAATGTATGGCATGTGAGTGTGAACGACAGATTTCAAATCAAAATAAGCTCTCAATCCTTCACCCTAGACTCCAGGTCCTCTCTCACAGAGGCGGCGGGAAGCTAATCAATATTGGTGGATGATGAATCCAGGATAACATATCTCACATCCTGTAGCATAATAATGTGTCACGGCCTGTCAGATACTACTGCAGGTTTTTGAGGAGGCGTCCGTAGCGAAAGTCGTAGACGTGTCGACAGAAAAACACCAGCTCTGGGTCGACGTCATCGGGCACACAGTGGTGGGTGGGCATGGCGTTGCCAACAATAGGTGGCACCACAAGGGAGGCGGCGCTGTCGCTTACGCCCTCCCTACGGCGTTTTACCAAGGCACAAAATCTGGACGGAAAACAAACACAGGACGTCAAACTCCATCACTCAGAAAAAACTGTAACATTGTTTCTCTGTGGCTTTAAGCTGAGAAGACAGGAATAATGCATGCGTTTTATGGTAAACATTATGCATTTTTTTTTTTTTTCGGTTAATCCAGTAGGGGACTTGAAAGGAAAAAAAAAAAATATCACCAAGAAGCAGCACTGCAGAATTTCCTCACAAGTAGTCTTTTAACGGCCGTATGTTTAAAGCAAAAGACCTGTACTTCAAAGAAAGAAACTCGACAGAAAAATGCTTTCTTGCTTACCGACAATACTGTGCCAATGTTAGGACATAGCATTTGTCTTCAATACAGGCCACACTGTTTACATCCTGGTGACGAGATGCAAAGATCTCATTCTGGGAAAGGAAAAAAAAAAACAGTCTCAGGTTAGGGCCAAACGGAAAATATCACTCAACCACAGCTATAACCTGTAGCAGCACAGCTTCAAATACTCTCTCAACTACACTGTAAAGAAAAAAAAAAGTCTAACTCAACCCCACATCCACATATAAAGACAGAGACAGATGCGAATGATGTTTCACTTCCTCCTCCGAGCAGAGACCCCGTTGCTGCTCTCACACTGCTGCTCTGATGTGCTTGTTGTTTGTTAGTTCAGCCGAGAAATGACAGACTTCGTGTGGTTTATTGTTTCTAGACATGGAATTGAACTCGTTCCTCTGGGAGGTTACAGACAACAGGAAGCAAACACAACTGAAGCGGTTCCTCAACATGTGAATGTTTTTATGTGCCGTCATCCCTTTGATACAGCAGCTACGAGCTGAATTATCTCTTCATATTTGGACACGTTTCAGCCCCGAGGGCTTAACCCTGGGACACTTAAAAGGGAGGCTGCGCTCGAGTATTTTCTTAGTGCCACCAAATCCAAAGATAAGCCTGCCTGTATTAAAGTTAATGTGGTCCCCGGTGGAAACCTTCAAAACTGCTCATAAATACATATCTTTAAATAAAGGTCATCTAATTTCCAACATCAGCATTTTTTTTTTTTTTTTGAAAAGTAAATAGCACAATAATTTGGGAACTTGTTGCAGGAGTAAATTGAGACCCATTTAGTGAATTAGTGAGAAAACATAATTAAGATAGAAAAAACTACAGTGCCCATGTAGATGTGTGGATCATTGATGGGGTTTTAATGTCTGCACACGCAGGGTACACAGCTGACCAGAGCTATACTTTACATGTCCGGGTATACGAGTGCGTCTGAAGGTGATAAGATATAAGTAGAAAGGACTAGAAAGACACATGCCAACTCCTTACCTCACAATGTGTGCTGTGGTTTTGGCGGCCCTGCGTGTGTTCTGGACGGTAGTACCAAAACAAACTCATCATCAACTCTCCTGTAGAAGAAAACAACACTTCAGTTCTCAAGCCAGTTATTACCGCATCAGTTCAGCATCTCTTGTGGTTGGAAGTAAACACAGTGTACAGTTAAGTGTCCTACCCGTATCTGGCTCTTCCCACAAAGCTGAGACCTTGGCCACGTAAGGCAGAGACTTTTTTCTAGGTCCAGACTTCAGCAGAACAGTGTCCCTGACCCGAATCAGCTCCCCGTCCCTATGGACTCCCTCAAAACACTTCCTCAGCACCGGAGCTTCCTCTCCCTGTGAAACACAGGCGGCAGGAAATACTGACTCGTCTAGCAGAGAGAAACTGATAAGCTTTGAGAGGCTGTGGAGTAAAAAGCTGCAGGATGTGATTTGTATTGAATGACTTCTGAGCCTTCGTCGTTAGGAGTCTGGAAAAATTGGCGAATACGCCCTGACGTGACAATGCAGCAGGTGTTATAAATGATCCTACATTCTCTCAGGACAGCCGAGTTAAATTACAGCACATTTAATTACAAGTGGCACCATCACGACTAAAAGCACCAGCATGCCTTTCTCTACGTACCACAGAGAAAACCTCCTTCTCAAAGGGCAGGCCAACTGGCCTCCAGCCGTTGGTGGATTTTTGGCGGACATTTTTCGGCTGCTTGGCAACGGTTTGCGCTCCGATGCTGGCAATGCCGAGCTTCTGTTTCTTGTCCCTGCTGAGAGGGCAGACAGCCGAGCTGATGCCGGTGCCACGTGCGCCAGACCTTGACCCGCTGGGCGGCTTGGCACTCTGTGGACACTCCTTCGCCACCTGCAGCAGAGGCTGTGGTTGGCTGGGGTCGGACAGCGGAGTCTGGGTGTGGGGCACCGATTGGCCGGCCGGAGGCACGTTGGGAACGGGGCAGCCAGTGACGATTCTGGGGCTGGGACAAACAGGGATGGAGGAGGGACTGTGGTGGTCGTTGAGGGTTGATGGGTAGTCGTCTGAAAAAGAACACAAAAGGTGAGATTGTACTGTTGGAACAAACCATTCTGGGAACTCCCTGGAGGTAACTACCCCTAGCTACATTACCGTGTACCTTGTTATTTTTTTAAAGCAATAAAAATACAAAGCATGGAATTCAGTTCTCTTGGTTTTGTTTCCGTTGTTTGCACATATCCATGTGACTGACTGATTAACGTACATCACTAAAAGTTCCTATTGTTCAGGAGGAACTAGAAGCTAGAGATCGACAGATATATATTTTTTTAGGGCAGATACCCGTGCTGACGATTTTTCTGAGACGATATTTAGAAGCAATACTGGACATTTTCCCTCCATATATATGTATATATATGATAAAAATGACACAATGGTAACAAAAGTCTCCATCAAAAGTCTAACCAAAAACATTTGTTGTACTCAAAGGATTTTAGGGTCAGAGTCAAAGTATGGGCTGTACGGTCTTCAGCGTCCCAAGCAGCACAGGGCTGCCTGTGGATGCGCCTGTCTATAAATCTTGTTGGGAGAAAAAACATTAAAAAATAATATATATATATGTGTGTGTGTATATGTGTGTGTGTGTATGTATTGGTGAAAGCACCCACTGATGTATCGGTCGATTTCTACTACAAGCCCAAAAAAACTATCAACATTTTCAGGAGGGGGGAGGACTCTCAGCAGAAGTTATAAAAAGGACAAAGAAAGTTTTGAAGGTACCTAACGAAGTAAAGTGACAGACTGAAATGGAGCAGCCACAGTGATCAACAACCTTTAACAAGGTTACATAATAGAGACATGACAAGACACCGAGTAGTTATTAGTTCCGCTGAAGCAGCAGGAAAAACAAACAGAGCCTCAATTAAGGTCAATTATAGCCTTTAACGGAGCAGTCACACACACACACACACACACACACACACACACACACACCTGAAACTGAGACTGAAAAAAACACCAGCACTCTCACTGTGCGAGAGATAACAAGAACATGTTGTGCGCACTCCCTCGATACAGCTGCAGTGATGGCATTAATGTGAATTAATGCCCAATTTATTTCTCAGCTCTCTGGATCCAAACTTCATCAGCACTTTTATTCACCCCGCTCCTCAGTAACATGAGGTCTTGTTAGGTTTCGTCAAGTTCATACCTCTATTCCATTATATTTTAGAAACACAAATTGTGCTTTTTATCCCAACTTTATTTGCCAGTTTTGGAGATTAAGATTTTTAGTACACAGCCTATAATTAAACCTTTAAAATCTGCCATGCATCCAAATGGTTAACTGTAAAGTGTCCCAAAAATAATGTTTATTGCTATATAGGTTCTAAATGTAGGATTTTATGAAGAGTTTTTAGACCGAATAACCGACAGAATAATATGAAATCATTACTAATAACTCACTAGAAGTGTGGCAGTGTATTTGTTCATGTATTCTTTTCTGATTTTGTTATGTTTGGGTCATATACCGATCAGCCATAACATTAAAACCAAGTAAATAACATTGACCATCTTGTCACAGTTCAATGTTCTGCTGGGAAACATTTGGACCTGGCATTCATTCATGTGGATCTTATTTAGACATGTACCGCCCCACCTAGACCCACACATCCCACGACACTCCAGCAGGATGCAGCCTGACCCACACACACAAAGATGGTTTATGAACAAGCACAAGGTGCCGACCTGGCCTCCAAGTTCACTAGATCTCAAACTGATAAAGTATCTGTGGGATGCACTGGAACAAACCTGATCCACGGAGGCCCCTCCCCTCAACCCATATGACTCATAAGCATGCATTCTCCCCTGAGCAGCCCGGAGCGAGGCCTGAGATTCCTGCTGAACTTCAGAAGAAGCGCTTGGGGATACCGGGCTGGAGACGGCGGTGCCGTCTGCTCATGGAAGAACGGGAGGTCTTTGGCAGCAAAATTGATGGACTGTGCGCTTGAAGAGACCCAGAGGGAGTGTGGCAGGAGAAGTGCTGTTTTAAGGAGAGCTGGGTGGATATGGACCAGAGTACGTCTGCGCCCAACTTCGGGACTCTACGGGTGGATGGAGACACGCCCCTGGGTGTTGGAGTTTACATCCCTCCCTCAGCAGACAAGGCAACAGCATGCCACACGATCCACTGTCACTGTTGCTAAGCAACTGGCCAAACAACTGGATCACCTTGGACACCGTTTTGCCAACTAATTCTGTTTATTTTATTTTGCTAGATAATACTCATTTGCTATTTTATTTTAAATCTAATCTTATTTTATCTTTCTTTTTAAGAGTGTTACTTCTTTGTGCAACTAAGCTACTGTGACCAAGTAATTTCCCTCATGGATCATTAAAGTCTGTCTAAGTCTATAAACAGCAGGTCTGCGTGTCTTTTTGACTGAGGGAGGGGCTGGGCTACAGGCACATAGAGCAGGGGGGGAAAAAACCCCCAACGTAAAATAAAAATGAATAATAGTATTTTATTTCTGTTTTAATCTGACTAATTCCGCTCTCTCTACTCATTCATTTTCTAGTTCCTCGGCTGCATCCCTGGGTCGGAGAGTGTTCTCCCTCCACCATCGCTGAGGATGTTTGAACTCATGAAATGCAGAGGGAAGACACTCCTTCAGGAGCTTTCAGCTAGTTAATGCAGATATGTCCCGTTATCAATATTTTATAGCGATTAGCAACAATCTTTACTGATCTGATGGAAACAGAGCAGCCGATCGTCTGGTAAACAAAACACTGGTACAAACAGGAATTAGGGCACCAGCAGCAGATAAAAAAAAACAAAAAAAAAACACATTTTTTGCAGCTTCATTATTTTCTTGTTAACCCACATGTCTTTTGTTTTCCATTCCATTACAGCCACACAGTCACTGCTGTTATTATTCAGCCTGAGGACGTCATACTGACGTCTGGGCCAGAGATTATTTTAAATGTTTATCCCTCCCCTCGTGTCTTTTCTGTCCTTTCAGTAATAACGAACGTGTCTGTCTGCGTTGTGTCTAGTAGTCACATTCTAAGACTCCATCATTTCGCATATGGAAGAGAGAACAAGTTGCAGGGAAACACACAGCATACACTTGATGACCGAGAAGCTCTGCGTCATGGGTTTTTACCTCCAAAACAACAAAACAATGCTGGAAAAAAACAACACTTTGCTAAATACACTTCCTCCTTCCTTGAATTTCTTTCCAGCCTCTCTCTGTTCTGAGAAGACCTAAAATGACACCTTTAGTACTCTTTCCTCTTTCCCCTTGACTGTTGCCTGGAAATCTATGTCAGCGGAACATCTTGAGGGATGTCTCAATTCCTAAAACGCATCTGTAGAAGAGAGGAGCTTAGCGCCAGGAGACGTAAAAGCAACCTGACACACAGCTGGGATATTATGTCCGACTGAGGATTGAATTAAAAACAACAGATAAGTCGCCGTAAACACCATTATTCTCCCTCTGATAGAGGGAGAGAAGACGGCGGACAGATGATGCAGCTGCGCAACACGTCTAACACAATGACATCATTTTAAATGATGGCGCCGAAGCGAACGTTCTCATTCTCATCTTCTATAACCGCTTGTCCTCTAGAGGTGGAGCGGGGGGGTGGGAGGAGGAGGCTGGAGTCTATCCCAGCTGTCACTGGGAGGGAGGCGGGGTACAACCCCGGACAGGTCGCCAGCCTACGCAGAAAACGATTCGCACCCACACCTACGGCCAATTTAGAATCACCACTTAACCTAACGAGCACGTCTTTGGATGGCGGGAGGAAGTCGGAGTAGACGGAGAGAACCCACGCAGGCGCTGGGAGAACATGCAAACTCTACACAGGAGGCAACCTGAAATGCGCACACCTCCAGAGGTGCCACTAAATGAGCAGGTGAGGGAGTAGGACGTCAATCAAACGGGATACGTACGCGACCCAAACACTAATGAGAAGGAATCTGCTCAGGGAGAAAAGTGGCAACACCTGTGTGGGTGGAACGTGGGCCTTTTTCTCTGCAGAGTTGTCATAATAGGAAAAACCACAGGTATTGCTAATGACATTAACAATAGCTCTGCGCTACTTAGGTGTCCTAGTAACCCACGGCAGTACGACAGCAAACCAACACATCCAGGATAAGCAGCCAAATTAAATTCAGACATCCTTCATTTTCATTATTTACACCTGTTCTGTTCCGAATGACTTGTGTGAAAAAGCGACTCCTTTGCACAAATGTGAAACTTTCCAGGTGGTTCACTGGTAGATGGGGACGTCAGCCCTCAGAGCGTGGCCTGGTTATAAGGCTGCTGAGGGCCACAGAAAGTGACTGTGTGTGTGGGTCTGTGTGCGCTCGTGTGAAATTAGTGTTGTTATTTTGAGGCTGTGTTCAGGTGTTTTTAACCATACGCCCACACACGCATACACAGACCTCCGCGTACGCACATACACACACAGTTTGTTTGTCATGCTGCAGACTTCACAAAGAGTTTTCCTGTTCTGGTTCACATCGCCGCCTCGAACACAGTAACTAACTGGTGACACTTGAGCTCATTAGGTTTCAGCTGCACAGGCCTCGTATTCACTGTCCGGCGGCTCGCATTCAAGCCGAGACAAAGGAGGTCTTGCCCTTTATCTGATATTTTTTTTTGTAACGTCCCACTCAAGTGACATTCCAAAAAGGGAGAATTTAACTGCCTTGATATAATAGCTATTCTCAGCACATTGTTCTGCCTTGGCAGCTGGATTAGTGGGGCTCTGCATACAAAATAATCTCTCTGCTACACTGTGCTCATGGACATCTAATACTAGAAAAAAAATCGTACTTAAAGGGGCTACAGATTATATATGAGGTTGAGGGAAAGCAGATGTTTTAATACCTTCTGTGGCTCTGGGTGGAGATTTCTGTCTTATAACTCTCGTGATTAAATAACCACGTCGTCATGGTCATCTCAGTTTGGATTTGGAAACTTGAAAGCAGTTGGAGAGTTTGATACATGTGGATATTCACCAGGCAGGGGAAGGAACAGCATAATGCACATTAAAGGAAATGTAGAATAAAATTAAAAAAATGTGAAACGGAAGCATTTTTTCCAGAGCTAATCACAGAGTCTATGTGAAAGGTGGATGGAGCCACGGAGACATCACCCAGTGGTTTGCGGACTACTGTTTTGAAAAATGGTTTTCTGGACAAGAGGAAGGAGCTGGAGAGCAGCGATGGGTGGATCACTCCAGTCCAAACATGCCAAATCGAGCCAGGCACACCCCCACCCAAACATACCCCTTACTGAGGCCTCACGACTACTCGGCTACAGGGTTATTTTGAAACTACAGCACACTGGTTAAAAGAAGTGAATTCAGCTATATAGTAAAATTAACATTATAGACTTAATATGGTCATGAATGGGGGTCTATTAGAGCCAGCACCTAGTGGCTATCAGTGGTGCTGCACTCCGAGTCAAGTTACTCGTGTATTGGCTTCAATTTCCAGACCCCATGCATATGTCCATCTGTTATACAGTCAGTTAGGCTAACGTACAAACAACTACACCACATGAAGAAAATAACATTAACCATCTTGTGATCATTCAATGTTTTGCTGGAAAAGGTTTGGACCTGGCATTCATTCATGTCGATGTTCCCCCCCCATAGCAATGATACTCCTTGATGGCAGCAGCCACCCCCAGCAGGACGCAGCCTGACACAGGCACATAGAAACAACTAAAAAAAAAACATTTAATAAATACACAATATTCCAAACTGATCAAGTATCTGCAGGATGGACTCAAACAAACCTGATCCACAGAGGCCCCTCTCCTCAACCCATATGACCCAAAGTCCCCCACCCCCCGCCCCGCCCAATAGCAACAACTGTTTGCCAGAGACCACAGGACACCCTCAGAAGACTCATGCACATTCTCTGATGAGTCACAACTGTAGGGAGACCTACAGACTATTAGGAAGGTGGTCATAATGTTACGCCTCATCAGAATGGACAGGAAAGAACAGACCAGAAATGATCTGAATCGAAACATTAGAGAGATTATTCTAATCAATACCAGAATCAGAATATAAGACCACAAGGTCACAGAGGTGCTCCAAACGAACATCTGTTTAACTTTAAACCACTTACGACTGTTAAATGAGTGATAATGGTAAAGGAAGCCATAAAGGACACATATCTTCCAAAACAACTCTAACTCAGTGTTGGGAACACCTACAAAAAAATGTGACATCCACTCACCCCTTTTCATGCTGTGGTTACATTTGGTGCAGTCCGTGGGGCAGAAGGAGCACCCCCCTCTGGCGATGGCTGGAATCACACTGGTGTAAGCAGAGTAGCCATTTATCCTGCAGGGCTCTCCGTAGCACGCTTCCACTGAGGTGCAACAGTACACTGGATGGCTAATCCCTGAGGGTTGTGGACCTGTGCTGGGCAGAAGCTTGGGCCTCTTGCCACTCCTTGGGCATAACGTGAGGGGCGCTATGGGAGTGGTGGAGTTGTCTGGGTGGCTGAAGTGGACGTAGTAGCTCGGGAAGCAGGTGTATGTGTGCGGGCTGATGGTTATGGCTGCCGGGTGGGCTACAGAATGGGGCGACTGAACATGGTGGTGGTGATGGTGGTGATGGTGATGGTGGTGGTGGTGGAACACCTCGGACAGTGAGACATCCTCCGGTTCCTTGAAGGTCTTGTCCTCTAGGAAGAGGGCCAGTCTGTGACAGTACTCCACACATCTCTCTTGGGAGCAGCAGTAGCAGGAGGACACCTCCGTCTCCACTGGCTCCTCTTTGATTGATTTTAAGGAGAATCCCAGAGAGGAGTCACAATGGAGGGAATGTTTGGGACACTCCTGCCCCGCTGTGGCACCTTTCCACTCTGGATCCAACTCTCCCGACTTGCACAGACTGCAGCAGCCCTGGGCAGTGGAGCTCAGCTGGGAATGGACAGGATCTTCTGTGCCCGGTTTTCTGTGCTTTAGTTGCTCCTCATGTTTAGGTTGCGCTCTTCTCTTGGTCTGAGGCGATCCTTTACACAAAGCCTTATCGCTAGTGCCCTCCTGAGTCACAGCCGCTGCTGCTTCTCCTCCACTCTCACGCTGGGACTCTGTCTTCCTTTGCCTTTTCGTTCCATACGGAGCGCTGGTGAGTTTGAGCAGGGTTGCAGCAGTGAGGCCCGCCTGACGCCGAGGGGTTGGTGCAAACAAACTCAACCAGTCAATGCTCTCAGCCTGAGCTGCCGACCGCTTCTGTTTTTTCCGGCCTTCTTTTTGGACCGCTTTCCCTCCCGCAGGGGCCTTTTTGGTTTTATGACCTCTGTGCTCAGGTTTAGTGAGATCCTTAGCTGGATCTTCACAGGAAGGCTGCCATTTCTTTGTGACGTTTGCCGTGAGGGAATCCTCTTTGTAGAGCAGCAAGCTGTTGACAGCCTCAGCGTTAAGAGAGGCCATCCTCCTCCTGCGGGGCTCAAAGACGGATGTGGGCAGCACGAGGAAGGCGTCAGATCGGTTGGTTTTTGGTTCCAGTGCTCGCTGAGTGGCTGTGGAAGTTTTCTTGAGTCCAGATTTGGTCATTTTTTCAACAGAGCACAGCTTCTTTTTCACTTTAACCCTGTTTTGCTTCCCAGCCTTCACTGCATTCTTGTCTTTACCCACAACTCCTTTCTCTTCCAGGCGGGTGAGTAGGACGCAACAGTCCAGCGCATCTCCGTCGCCCATTCCCAGTGTCTTCCTCCTGTGTCGATGCAGGTCTTTCTTGACTCTCTTTTTCTTTCCTCTCAACTCATTCTTTCCGCCTTTCCTTTTCTTCAAACCATCCCCCTTTTCCTTGCTTCTCTCCTCCTTCTGGGGCTTCCCGCATTTTACTGGGTGGCTCCGCTGAGCTTTCACCATGGTCTCAGTGTCCCCGGGCAGATCCACCAAAGCCTCTTCATCCACAGGGTCCTGCAGTAGTGGGTTTCAGCTCAGACAGGGCTTTTAGTGAGCATCCTCAGGGGTCATCACCCGGGTCCGTGCACTCTCTGAGGAGACAAAGATCTGACATTAACGCTACAGCTAAACCTACACATATACGTCACCGTTACAGCATCGGAAAGTGACTTAATGCAACAGACAGGATCTCCTGATGCATTATTTAACAACTGGGTTTACTTAGTTTGCCGTCAATTTCCAGTTCCCCAGAGAATACAAGCATTACAACAAACCTCCTCTTTAACATGCAAATAAACGTCACACACAGGATGGAGGTGAAACTGAGAACCTGAAGACCATATTGTATTAAGGTCAGTTAAAAATCTGTTTCAGTTTAGAATCTGCTCCCATTACAAGACCTCCGTCGTAACATGTCGATTAAATGTACTGAAGCTGCTGCATGCTGGTTTCGTTAAAAAAAAGAACTCCTTCTTATCCTTTGTAACAGTAATGATAATTTTCCACCCCTGGATGCAGATTAATTACTCAAACAATCACACACTGACTGCCGAAACCCAGAAACAAAGAGCAGAAACAGGTCAGGCTTTTAGAAGATGTATTAAATATTTGATATGCTTGATGGTTTAGAAGGGATTTGGATATTTAATTCACAATGCCAAACTGACTTAATTTTGGGCCACAGGCCTACACGGTCACAGGAACTGTAAAACGCTTAAAATCATTGTAACGTAAGGAAAAAAAAATCTCCATCACAGAAACGAGCCGTACAACAATCAAATGACTCATGAACTGATCCTTGTTTCACAAAGAACCAGTTGCAGAAAACACACAACTTGTCACACAACAACAGCCTCTTCAGTTTCCATGTCAACAGGCTGCTACTGAGTACATCAAACCATCTCCAGCAACTTCGGAGTAACAAGCTCTGTGATCCTCTGTAATTCACACGCATTCCTGCTGTCTCAACACACAAAAAAAAAAAAACCACCGCACTTGGGAGAGGCCTTTAGAGTTCCCAATGATTCAACTGCCAGTGACCTTTATGCAATGACACTCGTGCGTGCAGCAGAAAGAGATGGATCATCCTCCCCGCTGCAGCTCTGAAATACAATTACACTACTTGACCTCGAGGAACTAAGTAAACACGGGCCATTTTTATATTAAGTGACTCTTAAGAGCTTTCTCAATCACGCAGTGTTTTCAGAAATGATTATTTCTTAGGTTTGGCCTCCATTAATGCCCGACACGTATGATCAATTAGGAGGTTTTAACGTGTTTAAAATATAAATTCATTTAATGGCGAGTTAAGTTGGAGTAAATATGACAGAGGCAGCTGGGATTTTCTCTGATATCAAACAGGGGCTTGTGAGCACTGCAAGCAGGCTGCATGGGAAACAGTGGCTACGTTTGCACAGGCACCAACACTCTGCTAATACGACGACTCTCTGCAAGATACCTCGGCGCTGTTGTCCGCTTTCTATGAATCAAAGAGCAGCACATCATGCTGTAATCTAATTTTTGTTGTCCTGTTTTTCAAGTGAGCCACTTACAATTGCAACTAGGCGGTGACTGTGCAGGGGCAGTCAAGGAGAGTGTGTATCTGTGTTGCCGTCTTTCTGGCTCAGAATACATTTTGGATGCAAAACCTAATTTATTTCATATATTTTATTAGCCACTGTGCAATTTATTTCCTTTGACTTAAATCTTTCACCATTTTCAGCCATGTGACAAAGTCAGAGTGATGTCGGGTTTATGACTCAGAATCTGGTTTTGCTCTGCATAATAATAACAGATTAATTTAACAGCTTGCTTACGCACTCTTGTATTTACAAAACTCCGTCTTATCACCAAGTGTGCAACAAATTGCTATTTTTTTTCCGCTGTGACATCTTCCCATTGTATAATAATGAAAGTTCTTTAATTACCAGGGAAAGACAGAGTCAGGAGGTCTTTTTCCGTTTCGCAGACAATGTGTATAGTCAAGTCCGCGCTAGAATTTACGCATTTAAACCTGAAGGCGTCTTGTGACTCTCGTAAGTGGCGGCGGAGTGGACAAAGCTCTGGCTGGACGTTCTCAAACCAACCGCCTCGTCGCTGGGGCCCCACAGCCCTCACTGCAGAATGAGCCCGTGAACCGTGAAATGCAATCCATGAGGGAGAAATTTAATTTCCACATAACAAGCGGACAGAAGGAGCCTGACGTTGAGTTTCCGTACGTGGATATCAAATCAAGTTGCATCATTTGAACGAGACAAGCGCGCACAGGTTGAAGGACAGGAGCTCATTGAAGAGCATCACCGTCTCCTCTGAACAGACCGCACTGACAGCAATGTTTTTATTCATGCTGTGAAGAAAGTCAAGTCAAAACAAGCTGCACTGATGCCAATAATGCAATAGCTGCTGCACATTCCCACGCACGCGGTTTCTTTGTGGTTCTTGCATCTCTTTGGACGACCCAATACACGGTTCCATCTTGACGAAGAGCAGATGTTTTTACTCTCACTAAATGTTTTAATCATTAAATACCTGCTCCTCATTGCTTTTACGTATGTATTTATTTTTTTCCTTTTTTTTTTTTTTTTTGCTGAGACATACCCTCCGGTGTAAGTGTATCAAAGAAATTGTACAAATCTCCATAGCTTCATTTCATTAAAAAGATCTGGGAGATGAATCTGAGGGATCACTACATGATTACCTGGGCAGCTGGGAACGTATCTCTGAGTGACGTTTTTTAATGATGATGACTAATGTAAGCCCCATGAGATGGAGTATGAGTAATAGGCCATGTCAAATCATGTGTTATCATTACGCATTTTTTTTTTTGTTTTCGCATGTCACTTCACGATGAAGCACCACCTACCACCGGCCTCAGCTCGAGCCCAAACACATGTCATTTCAGTCGGTGAACTGACAAACGACAAGCTTAAACGGCGCAGATGTGACAGGTGACACGCGTTTCAAGAGGTGTGTTATACAGATGCAGATGTTGGTGTCATGTAAGACACATGGTTCCTGTTATTTTTTTTCGTGACAAACACTACATTCATAAAGAGATTTAACTTTTTTTTTCAAACCACTTACAAGTGTCTAAGAGAAACAATCAGAGGCAGAGTTCGCTTTCTTTTAAACTGGTTATCACTTACACAGCAGACAGCACATCTTATTTTAAGGAGTTTTAAGTTAAAAACAATATAGACTCTAATTAATTGAAGACATTTTAGTATTTTAGTATATTCAATCGCATTTCATGTGTGTTCACTACATGTGAAGTACAGACAACATTAAAACCACTGACAGGACAATTGAATAACATTAAACATCATGTGATGATGCAATGTTTTGCTGGGAAACCTTTAGGCCTGGCATTTGTGTGAATATTACTTACACATGGACAAGACCAGGCATCACTCATTGATGGCAGCAGCCATCCCCAGCAGGATGCAGCCTGACACACTAAACACTTTCAGAACAACTCAAAAAACGTGAAAAACAGCACAAGGTGTTAACCTGGCCTCCAAATTCACTAGATCCTAAACTCATCAAGTATCTGTGGGATTCACTGAACCGGACCTGATCCATAGAGATCTTTCCCTTCAACCCACAAGAGCCAAAGGCTCCCACTAACAACATCATGTTGGACACCCTCAGAAGGCCCATGTCCATTTAATGATGAGTCAGAACTCCTGTGGAGGCACAAGGGAGACCTACACAATATTAGAAAGGTGGTCATAATGTTATGAATGACAACACTGTTTTTCAATTTAAAGATTTAAGGCTATTTTGATTACATAACACCTCCTTTCAGACCAGTGAAAGGAAATTACACATTTAGGGTGTTTTATTAAACTTTTGCCAACTGGTGACCTATGCAAATTAGCACATATTTAATGAGATCATGTCTAACATTTACATCTGAGGAACGTCTGGCGATATCTTTAAGTTAGTCACAAGTTCAAACCACAAACGGTGTTTTCCAGTAACCATTGTGTGGAATTTCAGAAATCTCTACCTCACCAGCAAAACTCCAAACTCTCCAGTGCATTCCCCGTCAACGTTAGGGTTTGTGGATATATCATTCATAGCCGGCAATTTTTTTTTTCCCCAGCAATTGAGAGTAATTATGAGCAATTTCCGAATCATGCAGCGATAAAAAGAGATATCTGCAAAAGCCTTTAACTCCAACATGCCAATCAAATGAAACAAAAAAAAGTTGTTCCCACAATGTATGATGAGCACATATTTAACCGCATAGCTGAATTTCCACGTTTAAGTTTCCGAAAACCTGTAATACCCGGTTCAGCTGTAGGGGCCTAGTGCCCCCTCCTACTATTTACTTTAGGGCAGTTTAATCTGCAGGAGCGTAAATTGCACAGGAACCAGCAACCAAACAAATGCACTCGAGTCAAATATTTACACAAGAACAGAGTAAGTAATTAGCAGAGTTCTTGTAAATGCACACATCTTTTTTTTTTTTTTCTTCCCAGAAACGTGTCACTATGGTTTTCAGCGGCGCCGCACGGCTTGGAATTTTCAAATTAAAAAGGTGCAAAAGTTAAATTCTCACGTTCCAAAAACGGGGCGGTATTAACAAGAGCGCGTAGCCTTTTTATATTCAGTGAGAAACGGCAAATTCTTTAACGTGCCGGGAGATCAAATGGGAAGACATTCACATTTAATATGGAGCAAATGGAGCATAACTGACACCTAAACCCCACTTTCGGATCATTTTGGATTTAAATCTCTCATTCCCACTGAGGGCATATTAACTGACTTCGTGTGTGCATCAAAAGTCAGACAGAGCAGGAGGAGGAAGAGGAAGGAGAAGAGGAGGAGAAGAAGGAGGAGGAGGAGGAGGCTGAGCTGCCTGCCTGGCTGTCACACAGACTCATTGAGAAGAAGGACATGGTGTAGAGCTGTCATCACCAGGGGGAAGAAAGCCCCGAAGCAGGAGCTCTAAGCTGGTGTGCTGCGCTTCAGATAGTGCATATCACCAACTCCACTTTCCTGGAGCAAATCAGCAGTTCACCAGTCCTACACCACCACCAAACACCAACCATCCTCCACCAAGCAACCTCTCCCACACGCAGGTTGAGCCACCAGCAGTTCCAAACACACCCACCATCATGGATCGGGATTATATTAAGCTGCAAATGCAATTAGGGGCAGCGTTATGTATTGTAACGAGGCTGTGCAAAAAGCAAGACTCGCCTACTGGATCTTGTGCTGGTGTTAATCTGACAGCATGCCATAGCAGGAGCGCAAGCTGCGATATCAGAAGTAAGAAGGAAATAAAAAAAAAATTAAAAAAAAAGAAAAAGCTCCTCCGCGGGGAAACGAGTGTAAAACATCCGAACATCCTCGATCAATCGCGCTTTCGGAGCTGCTACTTAATATCAATATCATTAGGAGCTCGTGTTACGAGCCGAGTTGTTGGGAGCGAGGCTGCCTCTGCCGACACTATCATCTCCAACTGAATCACACACACAGCCGCGATTCACCATTACCTTGTGCGTCCCGTCGGAAATAAAGATCGCTCCCCCAAAAACAACAACAACAACAACAAGAAAATACCAAGAAAAGAATCTCCCACCCCGTGCGTCCTGGATCTGACGGTCAGTTTCTGCTCGGCGGGGCTGTGGACATCGGGAGCGATCCGCGGACCAAACAGCCCACAGTAGCTGGAGACATGGTGAACAAATCGGTGAGCGGTGACCTACTTCCGAAGTGGCATGCTGGAGATAATATTCATGCGCTGCCTGCATTCACATTCGCCGTTGCACCGGGACATCCCTGTGTAACGCGAAATCACGCTTACTGTGTGTGTTCCCGCAGGGACTAAACCGGAGACATTTTCCCACTTCAAGTGGATTTTATAATCCCATGTGCATACCTGCAACAAATAGACACTTTAGGCAGCATCTTGTGTTTATGATATATATTTTTAAAACTAAGCCTGCGGTCTCAAGTGAGAAAAAACAACACTGAAAATCACCAAACCTCGTAATGCAAGTTGTCTTCTAAGGAATATTACTAAGAAAGTTGCTCCTGATTGGCTCTAAAGTAACATTAAAGCACAACTGAAGTAGAGAGGAGTAGAAAAAATAGGTCCTGGTGGAGTATTAGACACACACTGGACTTACACCGAAACATTTAACAATTAAATTTGGAAATATTCTAGAAATAAAGGCTGTAAAACACAGTTTAATTATCAAAGATTATTACTATTTTCTACCAAGTCGCTATACAGTGTAGCTACCAGAAACATAAAGACTATTAAGATCAATACACTTTGAATCCATCCCACAGAGAATTGTACCACTTTGCTTTAATTACAAAAGAGACACTCTCTTTCCAGTTCATTAGCTATGTTAGTGTAAATGAATTCATTCTAATATAAGTGTCCCGCACTAAATCCTACAGTCACAAAGGTTATGTTATTCAGCATTTGTTTAGAATATCTGAGAGAACGGCTGTGTTTAACTGTTTAACTTAATTTTGGAAGATGCGGTTGTATTGTGCCGACAAATGCTTTTATTGTTTTGACAACTCCGTTTTAGTCAAGGGGTTGGGCTGAATAAAAGAAACACTTTTAAGTTTAATTGAATCGAGTTCAAAAGCACCACAAATGACATCCTTGACTAGATAAATGTTGAATCGCCACCTTTAAACACAAGTTGAAGATTATAACCTTCATGAAGCTAAGATTTATTGAGGACTGTATTAGAATTTGTTTTCACTAGAACACGAAATGAACTACTTACAAGTGAGTGTATATCCTACTTACTAGGCATACTTTAATTTCTATGGGAGAATATTGAGTAAACTATGATAAATAATAAAAAAATATATAGTGTCACTTCAAATCATAGCATGAAAAAGCATGGGTATCACAGGAATATACAGTAACAGCAAAGCTCTATCAAGTATAGCTTCTTTTTTTTTTTAAACAAGGCCATAATTAAATATTCTAGAAAAATACATAAAAAAAGCACAGACTCTTTGTAACCTCACTGTGAATAAAACACCACAAAAACTGTTGTATATTGTGCCTGTGATTTAAACCTCAAGTGGAAAATCTAAATGACAAATGACATCCTGTACGTAATCCTCAAAAAGAATAACAATCCATTGGAAAAAGTAACCAATCAATGCTGATGAATAATGCACATTCCTGACAACAAATGTCACATGCAAGAAAAAGTGTAGGTTACACTCACTTTAAGACATTGTGTGTATGAATAAAACCGGCAATCAGATCCTGTGGTATTTCTAAGCACAAATTGCAAATATGATCTATTAAGAAAATAACAGTATTGTGATGAGTAATGAAAATAACTAGAAAGTTGAGACCCAGACACAAACAATAAAATATTATCCTTATCATGAATTGTCTGTAGCACACTACGAGTCGATTTACAACACAACAGCAACATAATTGTCATTAAGATCACTGTCAACTCACTAATGAGTAATACATCCATAACATTAATCCCTGGAGGATCATCCCAGTAATGTATTCCATGTATTAGTGACAGCAGAAAATAGAAGCACGCATCCCTCTTAATTAGGCTCGTTTACTGTATCCTCTGCTCTCAACAATACATTCAATCTAATTATGAGTGATCCGTCGACACTCGTCATTTATTACCTCCATCACTTCTCGACTAAACACGGACCAGTCACGACACACGTTCTCAACGATGCTCCCCCACCTCCTGGACTCACTCAGCGGGCATTCAAGTTACAGGAAATCTTCAATCTCACCATCTTTTCTTTTTTTTTTTAATTTTAACAAGAAACCGTTTAGAAAGCCACAAGCGCTATCAAGTTAGCATGTGGTCAGAATCGCGCTTAATTGGGATAAATGCTGATTGTCCTCGTCAATATCAGCTTTACAGTGTGTAATTAACAGCTGTAAAGAAGCTGAGTGTGTGGAGTTAATGAGGCGTGAGCACCAGTGGAAGCGGAGGGAGTATAGACTGCTGAGAGCTGACCCGCACTGCAATAAACACACTGCAACACACTGCAGAGAGGTGCACGGCGCCAACCCCGAGCACTAAATGCTTCCTACATGCAGGATGCACTCACTTACTCACTCAGTCAGTCATTCACTCAGCGCTGGTGTTAATGCAGACTTAAAGAGATCAAAGGCATTTCTTTCTTTTTTTTTTTACCCCTCTTTTGAGCACTCGTATGGCAAAGGAGGCCAACAAAATGCATTGTGCGTCTACCTTTATGTACATCCACCCACTCAGCAAGTTATGTATCCCTCTTCCAGCAGAAAATAGTGTAGTTTGTTGTTTTTGTTTTTTTTTTGAATGAGGGAAACAGCTGTTTGAAGCAGCAAACACAACATGGACATCAGATTTCCATTTGATATGGCTAGCTTGTTAGCAAAATGCTAATTATACACCCAGCAGCCTTGTTCTTCATTTGTACTTAGCTCCGTTTTTGGTCTTCACTGAGGGAGAAATATTTGGCTTGGGGCGCCTCTACATTCATCAGAAAACTAAATGCGTACTTTGCACCTCAGCAAACACACTCAGTCTCTTCTTAAATTCAGTATCGTTCGCATGACTGAGCAGCCCTACCGGAAATGTTCTGAAGCACGAACCTAAACTCTTCACCAGTCAATTAAGACAAAAGAACCAGCTGGTGTGACAGGTGAAACGTCGTCAAGACAACTCATTTGCTCCCGTTCAGGCTTTGTTTTAAGTAGCATGCACTTTTTTTTCAGAGCTTTCTAGCTGAAGACAGACGCAAGACTGCAGACGCAATATTGCAACAGAGCGGTGAGAGTGAACCCAGACCACAAAAATGACATTTTTAATGATGAGTACACTGATTACAGCTACATTACAATATCCTAGGCATGGCATGGATTTTTTTTCTAGCATTATCTGAGAACATGTCTTACGTAAATGTCCTTATTAAATATCAAATGAGTATGTGTAGTTATGTTCAATAAAACAAGACAACTGTAATCAGAAGAGTTTGTAAGCCATTAGATATATTTTGCCAACTTCCATAACCCGAGCAAACACGCGAGCGGAGAAAGAGATCAATAAAGCATCACAGTGTTGTTGCGCTCTCTCCAAAGCCAACTCTCTGCCTTCACAAGGAAAACATTCATCCACATCAGTAAATATCTCCTAGGGTTTCTGGGGCGAGATCTTATCGGACAGAGATACACGGCCAAATGTGGATTTGTAGTTTGGAGATACAGTCTCTGTGAGGAAAAAGGTCAGGAACACAACATAAAGCGCCAGCTCATAGGAAATACCGTGTGACATTGTTGTAGGTGTTCATCTGGTGACACAAAGGTCAATCTCTATCTTAAAAAACCCTCTGCCAAGGGAATTTGTGTGTCACTTGACGTCATTATAAGAAAAAGAACAATGTATGTTCTCTAACTTTTCCATATAC
Source organism: Mugil cephalus (assembly GCF_022458985.1). NCBI lineage: Eukaryota > Metazoa > Chordata > Actinopteri > Mugiliformes > Mugilidae > Mugil > Mugil cephalus. The sequence continues at coordinate 11,645,504 of NC_061786.1, forward strand.
AGAAAAAAGGGTTTACCCAATCAATCTCTCACATCACTATAATGTGGCGGCAGGAGGCTGTTGTGTGACATCACAGAGTTTGTTCAGTGCTACAGTTACACTACTTTTTGGGCTTTAGCCACCAACTGCACAAATGTCTCAGGTCACCCTCGTAAACATAACTTTTTGGCACTTTGGCTGAAAACTCATCTTGTTGCGCACGTTAGACGTGAAGCGACATTTTCTACCGGAGTGATGAACCTACAGAGAAACCTGCAGCTCCCCTCCAGGGTTAAGTAAATCAGCAGCGAACACACACTTTACGGCAGACACGACATTGTTGGAGACCAGATGGTGAACATGGTGAAGCATTTAGAAAATTCAAGATTCAGATATTGCCCTCAGGACTCGGCAGAGACTAAAAAAAACAGAGCGAAAAGACGGTGAACTTTGGACTGAAACTGGTTGAGCGGCCAGAAAACAAACTCCTTAGTGCTGGATGGGTAATAAAGAAGGGTTTTTAATACGTTCATTTTATCAGCTTAAAACGTGACGACATGCCAATGATGCATTCACTCACAGCCTGAAGCTCCTGCACGGACACGACGAAGGCAGCAGCCTGGGCCACGCTTTTCTCGGGTGTGTCATACATAACCCTTGGCTAGCTAAAAGCGGGCTGATGTCAGAGCGGTGGTCAGTTTTTCAATCTGCCAACAATCTTTGAGCTGGTGAGCAGAGTTCAAGAGATTCCAGAAGATGTGACTGCGGTAGCTGATGCACCGAAGGCCGTGCTCACACATACTGAGACATTTTTTTTTTTTTCTTTTTAAATGGTTTATGGCCTTTTGTCCAAGCACAAAAGCAAACTAAAGTCGCGGATTATGCACCTTTCAGAAACTCCGTCCACTGGAAAGATATTCTGTTTGTATTGTTTGTCTGATGATGTCAGAGCGTGCAACGCTATCTCATTTGTTTACATGAGGCAATTTTGTGCAATGGCAGAGGCGGTCAAAACAGGGCCGGTGCTACCCAGTCTAACAGGACTTTTTACACGGCTGACACAGTCCCTCCTCCACTGTTGATAATCGCAGACTTCAGAATGGGAGGTCACGGCTACATAATCCAACATTACCACCGTAGCAGCTAGCCTAAGGGAACCGATAACAGCTTTAGACAGGGCTCTGATTGGCCACCATGTCTGTAGGGGTCACCAGTCATTTTGGCAGCACTTCAAATTTTTTTTTTGTTTTTTTTTAATGCCACTCCTAAACAAAATTAAACCACACTATTAGCACCCAGGTGCTTTCCACACTTCCTCCTTCCTTCGAACAATCTGTTCCATTTGCTGGTCCAAGAAAAAGTACAATAACTTAATAAGATATAAACATTTATATGTACACGTATTTTCCGTAGACTTTTGCTTACATCAGTGAGTAGCATTAAAATGAATAAGCAACTCTAGCACACATTAAATGTAGATTATAAATTGCACACCACCTGTAAATTGTAGATAACCACCATATTATCATCATTATTATTTTCATCAGCTGCATCAGACCCACTCGAACCAACTTTCAAATAGAAAATACAGTTTATACTACAACGTGACTGAATACTTCATGATTATTATTTACTGAGAGGTATGCATCCCTATTGCCCAGCATGCCCGGATAATCAACATTTTAAATTAAGGTCAGTCCATTGCCATCCGTGTCGCGTTCGTGCACAACGGAAAGCGGTGGTTGTTACCAAAACCTAGACCGAGAGGCCAGATAAGCACGGTTTCAAAATGATGTGCAGCAGCCACAGATTGCCTGGAATTTAATACCCCCATGCAAAGCGGTTATCTTTCCAGAGCTGCAGATTAAAAAGACAGTTGCTCGTCGGCGTCGAACATAATAAGATGTTGTGGAGAAGGCCGCGGGACACGGCTCCGGATGTGGTCACAAGACGGAGCGCACGGCCAGGTTAACGTTACAAGTTATTTGTTGAAACTCGTAGGAGAGAGAAGTTTTTTTCTGATTGCGGCTCCTACAATTCTCTCTTATGGTGTATATTAATCTCTTTCTCCTGACCAGAAGGACACTGACTACTGGATTTAATTTTTAAATTTTTTTTAAACAATGGCTACAAGGAAGGAAAAAGCATCTGTGAAGAAATACAGAAGTACACGTGGACTGGTCAAATAAAGAAAACGACCGAACCCCCACGTGTCCAAATGGGTCGTTTAACCACATCTGTTGAAAGAGGTGCGTATGAGCGGGAGGACAAATCTATTTCAGACAGCGGGAGCGTTCGGCCATCTTTGCGCCATTAAAGATAAATATGTTTTCAGCAGGATGAATCACACAGTGCGCACGTAATCCGATGAAGTCATTCAGGAGGCCTCAGCCCTTGTAACCACCTCAGCAACCTGTTTGACTGGACCTCGGGTTTAATGAGGGTTTTCTAAAGAGTGCGTGTGAAAGAAAGAGGGAAATGTATTTATGTCGTGCTTGGCTGGTATAGAAAAAACGTGACGCATGCGAGATAGTGTTTACGTAGGTTGCACGGTGAAAAGATAAGACTGTACAGCATAAATTAGACCCACAATGAGGAGACGGGCAACAGTCACTAACAGGGCAAAGTTGTAGACCATAATTATAGGAAATCAGCTCAATTGCGCACGCGATCCCAAAATTTTTTCTTACACAGCAGAAAAGGAGATCAAGCTGAACAGCATCAGAGCAGGTAGCGAGGTGTAGTCCAGCGTGTAGCCTACAGATGTAAAGATGAGGGTTCGGCACCACAGAGCAGAAACAGGACAGGAAGCATAATTATCCGCTCCTACTGTTCCCCTTCAAAGACACACGGGGCAAGACGCCAGACAGCCTGACGAGCAAAGAGGAGAAAAAGACACACAGAGAGAGATAGTGATGACGACTGAATTGAGAGAGATCGAAGCGGAGCACCAGAGAGGAGAAGGAAGCGGGAGAGGGAGACTCTCACACCTCACGTCTCATCGAGCGGGAAGAAAGTCAAACTCAGTAGAGACCAGAAGAGCGTTTTTTTTTTGTTCCACATTCATTTGTTTTTCTTTTTTCGCTTGACAGCTCCTCAGTGATACAAACGCTTGACACAGACTTTTTGAGAGAGCAGGCGAAAAAAAACAAGAGGGAAGAAAAATTGAGGGGGGAGGGTGGAGGGTTGGGGGGGTAAAAGACAAGAGAGTGATGGATTGAGATAGTACGGTGAATGGAGACAGTGAGAGATTGTCATCATCATCATGAACAATGACTCTCTGATAGAGGAGGCCTGTCGCTGGATTTCCAGCCCAGCTGAGGAACGAGCGGGGAGGGAGGGAGGGAGGGAGGGGCGCTCTCCCCACACCCCACCACCCCCTCGCCCGCCTGCCCACCTGCCAGCCCCTCAGTCATGCTTTTAGCATCTGCCAAACTGAAGGACGCTCAGTGCCATGTGCTTTTCACTGAAGTAGCCTGACGTTTGTCAGTCACAGTGAGAGCTTCTGTTCTGTTTGGCCGCAGCCAAGCAGGGTTTAATGTCGCCCGTCCCCCTCCCAAAAAAAAAAAAAAAAAAAAAAACACACAGACACACACACACAGACACACACTCCCGCCCCGAGTAAACAATCCCAGTGTGTGTGAGAAGTGAGAGAGAACCCCGGCTCTGAAAGCTCCACATCCACTGCAGCTGTGGACCAGCGGACAGCTGACGCCAGTCTATGGGTGTCTGCTCCCCTTCTCCTTCCTTCCACGCCAGCCCTGCCTCCTCTTCTTCTATGTTTCCATGAAGCAGACCTGTAATTTTCACAGCTGTGTCTCAGCACTGTGCTAGGGTGAGTCAGGGAAAGAAGGGAGGAAGGGAGAGGGAGCGAGAGGGGCTGGCTAATGGCTTTTAGAGGACTAGAGGCTGCACAGCTTTGCTAATCCTGAGACGCGGGGCTCAATCAGACCAGAGAAATATTCACGCATGTGAGCAGGATAAAGAACTGAACAAAACTCGTTAGGGACCTAAAACACTAACGCACAAACTTGTAAATTGTGCGATCGCCCTTACAGATACTCATGGGTTCTTTCCATTGGCTTTGACGATGGTTTTATTCAACAAATCAAACACTATTAACAGATTATTAGGAATAGGTGAACCTGATTACATTAAGAGCTACTGTGTATGTGTATGGAAAAACCAAAAGTGAGCCAATAATCAATCATCTTAGGTCATTAACTATATATTTTCCAAAGAATAACTGCAATAAAAAAAAATCATAATTCTGATGATTTAATAGTACATTTTAAAGAACTTTCAATTGTTAACAATATTCTTACTAAAAAGATTAAATATACAGAAAATTTGGCACGGGGATATGAAGAGTCAGTCACCCTTATTAACAAGTAATATACTGCCACTCCAGCTTTCAGTGGTTAAGGCCTTGATGGGTTGGAAATAAGAGCAGCAATTACCGGCTCATTCAGGTTTAGAGCTAAAATGTTACCAGAGCGCGGCCACGGAGGGAAAGTCTCAGACCTTTGGGAGGGAATTGTGTAGTTGACAGGAAAAACACCTATTAACCCAAAGTAAAACTTCAACTCTGCCAATCTGCCACTGTGAGAGTGTGAGAGCGCTCGAGCTCCACGAGACCCGCGCACGTTAAAACTTTGACAGCAGAGGACAGACGCAGCGCGACCAGAGATGACAGCAAAACGTGTCTCAGCATTTTTTTTTTAATCTGTTCTCTTCTTCGTGACCCAACGCTCACAATGGCTCTGGGCTATGTTGCGTATTGCGACCAACAGGAATCATCACGGTGAAGTCTGAATAAAGGTAACCTTTTTGTTGTAATGTTTTTTTTGTTGTTGTTTTTAGCCATATTTCCAGATTTCAGCTAAGTTTGATCAATTTGTGCATCAAGAGTGACTGTGTGTTAACTGGTTGCAGAGAAATAAGATTAATTCATTCACTGAATCTGCAGAGGTACGAGTTTAAACATCTTAAAGAACCAGTGGACAAGAGAAATGGAGGAGATGAAAGGAAACACATCTTTCATTTTGCATCATCTTTACATCTATACACGCTGGCTGCAGTCTTGCGGTGTGTTCATGTGAAACTTTTCGATGTGAGGCGATTAGGGTCTGAAGAACCTAATCTTGAAATGTCTTCACTATGTCTACATCTAATTTCACAACCTTTAATAAAAGAGTCTGGTTTTCAGGAGTGAGAGGAGGGCATGAATGTAAAATGAAATGATACACAACTATCATGCACGAACTCTTCTCTCACCTGGATCATGCAGCACTGTATTCGCAAGAACAAAGATCATGGCGAGGTTGCAATCACCCCGGATTGCTACGTTAAAATCTGTTCGGCAAGCGCAACTTTACACCACCCTACTTCTACTAATGCAGAGTCGGAGTGGATTTCTAAGATTCTCTGTATTTAAAATACACAAGATGTCCAAAGCGTTTCTGGGAACCAGCTTCCACACGGCCATGCAAAGTCATTACAAGGGCTGCCTTACAGCTGGAGCTACTGAAAATGGAGGAAGTAATGCATCAACAAACAATTGTCTACAAAAGCTATTTGGTCTAAAAGACAAACACGAAGCTTCAACGAGACTGTTAGATAATATTTAACACGGCTCTGCGGGGGACGACGCTCTGATGATGTTTTGGAAAAATGGGACGCGTCACTGTACTTTTCCGCTGTATCTGTGGGTGGAAAGCTGTTTTCAGTTTCAGATCTAGCGAAGTATTTTGTTATCTGATTAGCGAGATGATAACAACAAGCATGTTTGTGTTTTTTTAACTTTAAAACATATTCCGTTAAGTTTAATCCTGTTCTTGCAGCCGATTCCTTCGGGCCACGAGTCTCGTATCTGAGCTGGGAGCATTTGTCTCCTTTGAGACGTCCGGGGCTGCCGGCGCGCTCCTCCTCCTCCTCCTCTTCCCTGCGTGGCCGCAACAGGACAGTTCTTCAGAAATAATGGGATTACATGCACGATTGATATCCAGCTTTATAGCTCACGTGTGGTCAGCGCACCGCTATGACAGGCTGGTCGAGGCAACGCTGTGGAGAACCGACTGGACACAAATCTACCACGACCTCCAAAACTGGAGCTCTATTGTCAGGCTCCTCTGTTCACAAGAGGCTTTACAAACACCATTATACCGAGGAACACACCAGGCGACTTGTGTGTCATGTCAATGCTTGTACTTTCCAGTTGACCCTTTTCTTATATATATAGCAGGAGAGGATCACTTTTTCTCACATTATGTTTTTTATCTTCTTAATTCATCCACTTTCTTCCCAGCAACCATACAACTTTTGTTCTACCAGGTCAAAACTGACCTGGTCTGTTTGACTATTATACCATTGTACACTTCATTTCAGAATTCATGGGCAGTAAACCACATTTACATAAAACTATGAGATAGAAAAACATTCGAAAGACGGGTCAAACAGGATGGCTAAGCATTAAAATGTCAGAAAGACAACACAAAAAGGCCAAGTTGAAGCCTTCCAATTGTTTGCTTTTGTCAAACCAACAGAAGTAGAAGAAGTTTCCTGATCCTTAGTAGGACTGCCAGTACCACAAAATACAAAACACACAGTAAAACTACTCAAGTATTACCTCAAGTATCTCAAAACTGCAATAAAACTGTCCAAAAAGGCAAAGGTGCTCAGGTCACTTGCGCAAACAGAATAAATATTCACACAACTTTTACATTTTTTCTTTTAAAACAAATGAAAACCCCATCCCAGGTTGGTTTTCTCGTGACTCAGCTTTTAATTTTAAACCGTAAACGTCCAGCAGGATCTCGGCGAGCCTCCGCGTTTCGTCGCTACCGTTTGTTGTGCAACTCTTGTTTTCCCTTCGGTCTCCATCAAGCAGCAGTCTAAAACAACAAAACACAAACTCGAGCCTCAAACTCCCAACAGAAGCTGAACTGTGTGACATTTTCTCCGATCACGAGCTGGAGACCGAGTCGAGCTGCAGGCTCTGCCCACCATCCAGGCGAGAAGAAGAAGAAGAAAAAAAAACACAAACAAAACACGACTCCACCACCTGCCCGAGTAACTGCACACACGACGGGGGTCTCCAAAAGTTATATTTGAGCTCTGCCGTGGAAAGAAAGCCCCGTTTATCCGTCTGTGGCTGGCACGTTATTCCAAACCGAGCTGCCTCATCGCTCGCTCCCGTCCTGCCTGACACTTTCAGTTTTGCCCGGGAGGCGACAAGAGTTAAAAGCTTTTTGTTGTGTGTGTGTGTCTTACCGCTTCGTAGAGTGGAAAATAAGGTGAAGTGAGGGGGTGGTTTTTGTCCAAAAAGAAAAGAAAAAAAAAGGAGGAAAAAGATGATCAGTTGCACAGGGCGAGAGAGAGATGCGTCAGGTGTACGCTTCCCGCAAGTGAAGGAGGAAAACAGTGTGGAGGGCGACTCATGTTGAGTTGATCGGGCTGAAGCCTCTCTTTCTCTCTCCGCTCCAAACTGCGCCGCTCCGCGCGCTACGCGTAAAAATCGCCCCCCTCGGTCCGCTTCAAACTACGACGGCGAATTAGACGAAGGAGAGACGTGCACCGCGGCCATCCGTGCTCCTGCAAACTACGGCTCACTTCGGCGTGTTTTTACATAACAGCATCATCCGCTTTTTGTGTTGACGCATCATGTAGCGAAAACATGGAGTTTCTTAAAGGGCCACGGACGTACCGTCCACATGTCCCCGTCCCCAGCAGCCCCGCCGCGGCTGACAGATGGCTTTCACCTAGTTAATGTCTTTAAGCTCTGTTCTTTTGACACTTGAATTAACCCCGGCGGTGGTGACAGGGGGGAGCGGGGCTCTGCTGCTCAAAGACGGAATGAATGAGGGGATCCGCTGCTGCTGCTGCTGCTGCTGGTTGTCACCTCTGGATCACGACCAGCCCCTGACATGTGACTGCACGGTGCCTCCCCGAGCCCTCATGAAGAGGAGTTTGTGTCACTTTGCATGAGGTTTTGGGATTCGGTTTAAAATCTAAATGAATCTTGATATTGAATGAATTGTAGTTTTTGTATGACATTAAAGACACACATTTGGACTAGATTTCCCTTTAGCTAAATTAAGCTCTCAAAACTGAAATAAAAACTAAAAATACAAGCAAACAAACAATAAAAGCATTTAATAAGGGAAACTTAAAACAGTACTGGAGTTAATTAATGTCTCTCTCTCTGTGTATGGGCTAAGTCCACTGCAACGTAAACAGAAGTTAAATGACTGAAAGCCACACTAATCTCAAAGGCTGATAAGTTATAACACAGGCCGGGCGTCTGCCAGCGCCCTTCTCCTGAAAACCTACACCTTCTCCGAAAGCACATCATCACAGCGACACCTCCTAGTAACACAATCTTTAAACTGAGTCTAAAGCTGAAACTAAATATTTGATCAACGCTAATCAAAGTCTCCTACTGATCAAGTTGAATCCCTTAGAATAACAGCTCATCTTTTAAATTTGGTGACAATGCAGTCATAAATTAGTGAACGCACACACGCTTCTCACTTTGTGTTTGCAAATGTTAATTAGTAATGGGGTTTTCATTAACAGATTGAAAGATGAAGCTACTTTATAGCATAACTGTATCCTACAAGCCACTATAATGAAAAAAGAACCTCTTAAAATATCTTCTGTTAGAGTAGCACAACTTTTATTTCAGCTGTGCGTTCATGGACGTGGGATATGGACTGCCCAACGGACATTTATTAATGTTTCGCTTCCATCGACTCCAGACTTGTTTGTGAAGGAAGCCGCTGTGTTCGCCCTGTCAGCGCTGTACGCTTTTGTCTTTTCAGCTGCACGGCTCTCTATTAAGCAGGAAGGACTCCTCCCTTCAATGGAGAGGTGCAAACTGAATGCCTTATTGTCAAGTGGAGGTTTGCAACTTCACATGGGCTCGCAACTTGGAATTCCAGTAGCAGTGTTTTCCATTACAGTCGCCCACTTTAGACTTTTAGGCGTGAACTGATTAGTTAATCAGTCAGGAAGTAGCTTTATTTGTTTGTTTTATTACTGTGGGATGTGATGGTAAACCTGGACAGTTAAAAAAAAAAAAGAATAACTTTACAACACAAACATGTAAAACAAACTCACTGCTGCGTGTTTGGCTCTGGACTAAACTACCATCCTCCATCTTGCAGCTGCTCTTTCGGCTCGGGGAAACTAAGCCCCCCTGAAATCAAATCAATCATCAGTCAAACTCAATGTATGTAATGTTCTGCTGGGAGACCTTTGGACCTGGCATTAGACACATTAGTCCCATTCAATTCAATGAGATAGTGTGTCCAAACTTTTGACTGGCAGTGCATACCACCCACCTAGACCAGACCAGACACCCCCCACCCCACCCCACCCCACTCCATAGCAATGAAGGAAGCAGCCATCCTCAGCAGGATGCAGCCTGACACACACACGCAAAAACGGTTTAGGAACAACTCAAAAACATGAAAAAAAGCACAAAGTGTTGACCTGGCCTCCAAATTCACTAAATCCAAACTGGTCAGGTATCTGCAGGGTGCACTGGGACAGGCCTGATCCACAGAGCCCCCTCCCCTCAGCCCATATGACCCAAAGGCCCCCCACTAACTAACACTCGCTGTCCGTTCTCTGGTGAGTTACAACTGTTGTTGGAAGCACAAAGGAAACCTTCGCAATATTATGGGGGTGGTCATAATGTTATGCTTGATCCAGCACTCTGCCAGCTGTTTCTTGGGGACTTTAACAGTGTGATTTATTTCCCTGGGAATGTAGGAGCGTAAACACACAAAGGCCCGTCTCCAGCAAGAGAGGAGGCGCATATTTAAAAAGCGGTGGACTGACAAAACTAATGACCAGTTTCTAGCTCTATCTTTAGGACATTGCATTTTTGAACCATCAAACGTGTCGGCCTGCGTCACACTTCCTGAACTCGCCTCACCTCACCTGCTCACAGCTGCTTAACCCAAACATTGACACTCGCCGGGCTTTCCAGGCGATTAAACGCTCAGAGGTTCGGCTGAAGCTTTCAGCCGCGTGTTGCGGTGGAGTTGTCACGGAGATCACTCGGCATCACAGGACACTACGCTGAAGATTGAATCTGCAGTGGTGTCGGTGTGTGTGACCGTAACAACTTAGCAAGATTCCTCTGACTGAGGAAGAACATAACATGAAGTTTAAAGGTCCGGAAGAAAATTACTGAAGCGCCGCACAGCTCTTGAGGAAGTTTATGATGCTTTTATAAGGTCTCTCTGACCCCATTAGTGGTGATTAAAGGCTTCTACTTCTTAAAGTTAATGTTTATACTCAGGCATATTAAGAAATACTCAGATAGGTGAGTGGGCTGGTACTAAAATGATGAGTTTTTAAGGTTGGATTTTAAAGAGGATATGCTCCTGTTGGATTTCTTACTAACATACTATAATCTCATTGCACTCCAGTAAACCCAGAGATAATAATGTTTGAACTTGATTTATTTCCTGTCAGGGGAAAATCCTCCCTGAAACACAACTGTATTATTCAAATGCACTGGTACAGTTCAATCATTGTCTGACTTCTGTCTCCCCTCTGGCTTTCTGTTCACAGGATATAGAGGATCTGTAGAAACACGTATTTAGTCGACCGATTCCTCTGGTTTTCTTTTCCAAATTACAGGATACATCTGAAGCTCCTGTGCGCCAGAACAAACGCGTCGTCAGATCCGCGCTGCCCCTCTCTCATCTCCGCTGGAGGGTACAGAAATGAAACAACAAACTGCGGACAGGCTTAATCCTTCAGCAGCGCTTTCATCGCAGAGAGGGCCGAGCGCGCTGCGCCGACCGGTATCAAAGTCCAACCAGACAATCTTCCGCACATCAGTCACAGCAATGACAGAGATCAAATGACAGCGGATGGCTCGGTGACAACAATCTCGTGGTGCACGGACAGAGAAGTTTCAGCGAAGAGAGAGGGATCAGAGAACTGCAGGACCAAAACTGGTTCAAGTTTGAGAGATGAATGAATAAATAAATCATTCTGACATTTTGATGTCTTTAGTTTGAGCCACTTTACATTTTTCAGTTATATTTCAGAGGCTAATGTGACACGTTTTAATCCACTGTGTTTACTGATCCTTGTGGGGAAATTGCTTTGTTACAGTTAAACACGCGGCAATGTAAAAGTAGCCGTGCACACTATGGACAAAGGGTCAAATTAGAAACGACAGGCGTCTACTTTCAGAGTAGCACATTTACTTTTTATGAATTAATAATTGCATTTGATTCCACCTTTTTTACACGACAGCTTCTTTCACATAAGAAAATAATTCTAATATTTCTTCAGAAATGCTGCATATTTATCTCAGTTACTTAAGACACTTAGGAGTGTTAACATCTGGTGTATTAAAATAACAGGATGTATTTTTGTCTTCAGTTGTAAAACACACAATATTATATAATAATAAAACACATATTCTAAGATGAGGGGCGGTGATACTGTTGGTGCACAGAAACACATTTAGACCGGTGCCTAATGAGTGGTTTCAGTTCCTAAAAGGCTTAATGATTTTGTACACATCAACTTGAGGTTTGTATTTATAGAATCTACACAATTCTAAATTTGACACAATAATTTTGCTTAACAGCATTAGTTGTAGTTTTATATGTTTACACCATAGGACAGGACACACACCTTAAAGCATTAGTCAAAACGAAAGAATTCAGATTTGAAATCTACAATATAGTTCTGACGGGGGGGATCCTACATATCCCACGATGCAGTGAGTGGTGTAATAATAAATATGTGGTCTCAACATCAAGTACTAAGCAGAAAGTCTGTCTTCTGGTCTTAAATAGTTTTTTTCTACAGATGACAAAATCCAAGTTCCCTGCTGCCATTGAACGCAGCATTGAATTATAACTGCCCACCTATAAATCACAAATTAAAGTAGCTTTAAATTTCTTATTTTTAGCCTTAATCCTCATTTAATCACTTAATCACTACAAAATGCATGTAGATGATGTATGACTGTTAGGCACTTTTATCCTTCGCCCAGGGCATAAAAATGCACGGACGTAGAGAATGTTTTCATTTTTATTCATTGCAAACAAAACCATTTTCATACTGTACAACTACACACTGACAAGGACTGATTTAGAACAGTTTAGAAACGTGACGTTTGTTCCCAAGAACAAACCACTATTTATTCTAATACTAACAACAGAACACTCACACACCTCTGCTGTTTCTCTTCGTTGATGGTTTCACTTCAGAAGAAGAGAGTTTGTGAGGATTTGAAGTGCGGCTATGATATTTACAAAAAAAAAATAAAAATAAATCACCATTACAGGAAAAAAACACACATTTATAGATAATGACAAGAGTAAAGTGATCAGACTTGTTTCTATTAGCTCTTGAACTATAAACCAACTTAGAGAACAACGGGTTGATAGCAGCAGAAGTTTGGAGTGTTTATGAAATCGACATATTTACTAGGTTCATCGTTTATTATTTAATGCATTATTGGCATTTTATTGGTTATCAATTAACTGTTAACAAGACTACAACATTAAATCAAGGCCACTTAATGCAGTAAACCAACTTTAACGTGCCTTGCCTGTTGTCACTCATAGATTTCCTGTACATTATTATGTGAATTCAAATTCCAGTTTAACACAGTGAATTCTGAAACACATGAAAACCTCTTCCTAACGGCAGCAACACCTCGTACAGTAAGGCCCTGGGTGTGAGTAACTGTGTTCATCCACGACAAACCACTCAGTGAGTCTTGACCGCTCCTCTTCTCTATTATCTATTTGAACATGGCGTTGAAGGCTCTGCCGATGATGAGCCTGCGGACTTCGCTCGTGCCGGCGCCGATTTCATAGAGCTTAGCGTCCCGTAAATATCTCCCCATTGGGTAGTCGTTGATGTAGCCATTGCCACCTGTTGACAAGTGAGACACGGATTAACGTACTGTAACAGCGCAGTAAAAGATTATAAGAGCTCTTTCTCCCAGCGTTTTAATGTGTAATAGAGTCGGCTGATAAAAGATGACGACGCTCCCAGCTTTTATGAATAAAAGTCATTTCAAGATATCAGATGTCCGTGGCCGCTTCCTATTGCGGCTTAAAAGGCTTCAAATAACTTCAGCACCTGAGCAAATAAACTCTTCATGTCTTTTGTTCTGCCACTGTAGTTTGATAACTCAACCAATGTGTGTTTTACAACCGAAGGATCATTTTATTAACAAATCGCACTTAAACCGTCGCATAATCCAACCGGCCACGGTCTCTGTTGGGATGATTCTTCCTGCATACCATGCATTTGTGAAATATTGCGTTAAGGTCTTCAAGTGGAATTTCTTTTAGTACAGTCACAGACAAAATATTTAAACAGATCCTTAAAAAAAAAAGCAATTAAAACTTACAATTGATTGGTTCCATAAAAATACAGAAGACATTTTGAGTATTTTTTGGATTTTAGTACCAGTGATCCACTAATGAAGGTCGTGTTTTTTATTACAAGACTAAAGTTTTGTTGCTGTGCTTCATGTCTATATAAAACCACTACATTTGAAAGTTCAACACAAGGAACCTAATGCAGGAAGTGTTAGGTGACTTTGATACAGACAATGTTGAGAACTGACAGACTGAAACTAGTCAACAATTTAGTTTTGATCGTTTTTCTTCTAAACAATAAACAAAAAAATATATAATTTGTGTCTGTCTAATGCAGCCACACCTGCTGAAACATAAATATTTCATGGTAATATTTCAAATTGTGTAAAATTTTAAGCATATCCACCATATGCACTATAAGGGAAAAGATCTGTAACATGTAAAATCTAGGCCTACATGATAACACTGGCTGCTCACTGGTTCTCAAGTAAAAGTTATTTTTTCACAGTGCCAGTGAAGAGAAACAGGCCATCATGAGGTGAAAGAGTGACACATAGCAATGGACATGTGACACCACAGTGACAACTGCAGCCTCAGTTTATGCTGCATCTGGTCCACTGACATAAATCTTCACCCTTTCACCACTATTGCAGCAAAATCTTAAAAAGACAATTAGCAGCTTAGTATTAGACTCTTGTTTAGTGTTTACCTGCCTGATATACACTATATTAGCTTTTTTTGTTTAGGCTGACATTTTGAGCACCTATCAGATGACACTACTATTAGTGCTGGATGGTGTACCGGTTCATACCGAATACTGGTATTTTTATTTTTATTATGATATGAATTTTTAATATACTGGAATAGCGGTGCATTTGATTACACAGCGTTTGGAACGCTGCACCGCAAGACATTGTTTCAGTCCGGATCATTTTTAATGTAGCGCTTTTTAAACACACATTGCGGGGGTGGTGAAGATGGAAAGGTCCGAAAAATGAAGCGGCAGAACAAGAGGGGGAAAAAAAGTGTCCCCAATTTTAAAAAATGTTGCGCACAGACTACAATTATTACGGTAGCAGGTCGGAATGCTATTGACATTACAGTAATGTCTCACAACAACATTAAATATGTTTTAAATATGAATAAATATGTCAAAATAAACAAAACCATAATTGTCCCTGTTTATTCATTTCTGGTAGATTCAACGCTGCACTCAAAAAAAGTCACCTTCTGATTGCTGTCGGGTTTGTGTAGATTCGATAAATATAAGTCATATCAGATCATTTTGTTTAGAATCTGTTTGAAGCTCAATAAAGAATAATAACCATTAACACAGTACAGTGTAAACTTGGCCAGTGATTCGTACCAAAGAAAGAGTTCACCCAGAAACAGACTAATGGCTACAGAGATGGTTGTAACACTGGTAACTAGTTACACTGTAAACACCCAGACTGAATTCAGGCCTTCAGTTTAAGATCACAGTCTGATTCTTGGCACTTACCCAAACACTGAATGCCATCCAAAGCAACCTGAGTGGCATTCTCAGCACAATAGAGGATCACTCCAGCACAATCCTGCAACACCAACACAAACCATCAGTCAGTGTGTGCAGGTGTAAAAATACAAAGAACAGGGGAAATAGGAGGCTGACTTATGGAAATGACAAAAGAATAAAACATATTTTATAGACTGTACAGTTAAGTCATTTTCTTTCTAACACAGTATGGAGTGAAACACATCCCAATCCTAACCACTGAATTAGAATCTGTAACACTTATTGATTTGATAATAGATTTGTGGTATTTTATCAAACATGCCGCCACATATTCATACATGTTTTTCATTAATAATGGTGATATTAGCCGCAGGAGAATATGAGTGATCTCACCTTCGCACTGAAGTGTCCTTTGTCACAAGCTCGGGCAACGTTGTACAAATACTGCCGACAGGAGCTCAGTCTCGTGTACATGTCGGCCATCTTCCCTTGCATCAGCTGTCAAATAGGAAATATAAGGTCAGTTTAACTTGAGGTACACTTTAAAATGTCACTGTTACACTGTTACACTGTTACTGTCACTTTACAACTGAAGAATAACTTATTACAAATTCTTCTCAAACTTCAAGTGAAATCACACATGACAGACAAACCTGGAAGTGTCCGATCTTCTGCCCGAAGGCTTCTCTGACGTGTAGGTAGGGAACGGCATTGTCCAAAACCGCCTGCATGATTCTGAAAAGAAAAAAAAAATGCACATGTTAAAGAGTGGGGAACACGTTCATTCTCTTTGAACCTGCTTTTCTGCTGCTAATATTAGAACATTTAATTCAATAAACCTTTACAAGCCCTTGAAACGAAGCAGTTTCCCACTTAAATAATAAATGTTTCATTAACACTCACATAAATGTGTCACAAGGCCTTGTGGCCGTGGCTGAGTGTTGAGGTTCAACTTTAATAAGCAAACATCAAATTAATGAGCAGTTTCTAGGGGAAATTAGTATTAGAGCACATGGAGTCTGGATTCAAGTGACAGTAGCTACACGCATGACAAACAGTGTTATCTACCACTAACACAAGAGTCAGCCTCAATATGTTAGATCTTATTAAGGAGATGGCAAACAAACTTTATGGCTCTGCATTGGTTGTAGAATCAAGGTTTAACATGTTTTTGATATTGCAAATTAAAAACTGAACATGAAAAGATTGTGAGATGTTTAATCTCAGAGTTTATAAGACCTCTTAAGTGTAACATGCTCATTATTAAATGAACATGCAAAGGCAGCAGTTTGATTTTAGCATTACAGTTGCAAAGTCATAGCTATAGCCCATAAATATTATTTAACGTAAAGTTGTTTTGGAACCACTTTGATGGGAACAGATTGTGCCCCATAAAATAATACACAGGTTCGCCCTTCACTAAAATATGTTGGATTCATGTTGATGTGTATTTAAAGACATTTTGTGCAAAATTAAATTATGCAGTATCACTGTGAACCCCCTGTTGAAGAAGAAAATCATTTTAAAGGAAAAATTTTCCCAGCAATGAACACATTTGTTGAGAATGTCTCGTTTGTTGCTCTGGTGCGAAGACTATCCACTTGCATGCAGAACCACTTTTTTCTATCTATATCACTATCATCTGTTATTAAATTGGCACTACAGGGCTTGCTGTTACGCAGATCAAATAGCTGGTACAGTGAGAGTGTTCCCAGTTAAGAGGGGGGCCGATTAAAATGTGTGTTAAATAAAATATCACACAATGTCTGCCCAGATGTCGGGGCTAACCCCGCTAGCATGTTATAGCAGGAAGTGCGCTAGTAAAACATTGTGGGTGGAACCTGTGCTCAGTGGGTTTGGTAAGGGAGCAGGTTTAGACGTGTGTGTCGAGCTGAGAAAATCTCATCCTATAAATCGTGGGATAAAGACACTAGTACACAGCGCACATTTTATTTATTATTTCTCTCCACGTGGAAACTGTTTAATTACATATAAAAGCAGAGCAAAACTCACCCGATGGGTCCGGCTGCCAGCACCAGTCTCTCCAGATCTAAGCCACTCATCATCACATACACACCTTTGTTCAGAGGACCCAGAATGTTCGCCTCTACAACAAACGGGAAAGAAAAACCAATTAAGAATCGCACGGTGCACACGCACAGATACTAGCTAAAGCGCACACTTTAACACGTACCTGGGATTTTGCAGTCTTCAAAGATCAGCTCGCAGGTGTTGGATCCTCTCATGCCGAGTTTGTCGAGCTTCTGCGCGGTGGAGAATCCTGGCATTCCCTAGAGGAAGCGCAAAAACGAACGCTCAAACTGCTCGTTCCTCCCCCATATTTATTAACTGTGATCCACAGAACACAGTTAAGTATTGAAACCCATGTCATCCACTCAGCCACAAAGTAAAGCACAAGGCGGAGGAGAATACGCCTTCATGTTGCAGGATTTACCTTTTCAACTATGAAAGCTGTGATCCCTTTTTGATGCGCCTCAGGATCTGTCTTGGCATACACGATAAGGACGTCCGCATCTGGGCCGTTTGTAATCCAGAACTTGTTGCCATTCAGTATGTAGTAGTCGCCTGCAAAACAGTGCAAACAGGACATGAATTAAAACGTAAAGGATGTTTATCAGCAGAGTTGTAGGGACACAAATAAGTATACCCTACACCAGAGTGTTGCATGAGCACATCTCTATAAATACAACCTTGAGGTCAAACGAGAGAAGGTGTCATTGTGGCTACCGATTAGTTACCATCTTATAAAAAATGCAAGGCGTCACAGAAAATTCGCTCATCCAGGAAACGTCTGGTCTCTCAGTTTAAACCCGCACAGATCAAAACACCCACCACCGTTCCATCGTTACACTTACTACAATCAACAATAGGTGCAAAGTCTGTATTTATAAAGCATGAAATGAGGTACCAAGAGATCACACCAC
The DNA here is from genome assembly GCF_022458985.1 of Mugil cephalus. Lineage (NCBI taxonomy): Eukaryota > Metazoa > Chordata > Actinopteri > Mugiliformes > Mugilidae > Mugil > Mugil cephalus. Next base: position 11,663,302 of record NC_061786.1, read on the forward strand.
AAACCTGTGGCACCCGCCCACACACACACTCTCTGCCCACTTAGTGACAGTGTATCTGTGAAGGAATAAAATGGCTAGATTTCCATTTGTATGAACATGGGAAATGTCTACGTGTAGAAGAAAAATGCTGTAATATCAAATATGATGCTTCCACTGTAGAAACTACACCAAAAACAAACTACCAGCAAAAACAGCTGCAGCAAATATCTGAATGAGATAGAGGTAAGAACCTTTCTTCTCTCTCCCTGGACAGCTTAAATACTTCTCTTATCAGGACACATAGTTTGCCAGTGACCTGGTGCAGTAAGACGTGAAATGGTGTTAACTGAAATACACAACGCAACACATTGCTATGTGGCCCTGAACCACACACAAACTGCTGGCTTTGTTTCAATATTGCCTGAAAACATCACATTACTCAAAACGCTGCTCATTCTGACCATGCAGAACACAGTGCTGACTCAGAGTTACTTGTTGTATTCAGTGTGATAAGCGTTGTCAAACCCTGAGTCAATACAGAACCTTGAGAATTGATTATTTCTTATCAGTGACAGTGTTACTAGAGAATATGTAGCAATATTTACTGTTAGGTAATAGATTCAGAAGACATTCCCATACAGTGGCATGCAAACGTTTGGGGATGATTTACCATATGATGATTGTAAAAAAAAAAAAAAAAAAAAAAAAAAAAAAAAAAAGATATTCGCACGCACAAAAATCAGTGGAGGCCGACTGGGGCCTTTCTGTGTGGTTTGCATGTTCTCCCTGTGTTTACATGGGTTCGTTGGTGATTCTAAAATGGTTGTGGCAGGCAAGCAGCTACAAACAATGAATAATTTCAGTGTTGGATCAATTTTATGACTCCTCAAAACAACTGACTGAGGACCTAAAATGACACCATTTGATGTCTATTAAACAGGGGACGTTTCAGTAATTCTCTTATAAATATATAAACCAAGTGGTCCACGTAGAAGAAAGGCAAATCAAAACCCTATAAGATACAAAAGGAGCTGAAATAAGGTTCATCTGACTCTGTTCCACTGAGCAGTGTTGATGCACAAACATGAAGTGTCATCAGAAGGAAATCTGTAATCTCGTCACAGAGTCATCATTTGAAGTAAAAACCTGTTGATGAGACAGAGCCGTTCATGGCTCTTTTCCACCAAAATGAACCTGGTGCTATGGGTGCTGGTGCTAGAGTCAGTGACCTCATCAGAAAGATGCAAGTTCTTCTTTCAGAAGCTGATCCAGTGTCCAGTCGTAGCCGGCAGCAGCCATCTCCCTTTGTATTTTTTCCAAACACTTGTTTTGTGTGAGAGGCAGAAAGCACTGGGTTTCCTCCTTAGCCCACTGCTGCTTGTTTTTAGGGCATATAATTCTTTTTCTTTTCTATGCAAACTGCTGGTTGTTTTACTGTTCCTGTTTTGGTCTGTAACCCCGCCGGTTCTTTCGCTCTGACCCGTTTAGCCCAGCTAAGTTAGTGCTTGCCTGGAACCTGTTTCGAACCAGTTTCAAACCAGTTTGGCCAGTGCTTAGGCGATGGGAAAAAAAATTAAATTAAAAAAACGGTGCTAAGTCAGGCACTGGCTCTGAACAAGCCCTGCAAGCTGTTTGATGGAAAAGGGGTATCAGAAAACAAGTGCAGAGGACAGACAAAGTCCAAATGGAGCTCATGTGCTACAACCACCAAAAGTACCTGTAGTATACCCAGCCACCAGTCTGCAGCAAAAAAAATAACGTTGGTAGTGTCTTAACACATGAGATGAGGTGTTTAGTCTGTTCTGCCCACAATGAACACATAACATGGCATGATGATTTAACACAAGACCACATGTGGCATCAATGCTTACATCATGGTTACATACCCTGCTACTGACTGTCACTCAAATGATATCTGATCTTTAAAACACATCTACCACAAACAAACACGTAATCACATATGAACTGATAACCTCATTTAAAAACCTTTCACACGTCATAGTATAGTAGGTTGATATTAAACTGGAAAACAAGCATCATTGGTGTCTTGGCATTTAAAATATGATATAATATCATTTTCAATTAAACACTTAAGCAGAGACTGCACAATAAAAAAAAAAAAAAAAAAAAAAGTCTCTAAACTCTGACAGACGTGTTATACTTCTGCGCTGACACAGAGGTTACGATGTAAACACAGACACCTACATGTAGCATCGTAGCCGACATGCATTTCCCCAGAAATATACGATGCAGAGCTGCGGTCGGTCAGCTTGGTAGAAGCGTGTTTCCGGCTGCGCCTCCATCTCCACAATTTTTTATTTCATTGTTTTGTATCAATACGGAATTAGTAAGGTTAACCGAGAAGGTTTTGAGTAACAGACATTTGTATGATTCATAGGAAGTAGAAACAAACATGAACTCGACCGGCTAAAAAGACACCATTTGCGTTTTTACAGAGTGAGACTGAGTATAAATGGCCTGCACTGGCGTTGGCTACGTGCATAGGTTACTGTGTCTAGGTCCTCCAGTACTTAAACACCTTTAAGAAGAAGGGGAGAAATATTCTGCTTTGCTTGAGTAGTAATCTGCCATTACTCAAACTTGTAGACTGGCTAAACTCACACATGCAGGTGACTCAGAGGAAATTGTGAGAACCTATAACACTCAGTGCGTTTACATGCAGAGCTTAATCGAGCTATGCTCAAAATTCGACTTTCTAACTAAAGTCCTTGTCCCAGTTTACATGCAGCACAAGAAAAGCGACCGGCTTTCTTGGATGTTTTTGTTCTGTGGTCACACGCCAGCGCAGCGGTTGTGGAGTATGCGCTCACATATTACCGATGGAAAAATGCGAATCGCTGTATTCATGCTGGAGAAAACCGAATTCCAATCGCATTATTTGGGTGTCTAAATCGGATAATGAGAACTCCGATTTTAATTGGAGTAATTTTGTTTACATGCACTTAAGTTCACCTGTTATAGTCCAATTAAGGCAATAATTCGTTTTTTTCATGTGCATGTAAACTAACTGTAGAGGACTGGCCAGCGTTGGGGCGAAAACAGAGTGAGAAATAAAACCCAAATGAACTGAATTAATGCAATATATCACGCAGCCCTTAAACATTCTCAAATTGGTGTCAGAAAGTCAAGTCATCTGCAAGAGTTCCTGAAAACTTCCACCTGCCCCCAAAAGTTCATGAAATAATAAGCAATAGAGAATTCATGTTCTTTTGTAAATGTCTGCTCCAGGGTTGCCTGGACATGTGCCGTATGTACAACTGAACACAATTCAACACGAACTAACAGGACATACCTTTCTTTTTGGCTTTGAGTTTCATGGACACAACATCAGAGCCAGCATTGGGTTCACTCATGGCCAGTGCTCCGACATGCTCTCCTGTCATTAACTGAAAAGAGGAAACACCAGGATTAGTCGAACAATCAATCAATCTTCTTTGGTCTTTGCTTTAAGCGTTTCCAAACAGTGTGGGACAGAGAAGTGTCTGGTTCTGACCTTTGGCATGTACTTCTCCTTCTGTTTCTCATTGGCGTGGCGTACCAGCTGGTTGACACAAAGGTTAGAGTGTGCGCCGTAACTGAGAGCGACGGCCGCGGACACTCGTGACATTTCCTCCATCACGATGACATGATCGAGGTATCCCAATCCAGTCCCTCCACATTCCACTGAAAGGAATACATAAAGTGTTGGTTTAAGTATTAATGCACACAAAAAAAAAACACAAAGCAAGGAGGAAGTTCCTTGTTGGAACATTTAATACTGAGAAACGTGTCCTTCTTTTATACCTGGAGCAGTGATGCCCAGGAGTCCCATCTCTCCCATTTCTTTCCAAAAGTCCTGATGAAGACATGATGCAAAAAGTTAGCACAATAGAAATGCTGCTCCAGTTTACATCTGGAAAAAACACAACTGCGTGTGATGATGATGAAATGTTCATTTAACTTTTTTTAAATCATGTCACTCAACAAGGAAAGAGCAGGTTACACCTTTAACGAAATCTTTGAACTCACCCGCATTCCTGGGAACTCATTGTTCTTGTCGATCTCATCAGCATAAGGCCCAAGTTTTTCTCCAAGGAATTTACGAACACTCTGCCTTAGCTGTGAAAAAAAGGAAGAAAACAAGACTTTATTTTACAATTAATAAGATGCAACGTTATTAAAAGCCTTAAAATAATAGACAACATACTAGAGTGTCATCTAGTGTCTTCCTTCATTTGATTTCCTGGTGAACTGAGACCCTAAGGAGCTTTTTCGTGTGCGCAAGTAGAGACAAGTGCGCAGCATCAGTTACAGGTGGACATGCTTAAATCTTAACTGAGGTATACACCAGTCAGCCATTACATTATGACCACCTGCCTAATATGTAGGTAGCCCTTTTGCAGCAAAAACAACCCTGACCTGCACCCTGAAGGTGCACCGTAGTATCTGCCACTAAGACATTCACAGATCAGACATGTTTGCCTCCCACATTCCACAGACGCTAAACTGGACGGAGATCTGGGGAATCTTAGGTCGAGTCCACACCTTGAACTCATTGTTGAGTTCCTTAAACCATTTCTGAACGATTTTTGCTTTGAATCAGGGAGTGACATCCTGCAAAAAGAGGCCACTGACTTCAGGGAAAACAGCTTCCAGGGTACTGTGTTTGTTTATTTGTTTGTTTCATTAAGATCCCCATTAGCTGCAGCTTTACTAAAGACATTATTCTTGCGGTCCGACCATAAGCATAGAAGAAAACAATGAAACAGTATTAAAACACAACAAATAAAAGAAAGAAAAGGTATGTATGTATACCCATACACATATACATACGCATGCATATACTCACACATACACAATTACATACATGTGAACACACAAAACTACATTTTCCTGTGGACACCCGTACTTATACCTGCATACAAGCTCACAACTGTACAGGAAAATTAATAAAAGAGAATGCTTAGGTAAATGCAGCATATTAAAACTGCCATTTTGGTGATAATCTGAAAAGCCATTGTAATTAAACTCTTGTCAAAGTCATTCAAATCTGTCCACTTGTTAGTTTTTCCTTGTTTTTACTTGTCAGTGTTCATACTGTTATGGCTGATCGGTGTATACACTCACTAGACACAAGTCCAGTTGCCCTTTTTCAAACGCCTTTTGGACTCACTGCTAGACAGTTCATTAGGTACACCAGAGAAAACAGGTGCAATTAAATATTTAATATCTATATTTAACACATGAGCTAAATAGTAGCTTGACAAAGACTGTAGCATTTAATATTTGTTTGAAATAACAGAGAGCTGTTGATTCAGTTGTTTTCCTTATGATGTTGTGGTTGGTAGTAATATTGAATTGTACTGTGCATCTTATTATTATTTTATATCACAGTCCTAGTCAGAAGGCTAGGTTACCACACTCACCTTTCTTACTTTGCTTCAACATAGACTGGACATTGTGACAAGTGTGCCTAATGTTTGTCATGAGAGTGCCTAACTTTATAAAAAGGCCCAGCATTAGAGGACAGCTTCTCCCATCCAATCAAAAGCTTTGTATGAACCCCACCCCCTGCCCTAGTCTCCTTCGCTTTTTTTGTTCCAAAATACCACTGACCTGTTGTCCCTTTTCAACTTCACAAAACCGATATAAAAACATGCCTGGATTAGCTTTTAACTTTGAACTGCAAAACGACTCTGACTATGTAGCTTACGGTTTATGTATCTGGGTAAACAGTTAAGGTTGTTAACATCGGGCTTGTGTAAAATATACACAAGTCTTTTGCTTTAGTAGTGGGATTAAATGTAAAGAAAATTAATTTAGACTGAAAATATGCAGCTGTTGATAAGAAATACCCATGGTTAGCTAGCTCTGTTGGCTAATATCAAGGTCTTTCAACTGTTGGCTAATGTTATGTCATCACGTCATTACGTAAACGTCTCGTTTAACTTAATGAAACATGCTGCACACTTTGTCTGTGGTGACACCCCGAGCTGCTTATCTGCACAGCTGGTGGTGAACTTTGTTTTGAAGCATGAGCTAGCCTCGGTTAGCTCACCTGGACCTGGTCCTCGGTGAGTCCGTTCACCACGTCGTCCACCGGGATGGCAGCTCCGGCACATCCTCTCCTCCCCACGGCAGGGATGCAAAGCCTGGAGCCGAGGCGGAGAGCGTTTCTAACTGCAAACATGGTGAAGTCTGGTTTGGTATAACGTCAGAAATAAATAAAAATGAAAAATAAGACCTCGGGCTGGCTGCCCTTTAGCGAAGAGAAAGTAAGAGGTCTCACTCTGCCTCTACTTCCCAGGACAACAGACTTATTCTTCTTTTTCTCCTGGTTTGATTGACGACTGGCAACGAACTTACTGTGCAATACTGCCACCTAGCGGACAGGAGTGCTGATCAGTAAAATAGTAGAACAAAACCAAAGGAGAGAGAAAAAAAAATATCCTATCCATTAACACGTGTTCCCTTCAGTTACCTAATCAGATGGTTGTGTATTATCTTCCCCTTTTCACCCAGGAGATTTTCTACAGTAACTTAACCTTCCTTTCTGCTCTGCTGCTCTGTAGTTTGTTCTCTCTTCCTCGTAGGCCTTGCAATCAACAGATTCTATATTATTACAGTGTGTGCATGTTCCAGTTGCATGTTTTCCCATATGGTGAAGTATGCTGTTTAGTCCAGTGTGTCCTATACTGAGACGGGTGAATTCTGCCACTACCTTCTCAGGACCACAGACTTTTCTTCTTCTTCTCCTCTTTCTTGTTCTTCTACTAATGATACAAATGATTATGTGGCAGGCTGTTGCAAAAAGTAGATCTGAAAGAGAAAGATGGAGGACAATTCCCAGTAAAAAAGTCTGAAAATGTTTCTCCTCCTACTCATAATCCTACTCACTGGTTCCGCGAAAGAAAGAGAACATTGATAAACTGTAGGAAAGGCATAATGTTATTCGATAATTGTGTTTTCATTAGTGTATAATAATTTCATATAATCAACTCATTCATTTATTTTTGTCAGCCTATAATGAACTCTTCATGTCACACACATCGTGTGCTGCCATGTTTCTACAGTATCCCAGAAGGGACACATTAAACACTGGTGATAGAGAGGACGTGGTGCTTATGCTATGTTCCCATAAGAGCTGCTTTCATTTTGTTTACAGTGCACTAAATATAAAGTGCGGGGTTAAACAGCACTGACAACTAGCCGGCAACAAGTTCCTCTTTTCAGAGAGAACAGAAGTGTTGCTGTGTATAAAGAGAAAGAAGCACTAAATCTTTGGGAGACAGAACAGAAGGGGAACTCGCTGAAGAAACACAGATGCCAGTCAGACATCGGTTTGTAGCTTCATCTTGTGGCTTTTGTTGAACATGACTCGGTGCTTTTTTGCCAGTTATCACCATTAGCATCTCCTGCATAATTGGAAAGGGAGGAGGAGAGAGAGCGATTCAATTGGCTGCAGTCTGCAACCTCACCACTAGATGACATTAAAACCTACACATTTAAACTTTAACAGATGGAAAGATTCCCTCCACTGTTTCTTCCACAGACACTCTAATTTTTTTTTTTTTTTATTGAAGCAACTAAACATTTGAGGTTTTCCCAATAGAACCATCAGATCAGCATAGATTCCTTACCCAGTTTATCATAAATTCAATTTCCATCAACCTCGGACTGCCCAGGTATCCACAAATTGCTTGCATAACTCTGTGTATCCGTATTTTATCTGTCTAGAGAAGCATAGTTAAATAAGTACTAACATCAGCCCACCTCCAACACATTTACAGAGAAGGAGCAAGAAGTAAAAGTCACAGGAACTTAGTCACAGGGATTTGATGAATGTATTTTTACATTGGGGGACCCTGACCTACATTGACACTTATGTACTAAAGCAGGTATCTAAGTGGAAGTGTGTCCCTGGCCAGGACTGACTGTCTTCACATAAGTGTAATCCAGTGGTATCTGTATTTGCAAGAGGGAGACTGTTTAATTGGAGAAATGAAAAGCAGAAGAAAAGAACAGAAACTGAAGAAGTTTCCACATTAAGCATAAAAAGTTACAGAAATGAAGTAAGACTTCATACACAAGAGAGCAGACCATGAGATTTATTACTAACATTTTACCAGTTGAGGTTGTACTCAGGATGTTCACTGTCTACCGTGGAGTGAAGACAGACTTACTTTGACTTTTTTAATGGTAGATTTGTCTTAATGAATAATGGATTGTTCCGTAAACTGTACACTTAATTAGTGTGTTCTGCAATTTTTATTTTTACCGATTAATGTCTTTATGACTACCCAACCTCATGTGCAGCCATAACCTGTAATCCTTCGGTCTGATGAGAATCAAGCCGTTCTTCATCAGACTACAACATACCTGGCTTCATTCAGAAAGAATCCCCAGACCACCAAAACCTTAACTCTCTCCCAGGGCTCTGATGAGGAAAAGGCAGCCTTCGAGTCACAAGAGCCTGTAAACGTGGCCCAGCGGGGCTCCCATTAATGCAGCCAGGTCAGGGCTGACGCTCTCCAGACAGAGGCAGAACACTTGGCACTCGGCCCTCTCTGTGGAAACGCACAAGTCTGCAGGTTTCTCCGAGGCCTCGTATCACGCTGACGGAAGAAAATCAGATGATGGAAACTCAAAGTGTCTAGTAAGTATTTAGCACAATGTAAGATAAATGTTTAAAAAGAAACCATATACAGAAAAATCTTCTGACTTCTGATTACGACAAACAGTTTAGAAAGGGAAAATGAGAAGAGACGGTCTGACATCACTTTAAACCACTTCAACATTTCACTTGTGAAGAAATGAGAACGTACTAAAAAAAAAAAAAAAAAACTTCTGATGTGGGACAGTTCAACAATCTGAATGAATATCTTTGTATGAATTCCAGTCACAGTAGTAATAATTGATCTGTAAATACTATCATTCCCACAGCTTGTGTCTATTCATTTGCTACCATTCATTCATGGAGTTTTTGACCACTAGTCGTGCTGTAGAGCAGCTTTTTGATAAGCAGTGTCCTCTTGTTTGTGTCACATAATGTACTATGCACAAACTCGCACACATACTGGACATGCATGGGCTTGCTGGTGCATGAATGTTTTATGAAGTATTTCCTTTCTACGTATGCTACCTCAATAGTTAGCCACCATCGCTCTAGTTCCAAAGATTCGTGGCAAGAAGACTTTCAATTTCTGTTTTGTCTCCAAATATTTGCATTTGCCTGATGCCATATAAAAGGCATAACCACTATATGTATATATGTTTTATGTTTTTTATTTTAACTTTCAAACCACACCCAATAAACACCATGGTTCACAGCCAAGTCAATATGCAGTAGTTTAATTACAAACGTGGCAATGTTTGACAGCTGCCTCGGGTTTCCGTCACATGCAAAAACAAAACTTTTCTTACCGTCTCTGCTCTTTGTCGGTAAAGGGGTTAGTGAGGTTTTGTATGTTTTGGCAACAGATCAGTTTTGGCTCATCTGGTTGTTGCAGTTCACTTTGAAATGTTTTTGCAATTAAAGCTAAGTAAAGTCATTATATGCTGCAACGTTGCTGTGCACAGAATGTCTGATGTCCATGGTGAGTAGTGTAGTTTTACTGCTGCAGATAGGCTGCCGTCATGATAGCGGTCAGCCGTGCCTGCCACCCTCTTCTCTTCTCTTCTCTTCTCTTCTCTTCTCTTCTCTTCTCTTCTCTTCTCTTCTCTTCTCTTCTCTTCTCTTCTCTTCTCTTCTCTTCTCTTCTCACTGGTCATCCCTCTTTGACAATGTATATCACACGCCAAGTTTTGCGTCCAATCTTTATAAATGCTTCAACAATGAGTCTCAAGACTTGAAAAGACTTGCTGCCAACCACACCTTCAGTCCAGCTGAAGGACCGAAAATTTATGGGATGCAGGATTTGCCTCCTTTCTGAATATAATGTGCTGTAACACGTGTAGTCTTGTCAGAATACTTTTCAGCCCACCTTTATTTTCAAGCTTGTCCCCACAGTTCCAATTTGGCTTTGAATGGAGACGGTTTACCTACCATCATGAAAACCGTTGCCATTTTCCTCTGAAGTGGCACACTGAGTTCTCTGCATGCCGAAGACGACGCTTTCTTATCCACCTTCTCGCAGTTTGCGGCTTGTAGTGACTTCTTCTCTGAAAGACATACCTGTAGGGTTTAGTGTAATTACCCCAAATAGTGTTCAATGTTTATTGATCCAGGATTTCACCAAGTCAGTCCTGGCCCAGGGACACACTTCCACTTAGATACCTGCTTCAGTACATAAGTGTCAATGTAGGTCAGGGTCCCCCAATTCATTTTACTCCTGAATATTATGTTATCTATAGTAGTAATAATAATAATTTAGTCCCTTGGTTCACAAAGCCTGTATTTAGCATTAAACCGGGACATAAATGCAGTCCTGAAACAAAGTATGTTCAACACCATAGCCTTAAATATAAATACCAATTTGTAGACTGTGTTCCAGTGTTGCATTAAGGGGCACACAGTAGTAAAGGAGAAACATGTAGCAGAGATATCTGTGCCAGCTTTTCTACAAAGGTCTGACACTTCTTTGCATACTGCCAACAGCATGCTGATTGTTAAACAGTGTACCCATCAGCAAAATGTCCTACGAGACAAGTCTTCCACAGAGGCGGTTATCAGCAGCATCTCTTCTACCACACTGGCCACTAGAGAAACCAAGTGGCTGCAAAGACAGAGGCAGGAAGACAAACAGAGACAGATGGAGAGAGATTTGCAGTTTGTCACTTTTGAAATATGAGGTTAAGTCGGCTTAGCCTTGGCGTGGTCAGGTGAAATAAAACAAAACTGAGCAGGCCAGTCTGATCTGAACTGCTGGTTTTCCTGGTCGACTTTGTGTTTTTCTATGCGCAGGCCACGGTGGCGATTTACGGATACTGACGAGCTCAAAGACGGATAAGCTGGTTAAATAGCATGTGATACAGCTGCAATTTCGTCACGGATTATAACGCCAGCACACGTTCTACATCTGTAGGTCAGAGGTCAGTGGTTCAGTAGTGATGTCAGCATCCCTGACAGGAAGCGTGCCGTTGTGATCTTGATCGGACGTTACTAAACATTCCTCACAAAAGGTCGAATTGCAGCGTGTCTGGTTGGCTTCCGGACAAGTTACGACTAAGATGTTAACTTCACAATTCATTTCAGCATGGCCAAGTTACTGCACCACAAAAACTTTGCTTTATAAGGGAAATTATATCTTACTGTCTCAGCACACATTCAGCATTCATTCACGTGAAGAAAGTTTGATGTGACCAGCAGGAGAATAAATGCATTTAGTTTAATGAAAAAAATTACTTGTCACAAATGGCAAAACTGTCGTAATCCGAGGACATGCGTCCTGTCAGGGGTATTTTTGGGGGACCTGTACTTTAAGGGACCAACGTCACCTTAAGACCAACATTTACACTAGGACACACACACATTAATGCACTTTCTTCCAGCCAATTCAATGAAATTGTGTCTAAAGATTTTACTTTGTGGTTATAGATCAGACATAAGTTCTATTTAAAAGTGAAATAAATGTTGCCCTATATCAAAAAAAAAAAAAAAAAAAAAAAAGGCAAGTGGAATTTTGAGTGCACTTCAGAACTGAAGAAGCTACTTGGCTGAGCTTTGCAAAAACAAAACTGCACAAGTCCAGTTGCCTGTTCAACCGCTTTTTGGATAGGTTTGTGTGTGTTCAAGCAGAAATATTTCTCTGCAGAAACTAGGTTACAAACGTTATCTTTTTCCGCTGGTGTAGCTGACGCGTAAAGTCCATCTTGATTTAAAGGTTTCGTCTAGTTTGGGCTCCGGTTGAAGAAAACCTGCGAAAAAACATAACGTATCAGCTGCTTTTATGGTTTTTTTTTATTCAGCCAGGAAGCGACCGAGCCAATGCGGAAGATAACTCGTCCTACGGTTGTGTGAGTGAGTGCACAGGCGCGCGCGCGTGTGTAAACCGCGTAGAAGCGCGAGCCACGCCGCCAGAGAGGGGTTCCCCTAACCGACGGTACGCACGGAGCACGGAGGCAGGCGGAGGCTGTTTGTGCGTTTAAGCACGAAAAACAAACAACAAGGAAGTGCTGCAGATGACCGACGGGATACCGAAAGCCAGCCGGAGCTGCGCTTCAACTTTCTGAAAGTGAAATGACCAGATTTCAAGGTTAACGTGAAGCGGCGTCTCATCGTGCGCCCTCAGGACGGATTTAGCTCTCCAATGCCAAAAGAGTGCAGGAGAAAAACCTCCAAGGACTTCGGTCTTCCCAGAATAAGCGACGGCTCTCGTTTGGAGCGAAGAGCAGCTGGGAGGTCCTCTCAGATTTGCGATGAGCTCCTTCAGAATGCCGCTCAGATCGCCCCGTCGTCCGGAGCGCCGACTGTGATGGATGCGCCCCGGGTGCCGCAGGTCACCATCACCCCAGAGGGAGGCGGCTGCTCCCGGGAGATGCAGCAGGAGGACTGGGATGATGCGGTGGACGTTACCCTGCGCAGGAAACTGTCCAACTCCTCCATCTCGTCCACGGGGTCCTCAGCTGTGGAGTCCGAGGATGACTTACTCAGCGACAACGAGAGCAAGAGCAAAGGCATCATCACTTTGGAGCCTCTGACGGACACTGCAGAAGTGAGTAAACCGTGAAGACATAATGATCCAGTTATGACTATAAAGGACATTTAAAGCGCTTCCTATTAGAGGCATCTTTCACGGGTCAGTGGCAGCTTCTCACAGTATGTTATGATATTTCTGTCAGGTACAGGATGTGTAGAATTGTCTCTGTTGCCTCACTGTATATTATTTGTTACAAAATGCATGACTGGATCAACAACAGGAAAACAACCTGCCAATATGTGGCTTCCTGCACACTAAACGGGCTCCAGACATTTGTCTTGTTTTTATTTGTAAACCTGCTTTCACACAACTGCAGTAAAGACGGAGCACATGCACTGCAAACTGCTTCCTAACAGAAGACCACTGGGGTCTGCAGAGAAGTGGTGATCACAGAGCGATAACGGCACTTTCACAAGATTGTTTAGCTTATTTCCAAGTGCAACAAACACTTTGTGTAAGCAAGCCCAGCGGAAGGGATTTCTCATGGAAAATGACTCCCATTTCAGAAGTTATTCTGGATGTGGAGCTCTGTGAATTGAGCCCTGGGTTATTTCACGTACTTGTCAGAGAGGTACTTTTCTCTTTTCTCTCTCTCTTTTGCTGTTGATGCTAACAGTGCCAGAAAAATACCTACTTGGAGAGTCTTGGCAGAGAGCTCGTGACAATTTTCAGGAAATGTGACCATCCCATTTGGAATGCGTCCTAATGTGTGATGGGTCATGGAAGCCTTTCCCATCCCCTAAAATGATACCATGCACCATGTGAACTGAAAACAACATGAAGGAGTTTCTGAACGCTAGATAATCTTTGCTGTCTGGTAAGAGCTGAACTGGCGCTGTCAGAGTATCATCTTGTTCATATCTTCAAGGCCTCAGTGTGATGAGAAGAACGCGTTCCTTAGCAACATTTTTTGCTGCAGAAAAAAAAGAAAAAAACATTTTGTGTCAGTAATTTTTTCACCACTGATAACTCCTGCACCAAACAAATCTCCTGCTCTTTGAATGAAGCATGGGCCAGGCGCTGAATGTGATGTTTTGGAACAGTAAGTCCCGACCTTAACCGTGTGCTTCCCGCCTTCGGTACACAGATTAATGTTGAAGGACTGGCCTTTAGTTCAATATACGATGAGGGTGGAAATGTGTTTGCCTTTGACATTCTTGGCCGATACAGCTTGAGGCTTCACTTGACGCTCTGTGATAATGAACATGCGTTAAACCACACACTTCGTTATTCGATATTCTTAATTTATATTCAAACAAGACAAGTGTTTGTTGTGTGTGTCTGTGTCAGTACACGCTGCTGTAGAGCTTGATTATTGTCTCTTGTAGGGAAGTTGAATGTGATCGCAGTGAGTCACCTTTCTACAGCTTTCTACACTCTGCTTAACAGCATAATCTGCTTTTTGTCTAGACTATCACCACATAGGCTTTCGGTGTGCATGTGTTTTTTTTTTTTTATGGTCCTACCACTTCTCCATAGGCCATGCAGTGCCTGGAGCTGTCACTGTCTTTTAAACAGACTGAACACACATTGCTGTGTTGAGCCTGTGTGTTCCAGTGTGTGAAAGAAAGTGCTGCTGAATGCCTAGACCGCTGAGGCTCTGCATGAAGGATTCCCTACTTCTTCTTTCTTTATTTTGTTTGTTCGTTATTGGTTGATTAGGAGATGCTAATGTGAAATGGAAATATGTTGGTCATGTCACCTCTCAAAACAGCCACTGTTATGCTCCTACCACTTCAGCCCACACAGAAACACCCACACACGAGCACACACACACACACAGCGTACAGCACAGCCATCATGGCATTGTGTAATAATGTTTTTGTGGTCAGCATCCAATTTTAGCCTTAGCCTTTGACATTTAACAAAGAACAACTTCAGGAAGTCGAAAACCCTTGTGTACCAGTGCTTAGCTTTTGCTAGATCTCCCTGTCGAATAGGGACGAGCTGCTAGTAGCGTAGTAAAGATGTTTGTAAATGCAGATTCTGATTAGATGGGCATGTGGAAAAACAGGCTCTCGCATCCCATCAGGACTAATTTGCAGCGAACGGTTTGCATTCAGTTACACCGGCTTCACTGGGGAATGATCGGCCAACAAACCCTGGCTGAGTCACGCAAAGATGTCTGTGTTGTTTTTTTTTTTAAATTTTTTTTTTGAAGTGCTGCCACCGACTACTCTGTTCAGAATCAGCACGATCTGAGTCAAGATATCACACGAACAAGAGGGCCCGGTGTTAGAAGTGAAGGTGTATCATGTACGGCAGAAAACAAACATGCAGGCCCAGAAAACAAACAGTAAATCCTTGTTTTAGGATTAGCTTACCTCCAATAAACTTTATCTATTATCTCAATTGATATAAGATATCACATACAGAAATTTAATTTACAGTAATGTTCATGAGAGGAATTAGTTTAAATTTTTATATATATATATACATGTATATATTTCACGAAACCTCATTGCAAGGAGACACATTTTGCCTTTAACTTCCCTACATTTACATCTACCATTACTAGTTACTGTCAAAATTTTTACATTAAAAGATGACAAGCAAATAAATACAGCATATTCTTAAGCTTTAAGCCAGTGTTTCCCAGTTGTCCCAGCTGTGATCTGACTTAGATATCTGTGAACTGCTAGAAATTCAAAGCCCAGAGAAGAAAGATTATTCAGTGTGTCACAAAACAGAGGGAGTTGGTTGAAAAGTTTTGTGGCCGGTAATCGTTTTGCAAACGTTCTGATTTAACTTGTGTCTCCGTATATATCGGAGGCAAAATCTAGGTACTTGCATATGCATGCTTCAGTATCAATAATCCCATAAAAAGAGATACAAGAAGCTCTCAGAGGTCCTGAGCAGAGAGGTGATTGCAGGACTCATAATGGCATTCAGTCGTAGCTATATGCAGGGGTGCCATCAGGAATTTTGGGGCCCCATGAAAGCCCCCCCACCCCCATTCGCCTCCCTCCCCCGAACCCCCACCCCCATTCTATTAAAATATATATATATATTTCATGACGATGGTTTAATTTTATTTATTTATTTTCACCTATCTTTGGGCCCCCCTCAGTCGCACATCTTCCCCCGCCAGTATTAAGGCAGTGGCTTTTTTTTTTTTTGAGCATACGGCAATCAGTACAACTATTTGTGCTGTACTAAGTTTTTACAGAAGAGTGAAAACCAGTAATATTCTAAGTGTTATCTATGAAAACCGTTGTCATCAAGGCCAGTGCAGCGTGGACTGAATAACACGAAGTTTCAAAGCCAGGCTACGTGTTTAAAATAAATATTTGCCCAAGAGCTGAGACCAGAGTTCAGATCTGTGGATAGCGCTATGTTATACGTGCTTCAAAGTGAATTCACTCAACTCATCGACCTGAAACGTCACAACATTATCTGCCTCAAAATGAACCAGTTACTGTGAAAACTAAAATAAATGTTATCGTTTGTGCAGGTTTAACGCCTCCTCAAAGCATTATTAATAGTAAACAAGTGGCGCTACAGCGAATGAAGCATATCATCTGACATTTAAGAAAGCCCCAGCTCTAGAGTTCTGCTATTAGCGAGGATGGTGAGCTGTGAGACACGTTCCACTAACGAGAGAGTCACTGTTTCGTTTCCTGTTTCAATCAGAGCACAATAAAATGACCCCACCACAGCCTAAATGTGGGACCCAAGAAGAAATAGTATCTTTCCTTTTGATCACCCAGGGATTACTTTATTATAACAAGCTGTTGCAGGGTTTTTTTTCTGTGTGTGTGTGTGTGTGTGTGTGTGTGTGTGGTGAGAGATGGAGAGAGGAGGAGAGAGCGAGGGCTGTGGTACAAAAACAAAACTACACCTCACTGCCAAGAGAAGATAACTCACTCCTCGGTTAAAATTTAGGGACTTGTAAACCTCTCCGCTAACTAGCGAGTAGGAGCTGAAACAAGATTTGTTTTGCGTCAAAAGATTTTTTTGTCAGTCCTTTTTATCGTAATCAAAATGTAGGTGTAAACCTCTATTTCTTCTTCTTTAACAATAGAGTTTTTCTCCCTCTCTCTCTGTGATTCAGAGCACATCATCATCACAGCACCACCCTCAAGATACTGAGTAGAGATGCTGAATGCAGATATGAGTTTCCACAGAAATGGCATTTAACTGGCCTAGATTGGAGGCTTCAAGCAGTGGGAAACTAAAAGCCTGGCATTAGATTTACTGGGCAGAAATGCCTCTGCGATCAGATTTCTACTCAGATAGTATAGAGAGGACGGAGGCCAGTTTACAGCACGTCTTCCTGACAAATTGCTTGCACTTACCTTGTTGTAAATGATTACACTGTATTTCAGTTTTACCTCTATGTCTTCCCCAGAGCAAACCGTGGTGCAAGATAAAGACAATCGTCTACTGGTCCTTCAGTGCTACCCAGAGGAGAAAACTAAACTGGGTTCAGCTCGCCGGGCATAAAGGTGTGACCCGTTCATAAATCACGTTCTGTTTGTGTGGCACGTTCATGCATTAAGAAAGAGGTAGGATCACATGTCAGGCACAATCAAAGCACTGACGGGGATTAAAAACACGTAAGCAAGGAAGACGCTTGCTGTCACGGATGATCGAAGTTAAGCATTTATGTCGACCTAACTTAATTTCACCGGAACTGAGATTCATTTCCAGCTTAAAGAGACACTCCCTGCTTTCACAGACCGCCGCTTAGTCCCATATCCTTGTGCAATATTTGACAATATTACACATTCAGGGCCTGACTTTAGTCCTCATCTCATCGCAGGCAACTTCAAAGCAGCAGATGAGGGCACCATTCTGAAGAAGTTCTCAGAGAATGAGATGCAGTGTTTTGAGAAGCTGAGGGACGACGCGCTGCTCCCGTTCGTGCCCGGTTACCATGGCGTTGTGGAAAAAGATGGGGAGTCTTTCCTCCATATGACTGACCTGCTGTCAAAATTTGACCTTCCTAATGTAATGGACTGCAAGATGGGCGTGAGGTAAGGGAGGAACCTCTTTACTTATCTGCTTGTAAATAACATAAACAGACCAGGTTTTCAGGTCATTTTGGCAATTACCAGTTTAAAATGTCAAATTATTTCCTGTGCATTCCAAATTATTTTTGTGCATGATGTTTATGTACAAGTGGCAGTGGCAGCCTACCTCACGTTTGCTCTACAAGGGAACACCTGTTGTAACTGCAGGCTGTATGCTTGGCTTCCTGCCACAGCGGGTGTGTGTGTGTGGGGGGGGTGCCTTACTGTATAATGTGCACTAGCATACACACATGCAAACACAGGCGCGTATGCATGAATGCACACATGAATGTATAGTATAGATGACGATTTCTAAATATATTTCTGCACTCACACGAGCGCGCTCATGTACCGACACTCCGCCCTGCACGCTTTAATTCCGGTTCATTGAGCAACGCGCACATGCACGCACACCGACCAAACGTGCAGAAACACATGAACAAAGTGTTGACTTTGTCTACTCAGTTTCTGTGTGCGCCTACGCTGTATTACAGAGTCTAATCGCACACACACACTAGCTCACTCAGGGTGTCCCTGGAGACTCCCCTTTGTCAAAAACACTCAACCACAAAGTTGCAAAACCGCTAACATGCACAAACACACAGTCAGACTTTCACACAGTTAAACGCTGCACACTGGAGTCTCCTCGCAGCTTCCCTTTGCAGCACAGAGGAAGTGTGACTCCCAAACTGAAACTGAAATTCACATCTGTTTGCACATAACTATCTGTATGTATGAACAACGATCAGTGCGTTGCTCACCAACAGATTCAGTCAAGAGTTGTTCTCCACATTGCGCGCTCATCTCTTCTGCATGACGGAACCCTGTGAAACATGGGTTTTACATAAAGGACGAACATGTTTCCATCATCTGAAAGCATTACTGTGCACGTGCAGAGAAAGAAAATGGGACATTTTGTGCACCTGTAAATTAATTGTTCCCCCTGCTGGTAAAGGACGTACTTGGAGGAGGAGCTTGTGCGAGCAAGGGAGCGACCCAAGCCGAGGGAGGACCTGTACAAAAAAATGGTGGAGGTGGACAGCGAAGGGCCCACTCCCCAGGAGCATTCCCAAAGGGGTGTCACCAAGCCCCGCTACATGCAGTGGAGGGAGACCATGAGCTCCACGCACAACCTGGGCTTCAGGATAGAAGGGACCAAGGTAGTCATGTGCTATATGAATGCTAGTAATATGTACATACGTAGCGTGGAGCTAAGGAAAACTGGCTCATTGCTGGAAAATGTCACTGAAATCTTACAGTTGCACAAGTTCCTAAAAATTCCTGCTCTTAATTACATGCATGGCAAAATACGTTGCAGGAGCACGTGCAGTATTTCTGTAACACAGTTACACAGTTCTCCACAGCTCTGTAAAGCAGTTTAGCTTCTTTTAGCTCAGAGTTTTGGTTGCCTGTGAATTTACTGCTGTGATTTACTCTCACCACTCGTTTTGGACCTCCACCAAAAAACTTTGATAAGGCGCAGAAGAAAAACAGGACTTGTGAATAGCTGGTTAACGAAACAGTGAAAGCGGCTAATGTTTCCCAGAGGAGTTGGTGGAGACCAAAACAGAGCAACGAAGGGTGACTAATGAACTTGAATTTGGCAGATGACAAAAGAAACAAATGTGCGAATGAATGATAGTGTTGATCCTCAACGGGATGTTTATGCACTTATATCACAGCTGTGACCTCTCAAGCTACATGATAAAGTATATACTGTGAGAAAATAAATGCCTGCTCACATCTGTAGTAAATAAAATTGTAGTAATTTCATTGTGTAATACCTCCTCCTGTTCCATAGAAGTGTGACGGTACATGTCGGACTGACTTCAAGAAAACCAGATCGAAGCAGGATGTCATCAACGTGTTCAAGGACTTTGTCGGAGGGGACGTCAACATCACGGTACGTGGCTGTCGGTTTGCTTCTGCACACACACACACACGTTCACGACATTCTTGAAAGGACACGCAAACATTTTACTGTGCAAAGCAATGTCACAGGCATAACGTGCAGCACACCAGCTGAGTAAGCTCTCACATCCGTGTTCAGTCGGCCCTTAAGTTTGAAAAAGGTTGGGGCGAGTTTTAATCGCAAAAGAAAACAGCCTAAAGAAGTCAAACAGCCAAAAGAAAACAGTGTTTGAACTGTCACAAGACGACACTAGGAAGCTCAAGCTCTCAGGAGCAAAGTAAATTTGACTTTGGGTTTTACAGTTATTTTTTTGACTTACTGTTACAAGATCAGCACCAATGTGCTTTTTTTTTCTTTTTTTTTTGTCTTGTTTTACCAAAAAGTTCAAATATGACTTAAACCAGGGGTCAATGTTCAACATTTTTCAAGCTAAGGGCCCCAAAGTGATGGAGAGATTAAGTAGGGACTCCCTACTTAGTATATGTTCTATGTTAAACTCAGCCTATTTATAAATATACTTTATTATTATAATTTTGCATTCAATATTAAGCTATCCCTTATCCGTTTACTGAAATATGTTGGATTCATGTTAATGTGTATTTAAAGAAATTTAAATTATTATAAATTTGTTGGAGGAAATAAAAAAAATATATATAAAAAATGTCTAATCAACTAAAGATTGTTATGCAACCCCCTGTTGAAGACCTATCACTGTGGCAATTTTGTCATTGGCTAACAATATACACTTTGATGTGTGTATATATATATATATATATATATATATATATATATATATATATATACATATGTTTAAATGTAGAATAAATTTACACTGAGCCCTTCATTCATTTTTTTTGTCTTGGAACACAGAAATCGTACTTGACCAGGCTGACAGAGATCCGGCAAGCCCTGAAGACTTCAGAGTTCTTCAAGCGACACGAGGTGATGACTGATCTACTGTACAGATGAATGCCAAACTAAATGAAAACAAACAAAGCGCCTAAGTAAAGTTTTGCACCTGGAGTTACGCCTGAAACTCGACTCTGTTTTGCTGAAGCGGTGGGGAACGATGAAAGCCAGAAGCTAATATTTCTTTCTCCTTGTTCTCCTCAGGTCATTGGCAGCTCTCTCCTCTTCATCCACGACCACACGGGCAATGCACAAGTCTGGATTATTGACTTTGGCAAGACAACAGCATTACCAGAGGGCCAGATGTTAAACCATGACGTGCCCTGGGAGGAGGGCAACCGGGAGGATGGTTACCTGTGGGGGCTCGATAACCTAATCCACACACTGGAGTGTGTAGCCAACGAAGAGACAGGCGAAGAAACCTGCTGCTCCGTTACCAAAGAAAACAGTAGATAATTATGGCCTGTGATCTTTGACTTATAAATGGGTATGAGGAACTATTTTAAGACCATTTGGGTGGTTTTATATTTGTTGATTTGCTTTGGGTGATCTGTTTCTGAGCACAAACATGCTACATCAGAAAATGTGAAGCAACAATGCTCCCAGGCTCTGGCTTTCACAATCCAAGTGACCATATTTAGTACTGACACTGACAGAAAAGACACAGTGGACCAGAGAGAAGCAGAGAACTGGTCACTAGTTACTGAATGATTGAGCAAATGCACTGACACTAATCCAACTTCCTGCTAAATGAACAGAAGTGAAAGTGTAGGGATTCAGCATTTCAGTTGCGGGGACAGGGCGTACCACGCCAAGAAAACTCTCACGAAATCCAAATGAAATCATGGAGGTGTTGAGTAAGTAAAGGTCTTTACACCATACGCACATCAGCTTTGAGTGTAACATTCAAAGGGGAATTCTGTTCAGTAAACTCTGACTGTGTCACCGACCTCGCATCCATGGAACTACACGACATCACAACACATTACCCGTTATATATCGCTGCAAACTGATTTGACTGTAATGTGTGAATCACTGTTCTGCAAAAAAACTTATGTCTTATATTGTATATCAACGTATGTCTCTGTAAAAGAGTTTATTCTTTTAATCAAATTTGTAATTATTACATTTTCTTGTGCTGTAACAAGACTTGACGCTGCACTGTTTGTTATTGTAGCACATTTTACGGTGTGGATCATTATAACATATGAAAAGAATGAAGATGTAATTAAAACGGGGGTAAAATGTTCCGTTTCGTCCCTTTGTGTCACACAACCAACCAACCAGACAAACGAGATCACTATATGTGGATTTATTTCGGGCACAGTTAGGTTAGATGAACGAGTGAAAGACAGTATATTGCATAGAATGTCTTTGCACTTCTGTGGGAGGAATCCTCAGCTACAAAACAATTTTAAGTGAGTGTGAAATAAACCGCAACAAGACTTAAGGAATATACACCGAGAATACGTTTCTCCTCTGTAAAAAATATTCCACAATATTTCTAAGTGGGACAGATCTTTAGAAAACTATGTGAGCCTTTTGGTAAGTCACCTTTTCTCAAAGATATAATTCGAGCAACTAAGATAAAGACACTAATATTAGCAAGCCTGAACATACAGTAAGCTTAAAGCACTCAGATAAAGGTAATCATTCAAGATATTAAAAAATATACTATCGACATTAGCTACCACTACTAAACTGATTAAATAAGAGTAACCAAAAAAAAAAAAACATAAATAGATTTTAAATATTTGACTGAGATACCTGCAGCAGCTTGTTTGGCGTTCCAAAGCTGAACACCTCCCCCTGCTGAGTAAACACAGGTACTGCGAGCATTGCATCCGGTGGACGCGGTGCAGCAGTGTCTAATGGCAGTGATCGACTACAAGTGCAGATTCATGAGTAACATAAACGAATACAAAATCTCACCAAAACAGCAACGAATGCAATGAGTTAGTCCAGTGTAAGGAAGTGATTACAAAAATAGCAAATATCTTCCAAGCGGCAAAGATTATCTTCAAACTCTATATACGTTGAGACATTATTAAGACCGGCCAAGTGAATATTGATACATGGAGGAAGAGAAATAATAATAATAATAATAAAAAAAAGTTGATGCAGTTTGGAAAAAATGTTATCATCACAACCTCCTTTTATCCAGTAAAGTCAGCATCTTAACGGGACGGCTCATCGTTATCGGCAAATATCTGTTTTTGGATTCTTGCTGAGATTGATATCGTGGAGCTACTGCCAGCAGCCAGTTATTGCAGTAGTGTGGGAGGTTTTCACATTACGTGGGGTGAAAGCAAAACGGGATCACATTAGATTACCACAGAGAACTACAAGTTAAGTCCTTAAGTGTGGATATAAGTATAAATGAAACACCTGCATCAACATCAAAAAGCTGCAATTACGTTAACTTCCAGGTGATTCTCTTCCCAATATATCAATATTTTTGGCCTTTTACGGTCATACTGAGCACTGCGTTTTTACAAATATACTACTGCCAAAGCTTTCATTTAAACATACAGCAAAAACGACAACAAAAGTAGGTAAAAAAAAAAAGAAAAAAAAAGAAGGAGTCCAACTACAGCAGTTATTTGTGACAGCCATCACCGATAGTGAGGGTACTGAGAAAAGAGCAGGGCCACAGGTCGCCCAGTATTTTTAGCAGTGTCAGTGTTCGGCTACTAGGACTCTGAGTCCAGCGTTGGCTGTCTATATCACAGTGCAGAGGAGTGTGTGTGTATGTGTGGGTGTGTGAGTGTGAGTGTGTTTTCCAGCATACCAGGAGCTGCAATAATTAAATTTAGTGGCTGTGTGAACATAGAGGAGCCCTCACACTTTTGGTTAAAGAAATCTCCCAGTTTGTGAGATAAGGGTCTGCAGGTGTCTTAGATAGGGGTGACACTGAGGTCTTCAGACAGAGAAAAGCCAGAGTCTCTGTCGCGCGTGGGTTTCTCAGCTTTGGTGTGTCTTCTCACGTCCTCGTGTCCGTAGCTCGCGTGGCGCTTCAGGAGCAGTTTGGGCATACAAGACGAGGAGGTATGGAGGCCTAATGCCAGTCCCAGGCTACTCCCTGAGGAGACACTGAGGGGGGAGCTGGTGTTTGTTACGGCTTCTGGAGCTTTGGGCATAACCAAGGGCAGGCTCTCCGCCTCGTAGCTCTGCTCATCATAGGCGTAGTTGACATTGCCACAAGGGAAACTCTGGAGCTTGGCCAGATCCATTCCAGCCTTTGAGCTGCCACTTGCTGGGGTCTTATGGGAGGACACGCTCGGGGCGGCTTGAGCCTGGCAGGACGGAGATGGAGTTGATGAAGTGGAAGGGCTGAGGTAGCTGCTGCTGGTGCTGTCACACCCAGCCTCTTTGTTCTCCGGCGTTGGGCTGCAGCTCTGCGAGTTGGAAGTGGAGCCCGAGAGCGGCATGGACTGAGTGTGAGCCAGGGTTTTCTTCCCCCTGAAGTTGTCCAGGACCCAGGAGCCGTACGTCGGGTTCCATAGGTTCTTGGTCTTGTTCTTCAGCCTCTGGCTCCCGGAGGAGGAGCTGTTTCTGGAGCACGGTCGGTGATGAGGGAGCTCGGGGTGGAGCCAGTTACCTCCTGCCGTCAAACCGGGTGCGGGAACGGGCTCTGCCCAGGACGGCTCCAGCACCTCGCGGCACGATGTCACTTCATGGTGGACGGGCTGGGTCCTCTGCAGGAGCAGGCGGGGTTTGGTGGGCTGCGGGGGAAGAGGAGCGGCGCCCAGACCCATGGAGGACAGACCAAGCTGGGAGGGAGAATCCTGGGAAACAGGATGTGTAACCAGGAGTGGAGCGAGGCCAGCGGAGGTGGGATCGGTGGGACGGATTACTGTCCCTCCATAGTCCTCTGTGTTGGGGCTATACTCCACGGGTAGGGGCGTGTTGATCACATCTGGATCCTGATCAAGTGAGGAACAGGAACATAATTTAACAAAGTAGGAAAATAATGAGGGACGATTAAGGAAGTCGTAAGAGCAATAAAAAAGTATTATAATGTTTGAGTTCTGCTAATAAAGTATACCTGAGTACAGTAGTTAATTCTCTCCAGAATCGTTGAGAAGTTGGGCCGGTGCTCAGGACAGTGCTGCCAACACTGGGTCATGATCCGATAGCTGCATAGCAACAGACACAAACTATAAATACAAGGCTACTGGAAAATCTGATCCTATCCTTGCATCTCTTTTAAGAGAGAAAAGAAGCGTGGAACGCCTTCAGTCAGTCCGCTCAACACCACATCAAAAGCAGAAGAGAAAATACTGTATAATTATCTGTGAAGGTTTTCGTGGGAAAAAAAAGTCTTATAAAAACCCCCACAGGAGAATACTTGTACATAAAGAAAAAAAAAACTTTTGCATTAATATGTATAATTAGGCCGTCATTTAAACCCATAAAAGCTATAACTACATCAGTTTTGCCCGCCCGGTTTGGGCTCATCCTCTTTGTATGAGCAGCACTCACACTGGCCCCGGGCAGCCTTTGGGAGGGTCCATCCTGCCTCCGCTGGTGACAAACTCCAGCACCTCCTGGTTGGTCTTACAAGGATACGGCATGTAGCCCAGAGAGAGGATCTCCCAGAGCAGCACCCCAAATGACCTGCAGGGGGAGACACAGATCAACAACTGAATGGATTGTGTTGTTTTCACACGGTGTACTTGTCTTGCACTAATGATCTTCCGACAGAGACGTTTCGGGTTGTTTTGCTGCTCTTGACGACATAAAAGTTTTATTGCCTGTAGTGTTAATGTCGACTATCTAGCACCGATCAGGAATTGAAGTCTTTTAGCGAAGTGCAGAACATTTCTGGATTTGTGCAGATTTTTATTACAGATCGTTCTATACTTGTTGTTTCACTTCTCTGTTACAGTGAACAGACTTATCTTGAAGTAACTCTTCACCCATTTTCCCACAGCTGCCACCGGCAGCTGAGTGACTACCCTGATGGAAAATGACTCCTCTTCAGACGTCTGTAACCATGAAGGATCGCTGTGTTTTCTCAGACTTTTCTCTGTGGTCGAGCTCTAGTTGATTCCGAGCACGTTTTCCGCCAACACGATTTGAGGAGTGTAAACAAACATTTCTCGAAAGTCAATAAAAGTGACATTTTAAAACTGTCTGACTCATGCAAAGCATTCGACTTATTTTGCCAGTGGTTGTTCGGGGCCGCTCTCTCATTACGGCAACTGTCTGCCAGTTATCTTCATACTGCACGTTCTTTGGCAGCATCTTGAGTACAGATGAGGCTCTGTCTTACAAAGATGTCAGCTTCACATACCGCTCCTTACATGCCGAGCCCTCCGAATGTCTAGGAGTGAGATTAGTTTGTGAAAATCTTTTCAGACTGCGTCGCGTTGACCGCAGAAAGGCTTTTTAAATTAGCTGCAATTTTGTGCTGGGATACTTCAGAGACAACCACTTGGCATTTTGTAACACTGCTGCACTTGAAAAATATTTTTCAGTCCAAGTCGGTTTGCAAATTGGAGACGCAACATCTGGCATTAGTTGTTTATTGTCCAGAAAATATGTTGGAGACAATAAGCACGAACACACATATTGAGCAACACCTATGAATGTGTGTCACTCTTACCATGTATCGGTCTTGCAGGTGAAGATTCCCTCCATGAAGGCCTCCGGTGGCATCCATTTGACCGGCAGCATGGCACGACCACCTTTCCTGTAATAGCTGGCTCTGGGAAGCGGAGACAGCGTTGTCAGAGCAAGAAACATTTTTGTCAGCTATTGTCATGCGTGCTCTTCCGCGTGGACCACAAACCTGTAAATGTCCCGCGCCATGCCAAAGTCCCCGATCTTAGCCACTCTGTCGGGTCCGGGGCACGTGAGCAGGCAGTTTCTAGCAGCGATGTCTCTGCAAAACAAGATCCGTTAAAAAAAAATGTGGCTTCGCGTTGACTCTTGACAATAAAACCCGCAAAATTCCTTCACTTTACAGTCAGCGAAGCTTAGTTATGAGCTGTTTTGTTGCCGTTCTAGCCTGAGAATTTAATGTTTTTTTTTTCAGGATGTTGATGTAAAGACTTCTAGACACGCGAAAAAGTTCACCACTGTAGTTTAAAGTAAAAAAAACAAGAGCTGTTAAGACTAATTATGCAAATGTGTTCGCCCAATGAACATTAAAAGGAAAAAACTTCATATTTTCATAAAACGTCCAATATTAAAAATGAAAAAAAAAAACGGAGTCCTAGTGATGTCATACGAGTTGTTTTTGTTGTAGAATAAATGGCCTACACAGCAGGAAAAAATATCCTCCCGGTGATGCACAGTGTCAGATGAACCCTTTTTACATGCAGCCCTCTCTCCTAACCCCTGTTCTCTATCCGTATTTAAATTGAGATCTCAGCGGTAATAACGGGACGTGCATCCAAACCTGTGTATGAAATGGTTCTCCTCCAGGTAGCGACAGCCGCAGGCGATGTCTCTGGCCATCCGCAGCAGCTCCCACATGGTAAGCGTAGAGGTCTGACCCTGGAAACAGCACAGCTCATTTTTTAAAACAACAACCAAAAAAAAAAAAAAAAAGGAAACAAAGCAAAAGCAGACCTCAGACACACACACAAATTTGCAGCGCACACGTACAGCTCGTGGTCTGTTCTGTCTCAGAAAGCTCTTCATGTCTCCTCCGGTCATCAGCTCCAGCAGGATGAAGCGCGGCAGGATGTTCAGACTGACTCCGATGCACCGCACAATGTTTTCATGGCTGAATTTGCTGCGTGGGGTAAACAGTGCAGACATTGGCCCTCGATTCAGTTTTGTATCGCAATAATCATCAAAGCTGATTCTACAGTCACTAAAAGCAGATGTAACCTCAACCACTATGTCATGGGAGAGCAAGCACATGCTCGCATGACTGATCTTTGCCTCATTTATACAGTGCACTAATTGGAGGGGACAGACTGAAGTCACGAACAATTGAACCGAACGGTGCTGGTGACTCTGTGGAATACATGAACTATTGTGAAACTCTGTTTAATACGAACTCAATGTTGCTTCTTTTTTTTGCAAAACAGTATAAGGGCCACCCATGAGAAAATAAAGCACCAAATGCGTACGGTATCGCTGAAACTCCACAGATCTCCAAGGCTCAGGAGCGTGTCCCTAACCACCCATGGAGTCCAGAAGCTGGGCACAGACGCACTGCGATCTGGGAAGTCGCTACAAGCACACACAGTTTACACAAGCCCGCTGTACTCATGGCGAATGGGAGGTTTTTGGCAGGAGGGATAAACTGCGTTCGCTTGTCGGGACCCACAGGGAGTGTGCCATGAGCAGTGTTTGTGTTTTGTGGAGACCTGGCTGCGTGCCACGTCCCGGACCACAGTGTGTCTGCGCCCGGCTTTGGGACTCTATGCGGTGATGGGGACACGCTCCTGAGCCTCCTGAGCCAGAGTTTACGTCCCTCCCTCAGCGGACAAGGCAACAGTTGGTGCAGGACTTGCATTTTGACTTTTTTCTCCAAATTTTGACTTTTATTTCTATATTTTTTCTCAAAGTGCATGATGAATTCAAAAAAAATCTACCTCCTCTAATTTTTTTCTCATGGGTGGCCCTAATACTCTTCCGTACATTTTAAATGTAGAGAAAATTAGAATAAAAACATTCCGTTAAATAAACAATGAAATGGATAAACCTTCAAAAGTTTTTAATGATAAAATGACAATAATGAAATGAATCTGGAAAGTCTTCAAATGATGATTTGTTAGTGCTCTGGATTGTCAGACATAATCATTTGTGTAAACAAATGTCAAAATTGTGTAAAAAAAAAAGAAAAAAAAAAGACTATGTCTGCTTTTCAGTTGTCAGGGCAATTTTCATAGTTAAAATAAATAAAAACCTAACATGAAGACCTTTTAACTCTGACTAAATATCCTGGATTTGATGCTGGATTTGGGCCAGAGACCGGACACAACCTGGACAGGTTGCCAGTCCACCACAGGTTTAACTTTAACACTGTAAGAGGAAGCCAGAGCACTTGTGACGTGCTAACAAGTCTTTGAGTGGAATATATTTTTGTCATTAAGCAGTTTCCATACTACACAGAGCCCTATACTGTGCCTCAGTGAGTGATCCGTTAGATCGTCTGAGTGAATCAAGTGGTAACACAGGGCTTTTATGTAAATCAGAATGGTTCTTTGATCCACATTAACCCATGTCTTTCTCTAAACATTTCTCTAACAAGACCAAATTTCCCAATGGATTGGGGTTGAAAACTAATTTCTAGTACAAACAAATTAACATGACTGAATTCACAAATTCGGATTAAATTAACTGAATTATAGTTTATTTTCCAAAGATCAAAAGCCCCGCAGACTTGATTCATTATTGGGACATAATTAGCCAAAAGAATCAGCTACTGTGATTATACCAGAGGACAACATGTGCACTAAATTGTATTTAGATTTCTAATGAGTCATCTCATTATCTAATCATTCCACATCTGGCTCCAGCCCTAAGTCAGATGTTTCATCTTGTGCGCCGGCTGCCACGCATCATGTGTGATGCAAGATGGATCCGTTAAGTGACTCAGTGTGTGAACTAAATTATATAGCGGCCAACATGGTGCGTGTGTGTATGTGTGCGGGTAATGCACATAGGAAGTGTCGCTGTCTGGGGCACCTCATAATCAGAGCCTCCATCAGGAAATCCATTTCGTCTTGTTCGGAGCAGATTTCTGGAAGAGTCTGTAGAGCAGAAAGAATCAGCCTGAGAAGTGTTTGCTGTTGTGAGGAGGAAATGTGTCAATGGACCAAATCGCTGGTCATCTGAAATGCAGACAAATCCATCTGGAGTTTGTTTAGCGTTTCCTTTTCTTCTTTTTTCTTTTTACAATGTGTGGCTGTTAAGTGAAGTGAGTCGTTTTGTGCAGCCGTGTGGTTTTGGAGAGGACTACATTTGTGCAAAATAAGCATTGTTCAAATAGATGCACTGTCGGAAGTTGTTCAGAGGATCAGCCACAACATTAAAACCACTAACGGGAGAATTAAATAACATTGATCATCTCGTGACAATTCACTCAGTCTTGGTGAGGAACCATCCTCCAGCATTTCAGTACAACTTGCCCTCATGTGCCTCGCAGAGTGTGAGCTGACCTTAATAGCCACTTGCATAGGACTGCCGTCACCACTCATCCCCAGAATTTGCCCTTCATACACTTCACCAAATGCACCATGGCCAAGAGCCCTGGGAAAAAAAACAAAGCAGAAAAATACCACAATCAAAGCAGAAAAAGAGGCACATGGACAGCGTGTTCTTTAAGTCAGCACAAAAAGTCGGAGCAACCTCAAACAGGCATTTCGACCTCACATCCCCGGGAGGCCACAGCGTACCTGAGAAGCGTAATGTTCTTGCGTGGCACTTCCTTCAGCTCGCTGAGAGAGGCGGCCTTGCCGGCGAAGCAGTAGTTTGGGTTGTAGTCCGTCATGATGGTGGAGGAGCGGATCTTGCTCAGCTTGTACTCCGGACTCTGCAGGCGCCCCCTCACCGCGTGCAGGTCGTTCTTTCTGCGGTACCACACTGCAAACAAAGACGAGACGGAGGCAGAAAAGGGATTATTTCACTCCGGTGTCTAAAGATCATTTATTAAAAACAAACAAACAAAAAAAAACCCTGAATGTGACCAGGACCCTACACTTGCATGTAAGAGGCAGAATCGACTTCCCGAGTGTAGGAGCAGTAACGCAAGGAGGGATCGAACAACATCTCGGGACAGGGGGAACACATGCATAGCACTCTTGCACCGTTGGTGGACTCACAAGGAGCAGTTGTAAAAAAGAGATGAAAAGTGGTTCAGTTTTTTATTTTTCAGTTTTGTACTCATGATTTAATAGATGATCAGAAGCAACTAATGCAGCCTCAAGCTGCTAGCCTCGAGCAGAGACGAGGAGCAGGCTTCAGCCTCGTTTGCTTGCTTCTCTTTCAACCCACATGGAGCCACATATGGAATCATAATATTTTTTTCCCCCAAAGTTTGGTCAGAAACTTGGGGAGTGCGTGAAAGCCGGTGCAGCGATGTTTTTTTTTTCGGCGGTTGCATGCGGGGCGGCCTCTCCCTGATTACTGCTCCTAGACTGTCTGTGCCAGTGAGTTTGGACTCACCCGCCATGGAGGCAGCCCACGTCCCCGATGCAGGTTGGTAGTCTGCCAGGGAGGGGGGGCGTTGCGTGCAGGTAAGAGGTGCCGTCGAGCCATCGCCCGGTGCAGACGCTAGGGATTCGGGGCGGGTTGGGTGGGGGTGGGGGAGGGGTTGGGTTGAGGGGGGGAGCGTTGAGGAATAGGAGGAGCAAGAGGAGGAGGGGAAGGAGGAGATGGGGTGCCCAGGGAACAGACTACCTCCCTGCATGGGGGAGAGCTCAGGTGAAGAGACACCATTAGCCTGGAGAATGTGTATGTGCGTGCGTGCGTGTGTTGCTGCCTTTTTAATTAAGGCAGTCACCTTCACAGCTTCCAAAGGGAAAGCAAACACAGTTGCACAAATGTAGCCAACCTTTGTTTAGTGATTAATTTATTTAAATGCGAGTGTACACATTTACACACAATGCAGTTAGTGAAGAAGTCACACCCAATAAAAAGAGTCTGTCCCTCGTATGTCCACTTAGTTTGGCGAGTACTGGTAATTGCAGTTTGACATCCTGTTTACTATTTTTCCACATTCCTAGATACCCTGGCCATTCCACTTTGATATGACACATCAATATTTCACCAAATTTCCCAGACAGCACTATAATCCAGTTTTGCATCTACAGGAAGAACTGATTTATTAGGTTATGTCATCACGCACGTCCCTCTACTGTAGAAAATAATCCGATCAGGTTTTTTTTTTCCAAGTGTGAATTTAATACGGCATTAGCAACCACAGCCAATATCAATAACCTAGTTTGCAAGGGTCTGCGATTTGGTGTGGATTAATATCAAGTGTTATATCAATAGAGCGGATTTTGCCGACATGGGCCTATAGGCGTATTTATTACATATAAACTGAGAAAATGAGCAGAAAATCTGGATTTGATGACATTATGAGATATCATAAGGCACAAGCACGGAGTTCCTCTGGAGGACGTCAATGCTAAAGTTCTGATTATCTAGTCTGCACGGTTACATTTAAATCCAACGATGACAAGGAATGTTCCTCTAATGTTCATAAATGAAGAGATTTTTCTCGAAACCTGGCTGGAAAACTGACACTGCCTTGCCCAGGCATCGCCGCCAATAGGTAAAATGTTGCTCTTCAATCTGTCAGAATTACTTCCCGTCACTTATCTCGCAGGAAGCCTGCTATCATTTTCATATTTCACTTCCATTGCTGTCATGCCCGCTGTTCCTGTCAGACTGTTCCAAGACCAGAGAGCTGAACTCGTGTTTCACCGGAAGTTGGTGCTCCGCAGATTCCTCCAGAGGCCCTGGCATAAAGTTTAGCTCCACCACAGCTTACTGTGGAAAAGAGAGCGAGCTTCCTCTACAGCTGAACTTCACTTTAAATTCTGCACTTTTAAGGAGGTTGTAAAAAGGACAGCAGAGAGAGAGAGAGACTATATTTGCACCTTAACACCTTACAAAGCACTTGTTAGAGGATTAGTGTGTCAGCCGCAAACGTCAGGATTCCCTTCTCAACTTACAGCACAGTTGTTCCGAATTGTGGCGAAGGCGCAAAAAAGTTTCATTATCCGCATTAAAGCTGTATAATCCCTCACAGTCCTATATTACTGCAAATGACTGCACGTGTTAAAACTGCATACCAGTGGTATTTATATAAAGTGTCTGCAGTTAATAAAACAAGATTAATACAAAAGTTTAACATCTGGCATAGCAGCTTTTCACACCACGTTAAATACAAATTCATTCAATGTCAGATGGTTGTAGCTCTTGTTCCTCGGCATTCCACTCCGTTTGAACGTTATTACCACAGAATACTAAAATTAAAGCTATGCGTAATGGTTAAATATTAATTCCCTAATTGTTCCTATTTTAAAGCGTTTACTTGCTCAAGAAGAAAAGCGTGCCACGGCGTGTCCTGCTACCCAACAGTCTCAGATTAAACCTGCAGCCAACACATGAACTTCATTCAGACACAGGCAGCCTCTCTCTTCACATACACAGATACACTATATCACAGTTCTTTGCGTAAACAGTGTTTAGCTGGATCACAGCAGACTTGTTTCTCCTGTGTTCTAACACTCAGAGAGTCAATGCCCGTGGATTCAGCCAAACGTGCGATTGTGAAAGGCTAATCTTTTGTCACAGTTCTTCATTTTCTCATGTTTTTGTAATCATCAGGTCTGTGAAATCATGATTGTTTCCTTTTTTTCCCCCCAACCTCTCAGTCATTACGGCTGACATTTACTGCGATATAATCTCACTTGTCAGTACACACGGAACTGTGAGAAACTTCAAATGTCAAAACTTTCTGCTTCTTATAGTCAGTTATATATATATATATATATATATTTTTTTCAAATTAAAGTCATGCAGTGAGATGCTTACAGTACATCTCGACCAATTTATGCTTCCATGAGAGCAATCGTTCTGCTGCAGGCACTAAATACAGCATATAAACAAAAAGGCACTTAACAGTCACCTCCATTAAAACATTTACAATATAATCTTGCTTCACACTCGTTATCCGCCCTGCGTGTGCACACAGCCAAAGAAACGAGAGCATCACCTGAAACAAGTTCACGTAAGGAAAGTGTTCACGTTTTCCTCATCCTACAGTATAAATTAGAATCCGCTCCTTTAATCGGCCAGTGCACAGCCAGCGAGGGTTATTTAAACCAAAACTGATCAAAATTGCTCCTGCTCCTGTTGTTAGTAACATCTGGAAGCACGCGCGCGTCCGGCTGCGCTCACAGCCGGTGGAAGGTGGAGGGCACGGACTGGGCACAGAACTGGAGGATTCTCTTACTGAGGATGACGCCGGCGCAGACCAGCGCGATGCCGCTCGCGACGGTCGAGACGACGACGGCCAGGATCAGTGTTGTCGACATCTGGCCCTGTGGAGCCAGGCCCTGATGAGCTGCTGGGAAAGAGCAGAGAAGGTCAATTAACAGACTTTAGAAAACTGTTTAGTTTGGAAAGAGTTTCGACAGTTGAACGAAAAGAAAAAGGCTGCCATGTGTGAATACATACCTACAGTACCGATACATGTAACGTTATCACTGGCCAGGACTTCGTCGTCGTGGCAGAGACAGAGGATAAGATGGGTGTCTTCTTCTCGCTTGCAGCTCTGTGTCTGACAGTGGCTGCAGTTCAGCTGCACCTTGATGTCACACTCACCGTGACTCTCCATGGCTGGAAGGAACAACATAAATTAACAGAAGCCAAAGCTATTAGTCAGAGCGAGAGGTCATTGTGTAAAAAGCTATACTTATACTATATGCGTCTTTGTCTCAGCTAGTATAACTGTCTCTGCAAATAAAGCGTATTCCTCTGCCCCATACACATTAAAGGTCCCACATTATACATTTTTTCAACAATTTCATATGGGTGTCTGAGGTCCAACATCATCATTTTCAAAGTGTATTGCCACAGATTCACCCTTGGTTGTGAATTTCATCCAGTCAAAAAGTTGCTCTAGTGAACTCAGCTGAGAACAGGCTGCTTCTGTGCCTGTACCTTTAAATGCTAATGAGCTGTGTCCGTCCACGTCCCTCTGGGGGAGAGGATGCGACAATCGCTGGCGTTATCATGCGCTTATGTTAAGAGTGGATTTATGATTATGGTCATTGAATTGAACAAATGAGCGGTTATTTGATTTTCATTTTGAAATTCAAGGCATTTTTCTTAATCAGGATCGAGAACGAATAAACAAAACTTAAAAAAAAAAAAAGGATGGCTTTAACTTTTCTGTTTTGAAAAAATAAAATTAAAATCGTTCGAAGAATGTGTATCCATTCTTGATCATTATAAAGAAAAATAACTTTAATTTCCTTCTTCTTTCATGAATTTTAATTTTGGAATATTAAAATGGAAATCAAATAACCATTCATTTTTTGTTTTCTAATATCCTTTTCTGAATGGAAAATTCAATGACCAAAACATACACGGACCCTGTTAGAGACAATGTCATTCAGCCGTTACCAGTTAGAACCAGAATCTGACCCAGAAGGAGAGGCTCTTGAAGAAGTTCAGACTCTGTGGCTGGATGTTTCTGAATGGTTAGCGAGGAGGAAAAAATGGCGCCCACTCTGTAATTTTAGATGACGGGCTCATCTGTCCAAGGAGCGAGTCAAAGGCAGTATCCACTAGCTGAGGCAAATCTCAGATATGCCTGTTTGAGCCCACATTCGCTAAAAAGTGGGGCAAGCAAGTGAGGGAAGCGACAGAACTTTTTCACTTCTGGGCCACATGTTACTGTTAGAAAACCTTTATAAAGGGAATTTTACATAACATGGGACCTTTAAAACATGTCAGAGGGCAGCGCAGTTGCAACATGTTGAATTTGATGAACACTGATGCTAAAAATTACCATATGCACCCGAACCAAGCTGAAAATACAACCCACCAAATGCAACAAATGGCCATATTGTTCTTTTTTTTTTTTTTTTTAAAGTAGAGTCCACATCTGTTTGAAATGATTTAGCCTTTAGTTACAGCCCAGAAGTATAAACCCCGGCCACTTCTATTGATTTATGTTTTCAGCAGGAACAAATGGCCGTGTGACTGACAGATACACTGTTGATTTTGGACCCCCTGATACTTCAACTTCACCAGTCCTGTCCTTGAATGTCCTACCTCATCGAATGCCGCGCACATGTGAATCTGGTTCATTACTTATGTGTGTATTTGTGTAAAACACACATAATGTGCTTGCAATAAAAGGGTTTCATAATACAGCACCGTGACCATTAATGGTTCAATACATAAACAGGAAAGCGCTTCAAGTATTAATTCCATTATTAAATTAAGTTACAAAATTTGGACCTAAACAGAGCTCCATTGTTTCTTCTTCAATGGAAAGGAAAGGTACGCTTGTGCCATGTGTGTCATGTTAATATTCAGTCGCAGATGAAAGATCATTTAACCACATTACAGAAAAAAAACGTCATTATTATCATAATACTGTATCTCTTCATTTCGGATCACGCTTTGAAAGGGTTTCACGCTGCGAATCCAGCCATTGTGTTTGAAAGTGATGACTGGCAGCACACACGGCAGCAGAAACAACAACGTCTTTCACATGAGAATGACAGTCTGTCTGGTGGCGCCGAAGGCAACAGGCTGCATGAGGCTGTGAATTAACCGACCGCCTTCCTGTTCCGCCTGCTAAATAATGAGAATCAGATGACAAAACATAAAAACAACAACAAAAAGAACCAAAACACTCTGTATATTCCTGCACACGCTCGTAAGCCTAAATGTTCCGATAGTTCTGCACAAACAGCTGCAGGCGCAGGCCCCGGACGCACGCACAGTTGTGTATGCATGATTTCAGAAGACATTCATTTCCCGTAATCACGACTAACCCTGAATTTAAAACATTTCTTTGCGCGTTAAATGTACTGTCTGACTTGCAGTTTCTCGTCATGAGGAAGACATGTCCCGATTAAGTGATGTGTCTCCGCAACACACGCACAGATAAACCCTGAGGCAGCCACTGGATCAATTGCTGGAGGTCTGGAAACCAGAAACCAAAGCTTTCAACTGCATTTCATTTCACCATTCATGAGGTTTGTGCTACACTCTTTTTTTATTCTACTCTATTCTCCTTTATTCTAGTTTGACCGGAAAATCCTAACTCAAGGCTCGCATTAATATTTTTTTTCCCCCAAAGCTTGCATCTAACAGTCTTCACTGGCCCTAGAAAGCCTTCAATTTCATTTACTCTGTTTAACACGTGTCTACTCGACTTTATTACGTCCCATAAAATTCTAATCTCTGAAGCTCTGGATAAAATTTATCAAACACATACAATTTGTTGACAATTTAACCGGTTGCTGGCCACCCCGCTTTGATTTGTCACTAATCGGGAAGGGTCAGGCGTCAGTTTGTATCTTCACAACTTTGGCTTCACTTGAAAAGCTCAATGTTTGCTTATTAAGTTTCAAAAAATGTTTTCAGCAGCACCTCACGGCCTTCATCACAGGCTTGTTTTTGCGCTCTTTCTGAGTGCATAGACGTGCCGTTAATTATTATGCGGACAGAGAGTCAGATGTCGTCTCACCGGCCAGAGGCTGCAGGAAAATCTCTCCCATCGGATGGATGAATGAAATTCCATTCTGACCGTCAGCTGTGATCTCATCCATCGGCGCGGCGTCACCTCCTGTCGAAGAAATGAACGAAATGACAAAAATATGAAGACGCTTCTGATTATTATGATCGTAACAGCTCGCGCTCGTCAGTGTGGCGCTGCAGCAGTGACGCAGCAGTTTCTAACCTCCGGTTCGATTCTCGAGCGGATTTTTACTTTGGTGACAAAAAGAAGAAAGTAACAAATCTGTCTTTGAGATTCTTTGCAAAATTAGACACGAATGTGACAACGACAGTCTGAACCAGGCTTAAATAGACAGAGATGGCACTATAATAATGAATATTTTTAAAAAATGTGATATAGAAAGAGAGAATATTGTCAGTATTGGGTTCGAGTCCAGCTTGGGCCTTTTTGTTTGTGGAGTTTGCATGCTCTCCTTGTGTCTGCGTGGGTTTTCTCCAGGTAGTCCGGTTCCTTTCCACCTCCAAAGAGGTGTGACTGTTAGTGTGAATGGTTGTTTGTCTCTGTGTTAGCCCTGCGATAGATTGGCGACCAGTCCGGGGTGTACCCCGCCTCTCGCCCGTTGACAGCTGGGACAGGCTCCAGAAACCCCCGCGACCCCAGTGAGGATTAAGCGGTAGTAGAAGATGAGACACCTTTGTATCCTCCTCCGCCGCCTCCAGCTGTGCAAGCTCCACCACCGCCTCCAAATCCACCGAAGGTCGACCAGTTGAGCTTAGACAGGGCCAGGGGACATGAAAACCCACCCTCTGCACCTTCCACCAGAGACTTGCCGGCCCTCAGGTGAGGACTTGGACTGTCTCTCCAGCCGCCACCTCCGCCTTTGGAAAAACAAACAAGAGCTCAAAATGATTCGCTGTTACCAGTATTACTGAGAAGTATTTAGGAAAATTGAAAACATTGTTTGACAGGAACAGAGCAGTTAGAGAATTTAGAGAATAGGGAGAAATGGTCAAAATCAATCAATCCAGGGACAAAGCATCCCACATTTTAGCTCCTAGTGTGGATTAAATTCCAAATACCGTCTTTCTGTCATAAAGCTGTAGCTGCCAAGCCTCATACAAAATGCTTGAGTAAGGTCATTTGAGCATTTTCCACAGACTTGACAAAGGTCTCTGGAGACACCTAAGCTATTTTCACAGGCGTATAAGGCACTTCGCAACTACTGAACTCATCTTGACGTGAAGAGTTTTCCTTTCAACTTACATTGACATTCTTTTCCTTCTGGGCACCAGTATTAACAGTGACTGGGTCACACCGAGTAGGGTCGGGCTCTTACTGAGGATCTGCGGTCCTGTAGTGTTTGCTCTGTCAGTCCACTGGCACTCGTCGAATCAGCAATCAGCGAGAGGAAATCAGACGGCGCTCAGTGTGTTTGGGCCTATCGACAAGCCTCAAAAAGGGCAAGACTTTCACAGACGCTCAGATGATTGATAAGGGGAGAGTACATCCAGCCGGGGTTTTCAGCAAACAGACACACATCACAATGAAAGCAGGAGGGGAATGCCAGCGCATATTTGATTTGTCCACCAGTATTTTTTTTTTTTTTTTGTTTGTCCGTAAGAAGCTGGTGGGTGGACACCACAGAGTGAACCGCAAAGCTTCGGCAATTCAGTCCTCCACGAAAGTTAAACAAAGGATTTTTCCACATTCACTTTAGACACTCACGTCCCAGAGAAGCCGCAGTGACGTTATACTGTAGTTTTGTATTTGTGTAAAAAGGTTGGATTTCATTTCTGGATTTATCACAGTGCACCAGTGAGGACGGAGAGAAACGATGATGATAAATACAGAACTATAAAGAGTCAACAAGCTCAATCACATGATCACAGCGTGTAATCTAAGGTGAAGGGCAGACTAAAGCAGGTAAATGAATAGCATATGTGAAGCAGGAGTTCCTAAGCCTGAGAATATTTAGCTGAATCTTAATATAATGTGTATTTAAATCAGGTGCGGTTTAAACGTGATGACCACTTCTAACCCTGGCAGGAAAACACACACACTAGCAAACTCACCGTTCACACACAAATAAGGTAAAACAGACAGACATCCGCTACTCAGAACTCAGAGCTACATACTCCGAGATCTCTATCTAAACAGTCCCACAGAGGGTTCAATAAGATGAGCAGATAGATGGCCTGTGTTGAGTTTCTGTTGGTCGGGGAAGGGGGGGGGATTTACTGAGAATGTTCCAGCTGGCAGTTTCAGGAGCATAGAGAGACCTCTCTGCCATATATGTCCTGCTTCAAAGGTCAGGACCTGTCTGGAAACTAAAAATATGATCCAGATACACCATTTTATCCACAGGCTAAACATGCCGAGCTGTGGGACAGCATGCACCCCTGTCAACCAGTGCTCCTCTCCTCCTCGTGTCTTTTAACTAACATGCTCCCATGTCCCGGGTTCAACTCCACTGTACCTTTTAGAGGAATGAAAAGCATGTTTTTAAAATCGCACAATGCTGTGGGTTCATTTAAAGAGAGACTAATCTGAGGCTTCTCTTTAGAAAATAATAATAAGAAAAAAAAAGCATTGACGAGAGTCTGTAACTAGACATCCGGATGACTAATAATAACGCCAAAAATACTTAATTTTAAGCAATAAAAGATCTTTCACATGATGCCCATGAAATAAAATCGTATCTTTTTATATAACATATCTTGCATTATATGTCACCTAGGTCAGTATCTGACCTAGAAATATCAAGGAAGTTGAATACTTAAGAGACTACTTTTACTACTGAAAGTATTCACGACTCATCCTGCACTTGTGGGCGTACACACAAAAAATATATATATTTTAAATTCCTCTCTCCTGGCGTCTCTCCTTCACCAAGAGCACTAATGTATGCGCGGCACAGATGATTGGGACGAACCAATCAGAGCAGACTATATATATATATGTAAAAATGTTGTTGCATTCATCAACTCACAATCGTGGTATAAACAGAGCTGGAAAAATGCGTTGGTATATCAGGTCACAGTTCAATTAGAAACATGCAGAACTTTCCACTGTAGCCCATTAAAGGTCTGAGCTGGAGTTTACTTATTGCCCAGTAAGGGTTTGGCATCTTTTGGATGTCGTAAAATGTGAAAACACAGGAATTTAAGAAGCCAAACAACTGCCCATGATCAAGTTGAGCCAAACCTACGTGACGCTGCATATCGTCCACAGTGGCTCACATTTACCACAATGCTAACCATCTAATAAAGGAATGAGACCAGTAACTGCCATGAACACTGATTTTGGAGGTAAAGCAAATATTTTAATAATATAAACATCAAAACTAATAATTCCTTTTCCCAGTGTTATTCAAGGGTAAAAGGTCCGACATCTTGAATCCTCTGCACACAAAAACTGAAACCATTTGTGTTTGTGTTGTGTGGAAGCTCATTTTATCTTGAGTTGTACCTGCCGCGCCAGTTTGACCGTTGGTACTGGGAGCTGTGGTGCTGTTTTCATACTGCTCCAGTGGGATCTGGTTCAGGCTGGACTCCGGGTCCTCCAGGTAGGCATTCCCTCCTCCACCAGCTGCAATCAGCAAAGGAACCAGCTCGCCACCCTCCATCTGACGAGAACACGCCAGAGTAAATCTCACTCAGTTTCGACTGTGAGCACTGAGTTGTGCACATGCATTCATTTGCATGTCAGCCTTTTAGTGCGAATGGAGAGGGATTACAGTTTTGACATATCGTCAGCCTAAGCATTGAAGCAGTACGAGCCAGGAAATCCTTATGTCACTATAGATGAAAGCAGTCATAATATTTTTTTTTTGTGCCAAATTGCCTTCCCTGAATCATTTCAATATGCTAACACATGCACTTGATTTGCACATGGCACACTGACATGACTTCAAACAACACAAAGTGTCTTCCGTCACCTTAAAGATGTAAGTCGCTCCCCCTCCTCCGCCTCCTCCCCCGGCCCACTCTGCACCACCCTCCACCCTGAGGTTGCTCTCAATCACGGATGACTCTCCGAGGCAAATCTTCTGGGTGTGGGGATTTCTCTACACCATAGGGAAGAAGAAGAAGAAGGAGAATCAAGCCAAAGAGGAGAAATAAATGACTTCACAGGAACATGAATCCAGCAGGCAAGAAAAACTGTCTCTGTAGGTCACCCTCTCGTCACCACCGCTCTCTCCGGTGGAAGAGCTCCCGCAGAAACAACGAATCCTCAGAGCCTGTCCTCTCGCTCTCCATACTCACCCCCGGGCACGCATCCTCTCCCTGGTGGCCCACCAAGATGTAAAGTATTTCTCCTTTCTCCAGAGGAAATATGGCCGATACGAATACGCCGTGGTTGCGTTTGTTGTGGTTTTTGGCTCCTTTTCCTCCCGCGGCACCGTAAGCAGAGATCCTGAGGGAGACGATCGAAGCACAAAGAGATTACACTCCGTGAATCAGAGAGATTGCTTTTTAACTCAGACTCAATACTATATGATACTATAAGCCACACTAGACAGGCAGACTACAATACACGCATACACTAGCAGTCTCTCAAATGATTTCTTCTTATAAAAGCTCTATGTAAATACAGCTACATACAATTATGTGTAATTTAGCTTGATTGATTTAACATCTAGTCATTCCTTTGATTAATCCTGCCACTTCAGCGTTGCCTCATCTCATGTCAGGACTGCGATAATGAGGTCTCCTGACTGGTTCTGCAAACAGACACTTGAAAATCTTTGCAATCTCAAATTGGGCAAGGTCAGAACAATTCAGACCCAGGGCACCAAACGCCTGTAAACGGCCACAAAAAAATGGATGTAGATGAAATCTCCTTGGCGACTAAGCTCGAATACATCTAGAATAATGGAAAGATGGAAGTTTTACAGAACAACACTGACACTATTTCCTGTTATTGCCAGTAAATATTATGAAAGGCCAACATACTTTGTGAGCTCGGTTCATTTTCATTGCCTCTGGCTCTAAATCTCCTGCTGGTGTATAAATCTTTACAAATAACCTATAAATATAAAATTAAAAGGGTTGCATGGTTTTCCAAACCACAAGATCACTGTAGGTTTTAGTAAACTTAACATAAACTGGATTTAATGGCAGGTTTGTTGGACAATATTTTCAGCTGCTGTATATTAAGTATTTACAGCAGTGTGTGAGGAGCTTGTGCACAAGTTCATAGTAATGAAACACAGAAATGAACTGGGCCCAACCAACTGCTAAATGAGCATCAAAAACACCTCCTCTGTCACTTACAAGTATCTGTTAGTAGCAGGCACCTTCCACATTTGGACTCCTTTCAGAGGCCCCTCCTTCCCCACAATGACACTGACATTTTTGTTCCTGTAGGTGCTGTCACACTGGGCTTGGGTCGGGCCGTGGGGTCCGCTGGCACCGCATGAGTTAAACCACCATGTCACCAGAGAAACATCTGCAAAAAAAAAAAAAAAAAAAAAGGGGGGGGGGGGAACAAAGAAATGAAAAATACAGATGAGAGCGGTGAAGAGATTTTAGAACTGTTGAGCGAGCTCCTTCATTTTCAAACTCTGAGACAAAAACACAAGCTGTGAAAGTACAGGATCGCACCCAGACGCCTGGTGAGTGAATGAATGCAAAATGGATTAAAGGCTTCTCGTCAGATCATGATATGGCAGATAAACCATTGGGTATCAAGGCTGGTATGAAAAGTCTGCATGCAGAGTGGATTTAAAATGACATGAGGGCTGGAAATGATTCTTCAGCAATTCCCAAGGTATCTAAGGTCACTGCTGGAGCTGCACTGTACCTGATGCAGATGGCTCTGGAAGGGTGATTTGGTAATCCTCAAAGTCGACCGTGGACAGGAGGGAGTTGAGATCTGAGGAGAGGCAGGGAACAAGGGTAAATAACAGGAAAAAACAAAGAGAAAATGAGTCATAGTCATTAGTCACCCATATGCTATCCACTCGATTACAAATCATATTCAGAAAGAAAGCAACACAAGGAAATTAGAACAATTCAAGGAAGGGCATTACAGAGGATCAAGAGATGAGTCTGAGTCGAATCCCTCAGCAGGAAGACCTCATAAATATGTTGACTCCTTCTTCCACTATGTGGCACACACACCGTGCCATGTTTGTCTCATTTACTGGTGGAAAAGTTGATGCACCATCATTTGTCAAACGGTTCCTTAAAACAGAATCTGGTATCTTTAAATCTGATTAACCGAGAAGAGCATTTGCGGTCTCGACATCACAAGCCTTTACAGCACAACACGTTCCAAATGAGGCCATACATGTGACGGGAGAAACATTACTCTAAGTTATGGCCTGCTAAAATTAGTCAGGAATCCTGATCTAACCCTGAGTATCAGAAATTGTTTATTCCAGGGTTTCCCAGCTGGAGCTGAACAACAGACATATGCCACTTTCTGTGAAGGTTCTTACTCTCCCCAGGTCAAAAAAACAAAAAAAAAAAAAACTGAAAAAAACAAGCTGGAACAAGGGCAACTGTACTTGTTGGGTTTCTTGAAGTCATTCCGGCCTTTATCCAAGTAGCTTCTTAAGTTTTAAAAGACTGGCAGGGAGTTGGGGTTTAAAAAGGAACATCTGTGCGCGTGTTGTCCACCTGGAAAGCGCATGACTAGGGGAAGGGTGACAGGATCAAAACAGATTAATTCAATCGAAGTTAAGCAGCTGGTTGCTAACAGACCCTAGTCATGCAAGTTCTGGGTTGATAACACAGATGTTCCACCAGCTACCCAGCAGTCTTTTAGAACTGAAGAAGCTACGCGGATGAACGGCGAGACATCTTCAAGAAACCCCACAAGTCCAGTTTCATCCTGGTATTTGGTTAGCACACATACCACTGTGTCTCCCTGGGGATTTCAAATCTTTCTTCCCTTGAATCACACACAAACAGAAACAGGCCTTTCACATCTGGCCATTAACTCCAGCAGCAAAAGAGTCTCGTTGAAAGGTCCGCGCATATAACTGTAAGGATTAAAACGCTAAGTGCAACAGCACGCGTACAGGAATGTTGGAACGCACTCATTCTGCAATACTGCGTTTTCAGAAAATCATTCAATGCTGGTCACCCGCATGTCGCTGCAAATTATGACTGAAGACTCCTCTGTACTTCTGCTTCTCTGCTTTCCATTTCATTCAGCAATAAAACTCAATTCCATAAAGTGCACGGATCATTTTGAAAGTGAATACAAGATATGTGGTAAAACAAGACAGATGGTTAGATTTTACTTAATTGGCTTTGCATAATCGTTGCCCCAGATAGGTTAAACCAAAAGTGGCAGCATTTCTGGCGAACTGCACTGCGCGATGGATGATTGGATACCCGTGTTGAAGCAGGCGGCGCCAATGGCGATGTCGTCGAGAGCCACATCAGCGCTGGAGCCTCGTTCCCACACAGCCGTCACTTTGACGTGGAACCTGCAGCAAAGGAAATCTCTATCAGAGTAGTACAGCTTTTGTCTTTATGTGGAAGTAGCACAAGTTCAATACAAACAACTTGATTAAACTCCTCGCAGTAAATCATATTTATTGTAGTCAGTAA
This sequence comes from Mugil cephalus, assembly GCF_022458985.1. Taxonomy (NCBI): domain Eukaryota; kingdom Metazoa; phylum Chordata; class Actinopteri; order Mugiliformes; family Mugilidae; genus Mugil; species Mugil cephalus. Next base: position 11,707,509 of record NC_061786.1, read on the forward strand.
ATATGAATCATCTTCACATGAAAGCAGCAATTTTCCTTCTTTTCATCAACAATACAAAGTGTGCACTCATGAGAGACGAGACATGGGAATATTACAGATATCTGACGTGAAAATGAGGACAGCAAAGTTAACTGTGATTAGAACTTATGCCTGTTCCTTTCAATGTAGCGCCCCAAAGTTATGGATATTATTGCAACACTGATTTCCAACTGCATACCCATGATGAAGGCTGGTCAGCTGCAGGGCAACAGATTCCCAGTCGTCCGTCCACTGACCATTTCTCTCCCAGACCAGCGGTGCAGAGTTGGTCGCATTTTCTTCTATAGCCACCAGCAATGAGCCATTAAAGTCCCCATGCAGGTACAGAGAGAAGTGCATCTACGCAAACAGAGAGGCATGATGATGTTTAAAGAATCGTCCCACCAGGAAAGAGAAACAATAACGCCTAGACAAATACTCTACACCAGTTATTGAGTTTAAGCAACTGACCTGGCAAGCGGCAGTGGAGACTGGACGTGGGAAAGAAGGGCTCAAAACAGAAGCCCGCTGAACGGAATTACTCTCCCTTACCTGCAGATACAAGAAGTGCCCTGGGGACGCACAACAAAATGTGACGGAAGAACATTTGTCAGGCCAGGTTATTTACAGTCTGTTAGTTTGTATTTTTAACCTACTAATGCAATTTTTTTTTATTTATTTAATTTATTTACATGAACCAGCAGTCTGTAAAATTACAAACAACTCAGTAGAACGTCATTTTGAGATCTGTCAGCACAAATGCTGACGTCTGTTGTGCAGCTGGACTTAAATGATCCATATGAACACTTCATGGTCATGTGGTGCACGGCAACGTCATATGGTAATAATCTGGATCAATGCCTATTGTTAGCAGGGGACATGGAGAAAAATAAATGAAAATCGTGTCCGAGGCGAAAGAAATTTGACGAGTTTGAAGGCTCAAGATGGGAGTGGAATTCATTTTAGAAAGATATAAGGATCTTTCCACCAGACTAACGGCAATAAAATTCACACACATGATGGAAACTAAAACATGTGCCAACCTGGCGTGTGCTGTAGAGTGACACCATGCATGCCTTCGTTCTTCAGAAGCTCATCTCCAGCCACCCTCCTCCAGCCCGAGTGCTGACTGGACACGGACCAACCACATGAATCCCCTTCAAACAGACAGTACGAGCCAAAGGGAAGAGTATCTGGGAAGAAAGCAAACTGCGGTCATATTTCACCAAGACAGAGGCTACAGCTGTTGAAAAGTCTCTTCTACACCTGATTTCTCAAAGCAAAAATTAAATTCTCAAGAAGCAATATATTTGGGGAGATTTTATTGATGTAAAATTGTGTGGGTTTGTCTGTGTGCCTTTGTCGTTCAGTTACACACACCATATGATAACACTCCAACTGTGCTTTGTTGTGACAAAAACTACATTTTCAATGTACATACAGGTGAATGAATTAGTTTTTGTACAATACACTCACATGTACATTCAAGAACAAGAAGTTTGAAATTGAAACAGCTAGCCGGCCTTATGTATCTTTTCCAATTACAAAAAAAACACAAATATCTTCATACATGATTGTATGGTTCAAAAGACTTATTGACTGATTTCTGCTGCTAGCTGTTTTGATGCTAAACTAGCTTAGCCTCCCTGACTTGACCTCTGACTGGCTTCAGAAACATGAATAAGCTTGTTTTCTGAAATGAACTTCCCTCTTATCACTAATCATTAAAAGACATTGAGAACAATATTTACAGATCCACGCTGATTTCTTTTAGTTTACAATCTTTGTGCTAAAATAAGATATACTAATGATGTCCACCATATCTCCACTGGACAATCTTATGGGCAAGATGACAAAAGACCATTTATAAAATGTTGGGGTGTTGCCTTTAACGCCACAAAGAGAGCTTTTTTTTTTTTTTTTTTTTTTTTTTTACGAGCACTCACTCGAGATAGATTTTACTCGTGGGTCCATTGAAAAAATGAAGCCGCCACTGTGACCTAGCTCTTGCCCCCAGGGATCCACCACTCAAGGACTCTGAATAGCCCCCACTATGTTGATTTCTGCGCTAAGTGAAGCGAGGCCTTTTGATTCTCAGTGTGATGAAGTGTTTTTCTTTGCCACAATGATTTATGTTTTCAAAGAGAAGGAGAAGGTCTGTTTTATTTCAGACAGTGGAGTGGGAGGAAATGAAAGCTACTGATTGACTGTTTGAAAACACACATTTCCTGCAACATGTTTTCTTACGTTTAAGGTGAATGGGGTAATTTTTATTGATTCTGAGCAATACAAACAAATTCAATCTAATGAATGGAAAAAATAAAAATAGAAGCAGCTATAGTCAGGCACAGTTTACATATCAACAGAGTTTTTCTTTGCACTTCAAATATACTCTGTAGAGGCCTGCGGCATGGAATAATCCAGTACCCTGGTCAAAAGATTAACAGTTTATCATGGATTTAAATTTATTGCACAGTTCATGCAAATGAGTTACAGCCTGCCAGTAGCCCAGCTTTCTACTTTAAGACTGCTGCAATGTAGTGTGTGTGCCAACTACAAATAACTCTCCACCCACAGTCACACTAAAACTTAAGCTCTCACACATATTCTTGTTCCACAGCCTCGCTCAAAACCAGCCCAACGCTGCAGATGGGGCCGAGGTAAAATCATTCACAAAACGTATTCTCCGTCTTGTTATTATATCGAGAATGAACAAAACCTCACCACAGGTTAAGCCCTCGTCCTCTCCGTAAGCGCAGTCCGCATGGACATTACACACTTGGCTCTGGTCGATGCAGCCTCCTGAGTGCGCACAGTGGAATGACTCCTCACACGGGGAATCCAGCTGATGCTCTGCATCCACATGACAATTGTATGGTTACAATACTGTATATAGTCAGTCGTATAAAGTCAGTTTCTCCCCAAATTCTTTGCGATCCCTCAGTAAAAAGTGGATTTTCTTGTCACAAATTCTCAGAATGATTTGAATCATTTCAGGATTATCTTATGTCCACAAGGAGAACCAAAAACTAATTCAAACCTGATGGTCCTGAACCCTAGGCTGGAATCACTCATCTACACTTTAGAGAGAAAAGGAAAACAAGCTATAAAACATTTTAACTAGTGCTGTCAAGGACAACGGTTAAATTTTCTAATGAGATTTATCACAGGGTTGCTGTGGATTAATTCCGATTAATCATGATTAAATATCATTAATTTTTAATCGATATTAATCGCTTTCATTTTGCATGAGCAAACAGACTCACGAAAGAAGGAACTTCCTGTCTCTTTTTTTTATGACAAACATTTATCCACATTAATGTGTCCCTGTTCTTCCTCTTTCAGCAGCTACTAAGACAAACTAACTTGTTGACATTGTCTGAGAGGAGACCGCTACTTATTTACAATGTTGCCTGCAACTGAGAATCGTCTCTCACACAGAACAGTGGTTGCAGGAGTGGTGGGATATTTGCAAGCAGGCACTGTCTGGCTTGACTTTGTCTTGGTTTGTCTGGTTTGTCGCAAGCAGAATCCCTGACTAATGTATGCATCGCATTAATGTGGTATTTTAAGCTGGAAGTGTTTCAGTTAAAAGAAAAATCCTTCTAGAAGAATGTGCACAATATTTTATGTTGGTCGACAGCTTTTTTTGTACTCAAATTTCCTATTGAGAGGACCTGTTTACGTGCTGTTTAGCGTCTTCCATCTTTATTGGTTGGTTCTGCTGCTTGTCACAGATGTTCAGAGTCATTCTCTGCTGCAGATGGGATAACTGCGTTAAAATTTTTAATCAGCTCAATTATGATGATGGATTAATCCACGTTAACACATTAATTTTGACAGCCGTAGATTTGGCTGAAAACAACCAAGCAAATGTTTTGTATGCTGACATTAACTTTGCACGGGTTCATTAGTCACTTAAAGCAAAAGTTTAATTAAGCTACGCCCCAGTGAAAAACTACACAGACACTGAGCAGACAAATAACCACAGTGCAGTCTCAATAAACAGCGGCTAATTTGGAGTGGAAACCTTGATGGCACAGACGTGCAGAGAGGAACCTGCTCAGTCCTCTTTTTTTTTTTTTTTTTTAAGCTGATGTGGAAACTTGAGAATAAACAGCAGGTTTCAATTTCAAACAAAGCCCACAACCCGCTACGACTACAGCATCTGGTTTAAATGGAAACCTCTAATCAGAGATCTCAAACTCACCTGATTCACAGTCTATGAACTTCAGGGAGTCCAGGGCCACAGTGGCTCCATTTTCTCCCACACAGGATGTGTAGACCAGGGTCACCTGAAAGGCCTCGTCCACCTGACCAATTGCAGCCTCAAGAACCTCCCACTCAGCCCTGCATTAACCAATCAGAGAGAAATGGCTCTTAAAGTGATCTGTAAGCATTCACAACTTCCTGCTTTTATTAACAGAGCTAATTATGACTGATAGATGCATACATCATTGACAAAGTTTAAAATATACATGATACAATGATATTTATTTTTTACTTAGTTTAATATAGTATATATAATATAGCAGCTCAGACGGTTCGCTAAACAAACCAAAGCCTGTACAGGTAACACACCACGTGCAGAGCAATACATTAAAAGATGAGCTAAGTTGGACGGTATCTGTGCTTTAAATGAAGAGCGCGTCTGGAAGTTACATCCACGGGTTTGTGTGGGAAGAGCAGTGAAGTTAATAAATGAAACCTCTGTCTGCGTGTGTGCCTCATAATGGAATTGCACAGGTCATTACTCCGCGGGCACTGCAATGTAAAAACTTATTGCATATGCCCATCCATCCCCCTTCTGTCCCAACCAATTACACATAAATGCATTTCCAGACTGCATCTAGAGACAAGAATGCTTTTAGCTGTTCTAAAGATGGCTGTGCTTCAGCACTGGATCAATAGGAAATACCTGTCCGCTTTTCCCAAACAATACTCAGGGGATCACAGTCCCCTCGGGGGCACAATCCCACCGTTTGTCCCACATGGCAGGTACGATTTATTTATTTATTTCCTTATTTAACTTACTACAGAAGTAAAATGTATTAGTTTCTTTGCCCTTGCTCTGTCCGAAGGCCTGTGTGACCTTTCATTGAATCTAAGGTCTCTTTTACAAGCTAGACCTCAACTTGACAAGCTCTTTAATCAGCCAGAATCCAGGGTTTGGATCTTTGACACTACTCGAATGAACATGTTGTGCTGTATGAATACAAACACGGCAACATATATCACAGAAGCACGGTGAGGCTGTGGTGAGTGTGTTCGGTGACCTGCGGTCGTCTCCTCTCCGGCTGTTGAGAACCTCTGAGTGAACGGCCGAAGTCGACAGAACTGGCTGGACCAGGAGCATCAGGTTTCCCGTCGCCGGACCGGCCTCATACAGAGCCAGCTGCAACATGCACTGCCTGTTGCTGCCTAGCAAGACCGGACTGGTTAAGTGGTACTCACATCTCCCAGATGCCTCAGCAGCAGGTGAGGGGCTTAGGAGAAGGAAGTGCCCTGAAATAACAGAAGGTAGTAGACATTTTATGTGTGACAGTTATATGGCATCATATCATTGCTCCCATAAACCATTTGACAGGTGATTTAACTGCGCTCTAGGATAAAAAAAAAAAAGCCAAGGAAGTAAATGTCAAGTGAGAGGACTCTCTTGCAAATAGACGTTAAAAGATACGACCCAATACTTTTCATCAAAGAATAAATTGTATTTTTTTTCCCACTCCTTTAGTGTTTCTTCTACAAATCTGTGCACCCTTACCATCAGAGCTCCCTGCTGAGTGGTCGGTCGCAGGCAGCGCCCCTGCCTTTGTGCTTTCTGACTGCTGTGGTGACACCACTGTCCACGCATTTTGGGTGGTGTTATCTGATAAAGTCCACGTGCACAGCGACTCAAAATCACAGGAGGTAGCTGCAACGCAAAAAAAAAATTTTATTTGTGAAAACACAAGTTGTGATAATGCTTGAACAATGTTGCTGTTTGTCTTTTAGCCACATGAAGGAGGAAATGTACTGACAAAGACAAAACTTCACCAAATCTGTCAGCTGTAAGATCTCTTCCTGTGCAAAAACTTGTCAGAGAATAAAGAGCATCTGTGAACAACAAAACTAAACAAAAACTAATGCCTGAATGACATGGCTGCATAACCCTTATACATGACAAGTGCTTTTAGTTCAATTAAGTGCACAAGTTCATGTAAACGCGCATAGTATTTCAAAAAGTATTCCGTCTCAACGTTAAATAGTGGTTTCACAATGTCTAGACATAAACTTGGATCATAATCTGCACCACAGACTAATCAGCCCTTTGGCTCACGGCCCGCAATTTCCACTAAATTTAATTTAAATCCAAAATCTGTTTAACTGCCAAACAGGAGGACCCTTTGTAAATTTTGAGTGATTGTGTGTCTGTCTGTGTTGGCAGGTTGACAAACAGGATGGGGAAGGAGGGAGGCGTTTGAGGAATCATGTGATGGCTAGAGAGGAAACTGCTACTACAGCTAATATGGCAAACAGCCATAGGAATCCCTCTGGGGATGGAGCCCAGAAATATGAAGTGTGTTATTAAATTCTTATTTAATTGAAACGCACTTTAATGTCTTCAAACCTGCTAAAAATACTCTGTCTTTGATCAAGTGATGTAAAAAATGCTGCCCCTCCACTGCCAAAATGTTGTTGTGGCTTTTTTGTGTGGTGTCAGCATAGTGCTTGTGTGCTAATTTGTCCTCTCACTTTCTTAATGTAACAGAGCCGTGGCGGCTTTTCATTTCTTCTGTCCAGGAGTGGCAATTAAGTGTCTTTTTTTAACCTTTAAACAAATGCAAAAGTCATGGAAAATACAAATTTTCTGCATCTTACTTGGGCTGTCGTCTTCTAGGCCAGGAGAGCTCAACAGCTTGGGTACGCTGTCCTCCATAAATCTAGTGGAAACAGCACGGCAGGTACAGTTCACTGAGGAGGGAGACAAACAGACAAGCAGGATCGTTACTATGAGATAACTGCAGCTCGTTTCACAGTGTTTCAAGCATTTCCTCAATCGCCCCGCTGAACCGTAATTGCAGAGCTGAGCATACTCCGACAATGACACTCGATGGTAAGATTCATCTGTCCCTTCGTGTTTTGGCGGCTAGAAATAATAATGCGCTTGAAAGTGGTGGGAGATAATGACACATCTTCAGCATGTAATGGTGGATAAGAATGACTGTTTGTCTACGGAGGACGTTCACTGCAGCGCGGTCTGATAATCTGATTTGGGTCCAAAAAGGCAGAAATGCGGACAAACATTATGTATAAATGCGTGAAAATGAATACCAACGAGCTATAATAAACAGTACATTTGAATGGAAATGGGGAAAGGAAAACAGTCCAGTCCTATAAAGCTCATGTGTTAAAATTCAAAACCTGATCAGCATGAGAAGATTCACGGCGGTGAAGGAATGTCCCATTTACACAAAATGCTCCAAAATCAGTCTTAAACACTGGACGACGTTTGAACTGGGCGGCTCCTTTTGGAGTTGGAGCGAGTAACTGCTGAATTATTTTGATGGAAATCAATGCAACACCCCAAAGAAAATGAGATGGGACGTCAGTCAATAAGTCAATTCCTATTCCGAAATAATACTATTCAAGTGTGAAATGTTAACATCATTAACGTTTGCACCGTCAAGGAAGTTAAGAGCTGCTTATTTTTGCATCTTTACAAATGAGACAAGCTGATGACTGCAGCTCCCCGTCCCTATTTTAGTTGAACCAAACCCAAGTAGAGTTTAGGGACCTACTTCCCTGAAAAGGATGAAATTGCAATGATAATAGCTTATAACACAACTCCCTTATATGCTTTGAATACGCAGAGCTTGATTCATTAGGCTTCATTTTTAACAATCTTCAAAAAAATAAAAAATAAAAATTGTGTGACCAGCTTCTCGGTGCATTAGCGACAGTTGAAGAAAATACGAACGCAATTAACCGTTTGACGCCATCCCTTAAAAGCCTTCATCTTACCTGGTGGCTTTTTGAATCAAAATGCCCCCAAGGACATATTATAATTCATTATAATTTATTACATAGACCAGCTTTAGTGTGTAGCCACTTAGAAAACCACTTCCCTGTCCCTGGATAAACACATGGATATATATAGATACAGTCCGATGCTTCATCACAAGCAACTGACAGACAAGGTTTTATTTTAGAGAAAGTCTCTGCTTACGGCTGTCAACTAAACGCTGAAGGAGTGGCGAGGGGGACACTTTCCACGTGACAAGACATTGAGTGTACTAACCGGCATGACCGAGAGACAATGAGAGGGATGATGATTTCTCAGCGGGTCACTGCAACTTAAACCCCAGAACAGTAACATTACTGTTTTCTGATGCCTGTAAGGCAAAGCCAAACAAGCCATGCAGGACAAATTGAATTATTTCAAAGAATGTTTATTAAAAGCAGTTAGCAGTGCTAATGACGAGGAGGGTCAGGGGTCGTGTAGCTGAGCGGCGGCTGAGCTATTCATTGGTAATTATGGAAGAGAAGCTGCTATGGATAGATTCATGAATACGGAAACAGGAAAACTGAAACTGTACGAGGAAAAAAAGAAGGGGAATTCAGCCAAAAAAAAAAAAAAAACCTTAACAGGCTTCACACACACAAATATATGTGTGTGTGTATATATAGATACACTATGTACATACATATATATATTATGGGTAATCCCCTTAGAACTTCCTTTCTTTCCATCCAGTTTCTTCCCTTTTTTCCTTGTCCAGTTTGGGTTTAAGGAACCAAATCAGAAAAGAACACTAAAATATTCCCTTTTATGAATAGAAAAGAGGAAATAATGAAAAAAAGGGTCAATTATCGGCCTCATCAACAGCCGACAGAGCAGCTGCTTTCTTTGATGGCAATCCAGGATGCCGGCTGCACAGTTAGCAAACCACAGGCTTTTGAACAGTATGCTGTCAGTTCCTTTGAGGACAAAAAGAAAAAAAAAGAAAAAAAAGGGCCGTCTGTGGTTAGTTCTCTAAGGACAAAGGCCTGGTGAAGTTAGGCAGCGCTGCAGAGGCTGAAAGCTGTTACTGGTTGCAGTTTAGTTCAGTTCAAGACTGGGGCTTATTAGTGGATGCTGCCGCTCAGGAGAGTCTTCACACACGACGCTGCTCTCAAACACAAAAGGTAGCGAACCACCGGAGGCCAGTTCACCGCTCATTGATCCGACCGTCTCCAATCTCCTCCGAAATTTCCTCTCCGTCTCACCCCGCCTAACCTTTCACCGTCCCCGCGGAGGATTCGGTTTGACAAATGTGTGATAACAAAGACTCCTGCGCCTGCTTGGTGAAGCTGTGAACACTGGCTGCTTGTCAGGTCAAATAACCCTAAAAGTGCAGCATGAGAAGGTCTCTGAGCAATATTCGATGAAGACAATGCACTGACATTCACGACGAATAAGGCCGTGTGTGCTGGATGTGGGTTGCGTTCGCAGCAGTTGCAGCAAATTAAAAGATCTCGTCCGCTTCGTGTGCTCAAGCAAAGCGGCATCGAGGAAATTAAGCAAAGTTCAACCGGAATTTTGCTTCATTTTTATACTATTTCACAAATATCAAGATGGAGCAGGGATGCTGAAACGGTGGAAAGTTCAAACTGCGTTCTTTGAGCTGAGCGTTCATCTTTCACTGCCTGTTTAATAAAACTCCTCAAATCTCTCATTCTTAAATCAGGTCTAATCCCTTAGACCTCTGGGGACATCTGAACCGACTATAGACAAATCTACTATCTAAAGAGTGAACAGCTTCGAGGAGGACTCATGGACCATGAATCACATCCATTAAAATGTACTTTTTTCTGAAATATACATACAAACACGTTCACATAACAGAGCGCTCACCGACTTATATTGCAAAGAGTCTACCATTCTTGACGCTGGCACTGCTCTTAAGCGTATTTCCAGCCACTGTAATGGCTTACAAGTGTGCAGTTATGAGCACAATGAAGCGTGCCTCAGAAGTCTTGATTTGTGAGGGTGTTTGAGGGGGGAAAATAACGAGCAAAGCGGCGCACTGATGTAAACCAAAACTCCCACCACAAAAACATTCGCCTCGCAGTGTGATCTAAGCGCAAATGTATGAGGTGGGTTTTAATATTGTGTCATTCATGCGAGGCACAGATTTCAGAGACATTAAGTCAGTGGCATGTCTGGAAATTGCCTCGAGAGGCTCCTCACTTTACTGGTTACACAAAGCGAGGGCAGTGTTTTCTTGGAAGACAGTGAAAGGATCTAAGCCTCGGTTCAAAATTACGGCTAGATTACTGCCGTACGACGGGCGAGATTGTTGCCATTTACCTTGAGGTGAAAGGAGTGTGTATTGCAGATGGGTTGATGCTACACTTTCGCATGCAGTGAATCAGTCCCAAACTGGAGCACAATGTAAAAACAGACTCAAAAATATGAAACCGCGAACAACAAGGTTGAAAAAAAAAAACTACTTTCCAGTACTCTGGAAACTTTGTGTATTATAGCAGATGTTTCATAATCAATAACTGAGTGGTAGCTGCAGGGGAAAGACAGGAAATGGGATCAAACCTCACAGGAATTCAAGAGAATGCCGTGCTTACTAATCATCTGTGGCAAAGGTAGAGGAAGAGAGAGGGAGCGCTCCATTATCTCTGCTCCTCTGAAAAGATTTTTGTTATTGTTGGCCCTTCTTTTGGAGAGTTGCAGCTGAAATGGACAGGACATGCGGGTAAAAGAACTCATTCAGAGCTCTATGTACATGTTTTGCAGTGCAACGCAGCAGTCAACACGGGTCTTGAAATAAAGGCATGCGATTTTCAAAAGATCTTTTGGAAAAAAGGAATTAAAAAATTTCGAACAGCGCTATTCTCGTCCCTACAAGGAGAGCTCTCCATGTGATAGAGTCAAGACAATTGAACTTCAGAAATGACACAGCTGAACTCAGATCTGAGAGGTACATTTTGTATTTCATTGAGAAGTCAATTTAAAATTTGTGCCTGTGAACATTTATTCCGTAACAGCGGCGGAAGCGTGATTCCGGGCTGAGAAACAAAGCTCACGCAGGTTAAGTGCTTTTCAAAACGGGTCAGTCCACACAATTTGTAACAAATATAGCGTGAATGACCATGCAATGTTGGCATGTCACATTATAAAACCACAGTAATTGTTCTGTTTTGTATGTGGGTCAGCACAGAAGAACAAAAAACAGCGAAATCTTCCACACGGAAAGATAAGATACGCACACTGAAGATGATGGAGAAGAGGAACAGGAGCTAAGCTTTCTATGAGCGTAAGAGCAGCTGTTGTTCTTACAACCACCTTAAAGGACTGACATGGGTGAGGAGGACTGGAGGAGACAATCATACGAGGTATCATCGCAGAACTGTGATTTGTCACCATTTCCAAACCAGCAATTGCTGGTATATATTCTAATTAACCATTGAATCTCTATCTTATTACTATTCTAACTGTAAATCTCATTGTTAACTCTTAATGTTGGAATTTCCCTGAGGCTAAACTAGGTTACTGCTGTCTAATATTTCACCGACCTCTCACTAGACGGTAAACTAAAAGCTTCATGCCATTAACCGAACATTATCGGAGAGCAGCAGGCATGCCATCTCCATCCATCCCCCAGAACGTCAGCCACTTCGAGCCATTCCTTCGCCGTACTCCACACACACAAAGCCCAGCTGGATAAAATTACCAGCTGGTGCGATTTCTGGTTTTAATGCTAGTGCGATCCCTAATTAGCAGAACGATTGAAAGTGAGCACCGTCTGACACTTTTTAGAAGCAGAAATAAGTAGCAGATCGTAGCAGGCCTTAGGAGAATACAGCTGCATCATTCAGTATTCTTTAAAAGTAGTGTTTTGCTTCAAACCACATTAACCAATTAGTTTTTTCGGGGAAAATAAAGCATCAGCTTACTGTAATAATTTTCAGTTTACTCAAAACAAGACCATTTGTCTTGATACATCAGACTCTCTATTCTTAATGTTAACCTTCATCAGGAGTGGTTTGCCGGAAACGTACATTATAGAATTAATTTATTCCATCGAGAAAGTGGATCAAGCATTTATTTCCTAATATTCTCCTACTGAATAGATTGTCAAAGGTTTGCACTGACCCTCTCGTTGCATATGAAAACTCCTTCCAGCCAGTCTGTTCATTTTAAGGTGGTTCCATGACGTCTTTTTACTTGGAGGTATCTAATTATTAGCGTGTAAATACAGCGAGTATGTGTTTTATATTAGAAATCTCTAGTGGTTCACTTAATGAATCGGGGGCATAAAAAAAACAGAGAAAGTTGTGAAACTGTTAAGATGTGATTAAATATACCCATAAAAAAATAATTATAAAATAATGAGAAAACCGGAAAATGAGCAGCTCAAAGCATTTCAATCTAACCAGACGTGCCCCAGAAGGGAATAGCTTGTTTACTCTGTTTGATGAATAATCACCCGTAACCACTCATATCTTCACAGTGTAACATTAGTCATTGTAATCATTTCAGTTCAGCTGTGTGGCCTCTTACAAGAAACCTCATCTATTTAAGCTTTTAACACATTTTTGCCGCGTTTCACGCTCCGTCACTTATCTTGCCGTCATACAACGCAGTACCCTTTTGTACCCGTGTCTCTGCTCCTGGGCCGGTCCAAAAGAAGCAAACACTGCTATCGCTTAACAAAACCCAATCCATTATTTGGAAACTATTTGTAAATTCCAGCACAACTTTGAACCATAAATCTGAAACTGCAAGGCTATTAAAAAGCAAAGGTATTCAACGTGTGGGGGGTAACCCGGCACGCTCTCAAGGCCCTCACGTCGTCTTTAATTGTGATGGAGGTTAAACGTGGGCAAAAACAATAAACCTTTAGCCAGCGTGGGAATGATTACTGACAGCATTCATAACAGCCTTTGCTCAATGTTGTGTTCACATTTATTTATCTGTTGAGCCTCAAGACCACCTACGGTCCTTAAACTATTCCATAATGTATGTAAGGTCTGTATATAATATAGAATTTCAGCTCAATTTAACCATCCAAGCTGCAGCTTTACTCCTTTGGTTTGCTCTTATTGCATTCATGGTGGACCACACGACTGCTAGGCTGGAGGAGAGTTATCTCACGCTTTAATAAGCAACACCTTTGCACAAAAAGTGAAGATATGCCAATATTATTCACTCACATAATGATTAATGAAGCCTCTGTGGCGCCACCAGTATGAGTTTTGAAGAGATGAGGCCGTAAACAGTTTTTTTTTCTGCTATAAAGTCTGGCTTAATTTTTTTGCTCGGTCAACACAATTTTTTGCTGGTTACACAACCCCAGCTATAAAAATTCCACCCAAATCTATCTAGAATACATCCCCAGTGGTCAGACATTAAAATCCTAACGCCCTTCGAACAACTTTTGTTTTAGAAGAATAAAGAAAGTATAGTTTGATGTTTGAACAGGTGGCAAAAAAGAAAACCTGTTTGGAGGTTTATTTGGGATCCAGCAATTCTAAATTGCTGGATCCTTTGGAGATTTGCTTGAATTTGCGCTGGTAAGCCAGGACCTAACAGGCCTAACTTTACAACCTCACAGCAGAGCTACAGCTTAGAACAAAAACAATCACATGGGAAAATCCCACTGTTCACTTGATCTAATTCAGATCACAAATACGAGGAGAGGTTATGAAAGTGAACTGGTGACAAACGGAGCATCTCCTCAAAGGAATGCAGGAGAAAATCGTGTTACTACTCTATTCCTGGCTTGAAAATAAAAATACATCTCCATACTGGACAAACCTTTGCTTGTTCTGTTTGTAAAGATATAATGCCTTTTTTTTTTTAATGTAACAACAGGGAGACATTAAGAAAAACATGTGTGACAGCATGACAGTTGTATGCATTAAAACAAAACTTCATGGGTTATTGGGAACATTATTAGTTACCTCATTATTAGTTACCTCAAAAGAAATTTTCTTCTACTGACTGATAACTGTACGACACATCAGTCCTTCAAGTCACACGCCATAAAGTTAATTTCAAGCCAGGCTGACAGACAGTGACACAGTGACAATACAAAAGGCATCTGTGTCCATTGAGCTTTTCAGTCTGGTGCAAATGGAGGCCAAGAGGTTCAATACTCCCCAGTGAAGGAACTCCATTATATCAGACTTCCAAAGAACTGTCCACGTCAAAAACAGACACACCTCTGCTGAGACGCTTGGACGTACTCATACGTACATGTACACATCTGAAGACCCATTCATGCGCAGTGACTCAGGCTTTTGGTATTTAAAAATTAAGTCCCATAATTCAATTTATGATTTAATTGGCCGCAGCACGGCATCACTTAGATGGTATCTCCAACAAGTGCGCTGTTTCTTCTCAGCCGCTCGCTTTTTAACAAAAACAGGGATTTTGTTTATTTATTCATGTTAAATGCAGCATTATTGTTTTCCGATGTTCTACAAGGTGACTTGGGACAATTTTGCATTTTGATGAGAAGTGTACTGACTAAAAACCCGGAGTGACTAATGCAGAAAAGCACTATGTTACTGTGATGTGGTTCTACAAGACATTTTTCATATATGTGTGATGCATTCTTATCAATATAGGAGAAAAGAAAGAAAGAAAACTGTCACTAAAACTTTACATACATGTAAAGTCTACAAAATAACATTATAACAGATGTTTCTGGATTTTTAGCCTTGCCTCTTCTTCTACTTCATGCTGTGTTCATATTTTGCACATCCCTGCACAAAGAGGCCAGCTCATATATGAACATATATATATACAGTGGGGGAAATAAGTATTTGATCCCCTGCTGAATTTGTAAGTTTGCCCACTTCCATAGAAATGATCAGACTCTGTTTTTTATGGTTGTTTACTGGTTATGGGTATAGACAGAATATCAGTCAAAAATGCATAAAAAACACACAATCTAAAAGTTATAAATTGTTATGTATTTTATTAAGGGAAATAAGTATTTGATCCCCAACAATTCACTTAGAATTCAGGCTCCTACAGATTGGCTGGTGCGCATGTGGCACACAGCTGTGCTCAGTCAACTAATTACCAATACTCCTGATCTTAACTCGTCATGTATATAAAGCACACCTGCTCTAAGAATCAGTTTCTTACATTCCAACTTCTACAGCACCATGGGCAAGACCAAAGAGCTGTCAAAAGATGTCAGGGACAAGATTGTAGACCTGCACAAGGCTGGTATAGGTTACAAAACCATCAGCAAAAGGCTTGGTGAGAAGGTGACAACTATTGGTGCCATTATTCGCAAGTGGAAGACCCATAAAAGGACCATCAACTGTCCTCGGTCTGGAGCTCCCCGCAAAATCTCGCCTCATGGAGTGAGGATGATGATGAGAAAGGTGAGGGAGCAGCCTAAAACAACACGGCAGGAGCTTGTTAATGATCTGGAAGCAGTTGGGACCTCCGTCACCAAGAAAACAGTTGGCAACACACTGCGCCGTTATGGATTCAACTCTTGCAGTACACATGTACAGGCCCGCCTTAAGTTTGCCAGTGAACATCTAAATGACTCAGAGAAGGCTTGGGAGAAAGTGCTGTGGTCTGACGAAACCAAAGTTGAGCTATTTGGCATTAACTCGACCCGCCGTGTTTGGAGGATGAAAAAACGTGAGTATGACCCAAAGAACACCATACCCACGGTTAAGCATGGAGGTGGAAACATCATGTTTTGGGGCTGTTTTTCAGCAAAGGGTACAGGGCAACTTCACCGCATTATGGGGCCAATGAATGCAGCCATGTACTGTAACATCTTGGACAAAAACCTTCTTTCCCAGCAAGAACACTGAAGATGCCTCGTGGGTGGGTTTTCCAACATGACAATGACCCAAAACATACTGCCAGGACAACAAAGGAGTGGCTCAAGAAGAAGCATATTAAGGTCATGGAGTGGCCTAGTCAGTCTCCAGACCTTAACCCGATCGAAAACCTGTGGAGGGAGCTGAAGCTCCGAGTTTCCAAGAGGCAGCCAAGAAACTTGAAGGATTTAGAGACTGTCTGTAAAGATGAATGGGCCAAAATTCCTCCTGCGCTGTGTGCAAACCTGGTGACCAACTACAAGAAACGTCTCATCGCTGTGCTTGCCAACAAAGGTTTCTCTACAAAGTACTGACTTGTGTTGTGCTTGGGGATCAAATACTTATTTCCCTTAATAAAATACATAACATTTATAACTTTTAGATTGTGTGTTTTTTATGCATTTTCGACTGATATTCTGTCTATACCCATAACCAGTAAACAACCATAAAAACCAGAGTCTGATCATTTCTATGGAAGTGGGCAAACTTACAAATTCAGCAGGGGATCAAATACTTATTTCTCCCACTGTATATATGAACGAATTAGTACATGTAACGTGAGGTGAGTTCAAATAATTAAATCCGAGAAGCATTTCAGCATATTTCATCAGAGAGCTTTCATTTAATATTAACACAAATTTATTCATGGGTAGCCCTTTGAGATGAAACATCTCGTTTTCGAGGGGGGTCCGAAAAATTTCCACATCTTTTGAACGTTTTGATCGACTCTCACAGTTCCCATCAGCTAACTGGTCGGGGTCGCACAGCCTAGTCCACGAGTCGGTTTAGCGACTTTTCCTCCCGTGTCGTGACGCTTTAGCCACTGGTCACATGACAGTAACAACACGGTCGTTTCAAGACGGCAGGTGAGGAGCCCAGTGGGTCGTTGTAGCAAACCAGCAGCGGTTCATCAAATGTGTGGAGTTACTTCACGAAAGATGAAGCCCGTTCTACTTTGATGTCAGTCCTGAAATAGAACATACTACTACAATGCACACTCATCCGAGAAGGTATCCACTTCAAATCCCTCTCCTCAATTAACGACTTCACCAAACGCACTGCGGTAACAGAGAGGTGGCTATAAGTCAACAACTGCCTACACTATCCCATCTTACAAGACGCTGTGGAATACTACTAAACGCTATCAATGGTGCTGAGTTGTGGCCTGTTTTATACGTACCATACACATCTGCAGGGCACTGCATGTAACACCTGAGCTGTCTGCTCTCAGTGTATGTGTTCAAGTCAGGAATATATATGTCATGGTTGCACAGCATTACCTTCAACTGTGTTTGTACAAGCAAAAAAAGTTGACTTTGACTTGACTTCCATTGCAAAAAAGTCAACTTTATACAAGCTGAACTCCTCACTGTGGAACACATTGGAGCATTTAGCATTATGTTAGCTAAATTCTCACTGAGCTGGGAAACTAAAGAAGAAGAAACAGCCTGGATGCTTTCATTGCCATTCTTCCGGTTTCCCTTTTTAAATAACAAATACATTTTACTGCCACCAGCATGTTCGTACAGTTATTCCATTTCATGCAGGTGCAGAAGGAACACACTCTCTGTCTATTAGCTACAATCATTGCAAACAAGTTCTTCGTTGTTTGCTTCACGTGTTACGGAAACAACATCCAGATCCAGAGCAGACATTCATTCTACCAGCAGACAGTGTCTGTACCGGTCACCCTGACATCTAACATCCTGAGAAGGCAGAGTGTAAAGGGACGGAAGCTGTCCTTCTCATCTCAAACCACAAAGTAAAACTCCCACCCAGTGTGAACGAGCCAGTGAGGTGACCTTCCTTCACTGAGATCAAATGGCAGTGTCTCTGAAAAGCCACATTCGGCTCAGCATTGAGGCATGAATTGGGCCAAGACATCCCTGTGACCAACCAGAGCCAACGCCGTCTCCTGTATGACTCACCACTCCGCCTTAGTGAACATGAATGAATATCTGCTGCTCAGTGATTTAAGGCTGATTCTTTTTGACAGTGCGCTAAAGCAATGCTTCCTGCGATGCAGGGGGAATTTAACAGAGCCAAATATAGCAAAATGATTCCTGGCAACAGAAGGTTATTTGTCTGTCGTTGTCTGGGGCTCCTACAGTACATGAACACCAGAAGAGCCAAAGCGTCAGTCGGGTTATTTGTTCCCTTGACAGAAAAAATAAATGCAGTCTGGGGCTCCACTTTCTACTCTATCACCTACTTCAAAAGCTAACCTGACACATAATTACTCTTGTTAAATCTCCTTCTGTACTTGGGCTGGGAGTCAGCACGCCACAGCATGACAGTATTTTCATTCAACAAGATCAAGTCAGTCATCACTTCAAGTGACGCCTATAAAATGTGATGGTTTCACTGCTGTTTCATGTAAGTGAATAAAGACAAAATGACAAACGGCTGCCCAGATATTGGAAAACCAACATAACAAAAGCATTAATAATGCAGGAGACTCAGTTCTAGCCAAAAGAAAGTATCTATCAATATGTGATTACTCACAAATTACACTGTTTAATGACAAAGAGCATTCGTTTGGGTTCATTTTTGCATAGTGACTCCTTCTGCCATTGTATTTTCCTTTGGCACATAATTCTCCACTATCATCTCGCTGACTTCATCCCTCTGTTGCAGTTTGCCACTGAATAAATCAAAGAAAGCACGTGCTTTGGGCTCTTTTCTGAAAAACCATCACACTGTTTAATCCCACCTGATGAAACCTGACTTTGATGAGCTGTCATATTGCACTGCAGACTTATTGTTTCTACTCCACTGGGAGTCATCCGACTATAGTTTCATCATGCATGGCTCCATTTTGGGGCTTGGTTCTGTCTATTTATCCAGATAATCATGATCCTCCCTAGTCTGGGACTCATTATTATATGCATGGTACTGTACACCCAAAGGGCTATTACTATCTCATTTCTCTTGTGCGGTATGAGCAGCAAGAATAAACACAAGTTTCCTTTTATCATCTGTGTAGTTACTTACCAACACAAGGAAAAGCAATTTTTGATGGTGATGTAACTGTCAAATATTTAAAGTGTGACAACTGGAACACTTGAGCGAAATGTTCTAAATATGTTATCAATAAAAACTTTTTATGTTTTTGAAAATCTACTTAGATTGTCACGCGGTGGTGAGGTTTTGTCTCATTCTTGTTTTTTTCCTGTTTCCTGATGCCTGTTCCTGTTTTATTTTGAAAAGTAACTATTTTCTTACCCTCATGTGTATATATAGGCTGCGTCTCCCCTTGTCCTGTACCAGAGGGTTTCATCCTGTCATGCACCCCAGCCGTTTATCCAAATCCGTGCCTCAAGTCACAGCTAAGTCTGTTAATGCTGCCTTTGTTAGATTCCTTCTTGCCTCCCCCAGAATGAGTTTTTGTTTCCCTCCTCCAGGAGTGAATTTGACAAAGCGCAACCCTCAACATTCACCAAGTGTAACATCTCACTTGTTGTGGATTTCCTGCCAAAGGTCAGCTTGATGTCATGTTTCATCTCTGTGCCTTTTGCCTATTTTTATCAGTCGGCTTTTTTTGCAGCTGTTTTTGATGTCAAAAAAGAAAACAACAAAAAAAAAACATCCATGGTCACCCTTGAACGGTGCACAGCTGGCTGCTCATCTGTGTGTTACCCATCCAGCAGAGAAATGCCCTAAGGGACTTGCTTTGATCTACATCTCTCCCTTGTTGCCTGCTGTGGATACATCAATACAGAAACCACAGAAATGGCGTCCAATGTGGGCATCACCATGACGTTCACTTTTTGAACCTTCTATGCATATGCTCTGCAATATGTTTAAATGTGTGTGTACTTCTTTCAACTACAGTTGCGTTTAAAGTGTTTTGATGAATCATCTTCACATTATTACACATTCACATTCATTCAGAGATCAACCCACACCTCACACTACAGCTGGGCAAAAACCTTCCCCAAAAACCTCATCAGTTTCTCTTGATATAGAAGCTCCTGATGTTCAAATCTTAGTGCTGCAAGAAGTGTTTTTGGTGCACATTTACAGACTTCCTGTCTCCAAGTCAGCCCCATGTAGGGACTCCTGATTTCTCTGGCCATCCCATATCTTTTCCTCCTGTAGATCCCTCATATACTATCAATCAATCCCTTGCTTGGGAAACAGAGGATGTGCATATTTTACCTAATGTAATTTAAATCCCCTCTGTTTCTTCTCCATATTCAATATCACAATCTCAGTGTGACTTTCCAGGAACAATCCCTACTCCTGCCCCGGACTTGAACCAAATAGCAGCAAAGACTCAAAGTGCATAAAGTAATGGAACAACAAAGTCTTGCTATTCAATAGCTGGCAAAGAGTTTGAAAACAAATCACCATTCCTCAAATGAACAGCTTAAACCTCTTGATGCTCAAATAAGTGCAAATTATCTTCGGATGATTACAGGAATAACAGCCAACAAAGAGAGTATGGTAATGGAAGTGGTTAAGATGGTGATCGCTTTATGGTTGAACAACTTGAAGAGGGAAATTCAGCAAGGGCTAAAGTGTTTTCACGCAGATACCCAAAAAAGTATCAAAACGTTGTCAAAATCAATTGAAGGAAATATTGCTGAGATAACTAAATTAACCACGGACATTGGCAAAGTGGAGGTAGAGAGTAAAGAACGTTTACAGAACTTTGAACAAAACCTCTTGTCTGGGAAAAAACGAATAATCAATTATGGTAGAATCCAAAATTACCCCATTGGTTTCAGGTTCTAGTAGCGCTAGTGCCGGTACAGACAAACCATCACCTGCTACAGTTGCAACCCTTCCTGTAATAAAAGCTGATCATATCAAGTTGACTTTTCTTTCATATGGAGCACGTGGTGATCATCCTGACCCCCTCAAATATTTGTCTAAATGCCATGCCTTTCTTGCCTTACATCCTTTATCTGATACTGATCCTGGCCATCTTCAGAACTGTCCTTCACGGTACTGCTCGTGACTGACTGGTCAATCAAAAGTAACTGCTTAGAGTCAGTCTAAACTGTCTTCTTAACTGCTTTCCTTCCAGATTATGAGGATGGGTTAGTTGAACATGTCAGAACCAGAAGGTAAGAAGAGAACGAAACCATCAAAGACTTTGCCTCCTCCTACTCAGCTCTCTGTAAACCCTAGAAACCTTTTCTCACAGGAGCTAGCATTGTTAAAATTATCCAAAAAAACATCAAACTTTCCCTTGCTAGTGAGATTAGAGGCCAAGATGATAATGTTGGCAATTTAGTGCATCTTGGTCATCAATTTGGCCAAGACCATGACCAGCAACTCAGTCAGAGAATGGGTGTTAGAAATTTCCAACGAACTTAAACTCTATCCAACCAGATAAAATCTTTGTGTTGGAGATGTCAAGGAGAACATCCTCCTGGTTGCCCATACTACAATTCACCTGGAAATTCCAATAATCCTTTCCGGGAACAGATGCCTAAACCCACTCACGGGAATCCAAAACAAACAAGCGAAAAAAATGGTTCTGTTTTGGTTGTGAGAGCTAAAAAACCTATCCAACAGAAGTTCCAACAAGTGAAGAAAAGTTTAAGAGAACCAAATTTAGAAAATTAATGCAAGTCCCTTAATATCACCGCTATTGCCAACAGTCAACAGCACTATGCACCAATTTCTACAGGTACATGAAGGGTGAAACGCAGTAGCTGATACAAGAACAAGTTTCCCTCTCATTCATTAGTATCTCTGGGTCAAACTAAAAGGCTCAAAGACTGACCTTCAATCATGGGTAGAAGGACCCTTGTACTTGGGTTATGGTGAGGCAGCTATTCCTATGGGTTGGGCTGTTCTTTCAGTAGATCTTCAAGGAAAACTATCCACTCTACCCAGTTTAAAGACTTTTACTGATAGGCTCCATCCCACCTCTCTTTCTGTCTTTAGAGCCTGTGTGACTAGAACTCAAAGATTACATCAATATGGCTGTTACGGCACACCATCTATACTACTTACTGTGTACCAATAAAGCAACAAGCTCACTGAATCACCCTGGTAAGCAAGATATTGTGGAAGAACAATTAAGAGAGGTGATTGCTTCTGGAGTTGTTGAGCCTTCCCATTATGCATGGGCATCTCCTGTAGTTCTCCCAGTAAAGAAAGATTTGTGTAGACTTCTGCCAAGTCAATGCTGTCACTGAAACAGATACTTATCCTCTCCCAAACATCAACGAAATCCTGGAATCCCTGTCTGGAGCCACCATTTCCTCGAACATTGACTGAAACAGTGGGTACTGGCAAGTACCCATGGATCCTGACAGTAAAGCCAAAACTACCTTTATTACCCATTCTGGATTGTATCAATTTAATGTCATGCCTTTTGGTCTTAGGAATGCAGTGGCCACCTTCCAAAAGGTTGCCATGCTTTGATCTCATTGTGGAATACAGGAAATGAAAACTAAAACTTAAACTGTGCTTGTGATGCCCTTTCATGTATTTCTTCTCAATTAAGATGCTGCCTATACTCAAAAACAATGAGAATATTCCAACATCTCTTGAAAGGATTTGGGAAGAACAACAGAAGGACAAAAGTGTGCAGCAAATCATGAAGGAACCAACTGAAGGAAACAAAACTAGTGAACACTATAGACTCTACATTCCACAAAGTCTGGTTCAAGAGATATTCAAGAACTATCATGAAAACCCCAGTGATATCTTCAAAACCTATAAAAGACTTTATGAAGTAGCATATTGGCCTGGAATAAGGAACAAAAAAAAACAAAAAACAACTTGTTTAGTTTGTCAGAGTTTAAAAGCAGATAATAACAAAAAACAGCCGGAAAGATTCAACACACCATTGTCACAGCCTCTAATGAAATGCTGGGCATTGATCCAATGGGTGCCATACCAAGAAGTCCAGAAAGACACAAATACCTCTTGGTGGTGGTTAATTACTTGACCGGTTGGGTCGAAGATTTTCCTTTACTAAACTAAAGCACAAAGAGTATCTTGAATTGTAAACAAGGAAGTTTTTACTGGATGGGGTTTACTTGATTACGGGGTCCTCAGTTTGGTTCTTCAGTTTTCAGTGAACTCTGTCAGCAACGGACAGTGACTCCTAAACACACCACTGCATGTCACCCACAGATTTATATGACAGAGCAAGTGAATTGTACCTTAAAATGTATGACAACTTTTTATGTGAATAACAATCATGGTAAATGGGAATTCTGCTCTACAAGAAACACTTGGTGTAACGCCTACAGAACTGCAAAGGAAGGAACCTGAACAACCCAATGGACAAAGTTCTGAAAGGGAAGATTTACCCCATTAAAGCACCTACCCATGATGTTGTCCATCAAATTTACAGCATAGCTTGTCAAAAAGTGGAAAGATTCATATAGTTCAGCAACTTGGACCCCAAAACTACCAAGTGGTTTTGGAGGATATAGGTCACCAAGCAAGTACTATGCATGCATGTAACCTTTCTGCCCTAGTGCTGAGAATCTTGAGCGAATAGTACAACAGAAAATAATGGATTTCTCAGAAGAAGAGTTCTCACCTAGCATGGCTTTGTCAGGGGCTTAGGCAGTGAAGGGGGAAGGGAGGAGATAAAATGGACACAACTGAGGAAAAAAATCACCAATCAGCCAAAAGCAGCATGAAGGAGAACAGAGTGAAAAGTGAGCCTAACAAAGCTAGGTAACTAAGGGAGCATCTAGTTTTCTAGAAATTATACATTTAAAAGGAAGTTAATTAATTACTTATTTCAAAGAAAATAACTACACCCTACAACCAATTTCTTTTTATTTATGCCTTTTGTAGCAAAGGTACTCAGTTCAAGTGGCTAACTTTATTAATTAAGAATATGTTTAAATAATTCACTCTCCTATCTGGTGCCCAAATATAACTTTGACTAAGCCTTTGTTACACTATAACTACACCTGAGCAAAATTAGAACATCATCTGCCTAGACGTGGGAGGACACACTATTTGGTAGATGGATAGCAGAAAACATATGAGCTCAAAGTGGGGGGAAAAACACAGACCTAATCCCAAAACATGTGAACTATCTTGAAACCTGCCAGACTAATTCTGAAAGACTTATGAGCGTCATCATATTCACACTACAAATCACCATGACATCCGACTCCTGAGATATTTGGATGAGTGAACACATAATTCCTAACAGACTTGGATGACTTATGTCTATAATCCAGCTTCTCTCAGGTCAAGCTGGTGTCAACCTTGTCAACTCTGTATGATCTATAGGGTGCATTTCCTGCAGTAATTAGATTCAAACCTTGTTGATTAAGTGCAGATCAGGCACGTCTTCTTTTCACAGAGACACATGGTGCAAACACAGAAGCCTATCTTAAAGCTGCACACATGCAAGCACACACACACACATACCAGACTAATACTGCTTGAGAGGCACTGCTGTTCAATCAGCAATCAAAACAAAATCAGACTCAGCGGTTATTATCCAGGGTGACATTTACCCCTGAAGCTCACACTTTCACTGCAGTCACATTTCCGCTGTCATTACCTCATTACCCCACTGGTATCAGCATGGACATTCATCCACTGAAGTAATCACAAATTAGTCTGAGTATCAGAGAGCCAAAGCTAACATCTCATCAAAATTGAGGTGAAACTGAAATCTAAGTATGTTGATTCACACAGTCGCTCTGCACCATAATTTTTTATTTTTTTGTTTCTGGCATATTTAGAATTTTTTCACAATGACCTAAGTCTTCTTTTCCAGTGCTCACTGTTGGGAAATTAGCAAAGGCGTACTGTAATTGGTACAAATGATGGCATGAGTCAGTTTGACGGAGAGTTTCTTAAAGGCTAATGGAGGAGTTGTATTTTGGCTGTGCTCCCCCTCACGTCATTTTGAAAAATGGAACTGGGCATTTTACAGATCTATTAGAGGACGGTAGAGGGGTTCAGTTAAACAAGCACAGTAATCCCTCAACTGTTTCTAGTGTACTGCTCAAATATACAGTCATCCTCCTTAAACTTAATGCACTGAGCTTATGTTGCATTTTCACTAGGCAGAGAACTAGAGAAACAGCTAGTGGGAAGACTGGGAGCGTCAGGACCTCTGACACTTTTTTGATAAACTTTCTGAAATGAGCCGTAGAAAGGGAAACATATGTTTAACTAAGTGCTGGAGCAAGTATTTGCAAATGTAGGAACTTTTTTTCTTTTTTGAAGTACTATGTGAGCTGTGCAAAAGACAAAACAATTACTGACAGTGAATAATGTAACCGTTTACAAGACGTCTTTCAAGCAGCTCATTTAAACCATGTTTCTTTAGAAAAAGGAATGTTTCCAATAGTCACGCTCTCTCCTTTCACTTCCTGGACCCTATGTTCTTGTGCCAACGTTGCAATATTGGAATTCATTGGCATCAATGTACTTGTGATTTAGGCTCTGGGTTGAAGTGCCTGTGAGCTTCCATCCTGGCCAACAGATAGCAAGATAGCACACAAGAAGAATACGCGGGCCAAGACTGCCCGTTTCACGTCATTACGTAGAGCTGGAGTCGAGAGATGACGCCTACAACTCGACATTTTACACTCAATTAACAGTTCAAACTCCTCCAAATCTGGTCCAGAAAAATGCAGAGAAATTACAATTTTATAGCAAAAGAAGAACTTCGACTGTACATGCAGCAGCACTGATATTCTGTGGAACGTCACCATGCAACGTCTGCACACCACAGAAAGGCCACTCACACATTCCTCATTGCCTCCTTTACCAGAAACGACATCTATAAACACTTAATCTATTTTGTCAGACACACGTTGTTGGAGAGATTGTTGTTTCCATCAAAAAATGCGCTGTGTTCCTGTGCCACTAACAAATTATCGGAACATTGCTCAGGCAGGTTTCAGCATCATCATCACTTTAGATGCGGTGAGGCAAAGATCGTAGTTTCAGATAAATCTCACAAAATGAAACCTGCTGTGTCTCATGCATCAAAACTCAACCAACTTTTGCTACCAGAAGCCGTCTTCTGGCGCAGGACTAAAGTGGATATTGTGAAAGACGTATTCAGTGTGCACATTCTGTCATTCAAGATTCGCTTGATAAAAGGCATCATTTTAATGTTGCTGAAAAACGCTGTGAAACACATTTCCTGATTATAATTGGTGACGTAAATAACACAGTAATTTCTGGGAAAGAAGGTTTCTTTGGGATGGGTCCTTCACAACTGGCTTCATGCTGGATAAGACTTTGGCTCAGAGAAAGAGAGCGATAGAAAGAGAGAGGGGGATCTGACAAAATACTGTGAGTTTTGGCAAAGCTTTCCCCGGGCACTCTACTGTCACTGGGACTGACTGCAGTAAGAGCCACTTATGCTGATCTCAGCCCCCGTGAAAGGCCGAGGGGAGGGGCTCCCGCATGTGTCTGTTGCTTGACAAAGAAAAAGGTGGCGTTGCTGAAGACGAGCAGAAGTGCAAGCTACACACTGCCCTCTTTAGGCTCGTCCTGGTCGCCTGAAACACTCTGCACAACACGAGGGAGGCCTGTGGTGCCAAATGAGTGTGAAACAGAAGAGATGAAAACTTGATTTGAGATCACTACATGAAGGTGATCAAGACGTGGCTCCTGGATAAACTCGTGCTGAGGAGATGGTAATGAACCAGCTGTAGTGGATGCAGATGAGCTCCATGCCCTAATGTTCATGGCATGAACGTGAAATGAAACACTCAGTCCATTCACAGGACATTAAGCTTTGCAAGCAAAAAAGCACAAATAAGCATGATTATAAATTCTAGTCAAGAGTGAAACGTACTTTATCACAAGAACTTGCCCTTTACGTGTGTTTTGTTAGTATTTTTAGTTTTAGTTTCACAGAAAAACATCTGCATAAACCTGCTTCACCTCAACATGCTTGCCATGAATTCATCGGCTTGGTTTAAATCAACACAAACAGCACACAATTTTCAGCATCTCACTGTGTCCAACTGCTCTGAGAGCTCCTTTCTTGCCAGGTCTTGTCGCGCCGCTGCAGCGCAAATGAATGCAAACAAATCCCCTCAAGTGTCCCTCAAGACGCTGTGACACATCCGACTGGTGTCGCTCTCCTCCAGAGTGGAAGCACCTCTGGATCGGCGAGAGGGACCGTGCGTGGCAGACGCGTGTTGTTCACAAGCTCTCGGCAATCAAACTGCAACAGGCTCTGTCTAAACCCTGGCGCAAACATCCTGTGAGTGACAGCGCGGAAAGGTCGTCGCTAATTAATCAAAATCCAATTTGTTCGTTTAGGGAAAAGTGAGAGTAAAACGACTGAAGAGGTTTAAAGTTTTTTCCTTTCTTTCTTTTCCTTTTCTTTTTTTGCTGTAGACAAATGAAAAGTAAATTGCTCTACTCACTTATCCAAATGACGATGGAGAGATAAATGTGTTTTCTCGTATAATCCATGGCTCCCTTCTCTTCCACATCCACAGAGATCCGTGTTGGCTTTTTGTTTTCTTATGTCTCTCTTTGGCACCTTTACGCCCTCATGAATACGCTGAAGGGACCGTCGCAAACCGCACACTCAACGCACGCACACATGCGCTCCTCTGGACAGTGTAGTCATTTCTCCAAGTTGCGCACTGTTACTCATTCCGGTGATGCTGATGCTGCTGCAGCTCCCAGTGACGAAAAGCCCCCCTCCAAACCCTCCTCCCCCTTTTCTCTCTCCCTCTCCCTCACTCTCTCTCTCTCTCTCTCTGACTGTGAGTCAGTCACCAGTCAAGAGGGCCCTCACTCCCACAGACGTTCATTTCCTCAGGTTTCTCTTTCCCCACTGACAGGCTGCACGCTTTTTATCACCGGTTTCTGACCTCTAAGGAGTTTTATCTCTGCGCCCCAGCTGCTGACGCCAGGAAGAAACACCCGGTTGTCCATAAAAATAACACACAAAGTTTAAATCACAGGGCGCAACATGATCAGACTCCGCTGAATGTATGTGTAGGAAACGCATTCTGATAGTTTATCATCCTGATTATTTTTGTTGTTGCCCTTTTAAAATATAGTAAAGAGATAATTAAACAAGGGAAAGCTGCAGAAGTAAATTTAGTTCAGTTCAGTTTTATTTATATAGCATCAATAGCAAAATCGTCTCAAGGCGCATTACAAAATGCGGCCTGAAACCTCCAGAATAAGTGGAAAACTCCCTATTTTGAGAGGAAGAAACCTTGTTTTACTTCTGGTTCATTAACAATAACGGTCAGAAGTAAGGATGTCTAATTTGGTATCGGGAGACAAGTATCAGGGTCGATCCAGACAGTTTTAAAATGATCGGATCAGATCTTTTACATTTAACTGGTTTGGGCCTGCCACAAATAAAAACCACGTCCCTATAGCATCTAAATGTCCTCCTGCTAAGTTGGCAAACAGTTTTCCAAGTTTGAAAAGACATTTTAGTGGCTGCTGCGTAGTGTAAAAGCTGCCAAAAATCCCAAAAGAAGAAGAAGAAGAAGAACCAAATTCATGTGACTAAACACGTTTGTTGTATGGTTGTACTTTACTTTGAAAACTGAAAAATTGAAGTCAATGGATGTTTCGCACGCAACCAACCAACCTACAAACTGGATTTGCCATCAACAGCAACAGCAACAACAACAACAAAAAAAAAAAAATCACAAAACATAATAGTCGACCACACTCACGGCAAACAACAAACACGGACGTTTAAAAGAAGAGGAAAGTTTCCTTGGAATTCAGGAGAGTTTATGGCGCTGGATGACCGGCACATTTGTGTGGGAGGAAACAGAGGTTTTCATTGTCTGTTGGAGCTTGTTGAGATATGAGCTACCCTGTCAACGCTACACGTCAGCCACAGCTCGACCAGAACTTTACAGGAGTTTGGGCTCTATTTTTAACTTTAGTCAGCCCCATTTATTGCACTTCATAAAGTCGCACGGCGCACATGTGATTTAGGAGAATACGAGACAAGAAAAGCTTTTATGAATCTCCAGGGGAGGAAAAAATTAGTTTGTTTAAGATCAGCTCAGGACTCGGATCGACCAATACACTAAACAAGTGACTAATCTGCGCAGATGTTCCAACATCAAAACCTAAACACCCCAGGGGCGAAGACGAGCGAAGCCACTTGAATGAGTGTTGGAACGTTTTCAAGAAACCTCAAACAAGTGAAACAGTTGCCTTTGTTTTAGCTCGGTTTTACGTACAGTGGGGGAAATAAGTATTTGATCCCCTGCTGAATTTGTAAGTTTGCCCACTTCCATAGAAATGATCAGACTCTGGTTTTTATGGTTGTTTACTGGTTATGGGTATAGACAGAATATCAGTCGAAAATGCATAAAAAACACACAATCTAAACGTTATAAATTGTTATGTATTTTATTAAAGGGAAATAAGTATTTGATCCCCAAGCACAACACAAGTCAGTACTTTGTAGAGAAACCTTTGTTGGCAAGCACAGCGATGAGACGTTTCTTGTAGTTGGTCACCAGGTTTGCACACAGCGCAGGAGGGATTTTGGCCCATTCATCTTTACAGACAGTCTCTAAATCCTTCAAGTTTCTTGGCTGCCTCTTGGAAACTCGGAGCTTCAGCTCCCTCCACAGGTTTTCGATCGGGTTAAGGTCTGGAGACTGACTAGGCCACTCCATGACCTTAATATGCTTCTTCTTGAGCCACTCCTTTGTTGTCCTGGCAGTATGTTTTGGGTCATTGTCATGTTGGAAAACCCACCCACGAGGCATCTTCAGTGTTCTTGCTGAGGAAAGAAGGTTTTTGTCCAAGATGTTACAGTACATGGCTGCATTCATTGGCCCCATAATGCGGTGAAGTTGCCCTGTACCCTTTGCTGAAAAACAGCCCCAAAACATGATGTTTCCACCTCCATGCTTAACCGTGGGTATGGTGTTCTTTGGGTCATACTCACGTTTTTTTCATCCTCCAAACACGGCGGGTCGAGTTAATGCCAAATAGCTCAACTTTGGTTTCGTCAGACCACAGCACTTTCTCCCAAGCCTTCTCTGAGTCATTTAGATGTTCACTGGCAAACTTAAGGCGGGCCTGTACATGTGCCTTCTTGAGCAGGGGGACCTTGCGGGCACTGCAAGAGTTCAATCCACAACGGCGCAGTGTGTTGCCAACTGTTTTCTTGGTGACGGAGGTCCCAACTGCTTCCAGATCATTAACAAGCTCCTGCCGTGTTGTTTTAGGCTGCTCCCTCACCTTTCTCATCATCATCCTCACTCCATGAGGCGAGATTTTGCGGGGAGCTCCAGACCGAGGACAGTTGATGGTCCTTTTATGGGTCTTCCACTTGCGAATAATGGCACCAATAGTTGTCACCTTCTCACCAAGCCTTTTGCTGATGGTTTTGTAACCTATACCAGCCTTGTGCAGGTCTACAATCTTGTCCCTGACATCTTTTGACAGCTCTTTGGTCTTGCCCATGGTGCTGTAGAAGTTGGAATGTAAGAAACTGATTCTTAGAGCAGGTGTGCTTTATATACATGACGAGTTAAGATCAGGAGTATTGGTAATTAGTTGACTGAGCACAGCTGTGTGCCACATGCGCACCAGCCAATCTGTAGGAGCCTGAATTCTAAGTGAATTGTTGGGGATCAAATACTTATTTCCCTTAATAAAATACATAACAATTTATAACTTTTAGATTGTGTGTTTTTTATGCATTTTCGATTGATATTCTGTCTATACCCAGTATATAACCAGTAAACAACCATAAAAACCAGAGTCTGATCATTTCTATGGAAGTGGGCAAACTTACAAATTCAGCAGGGGATCAAATACTTATTTCCTCCACTGTATACTATGACTCGGACGACTGGGAATCTTCACGAACATATTCACAATTGCTTACAAGGCTAGTGTGCTGGATCCAGAATCAAAGGGATTTTACAACTGAATTAAAGTTGCAGAGCTTTTCATTTAGAAAGCTGTCATGAGGGACCAGGAATGCAAAATGTCCTTCAGGCTGCACTCCATAGGATTCTTCTGGCATAGTTACTTAGCTGGGTTTTCACAGAGCCATTTGGCCACGGTGGTTTCCACAGGGCTCAATCAGTGCAAACCGCTGATTGTGATTGTCTGCTTCATGTTCACCAGAGGTCTGTAGCAAACCAGCTGTGAGAGCCTCTGCTAAAATGTGACCAGTGAATCACCCCCAATTACCCCTCTGCCACAGCTGCTTCGGTAACAGAGAATTCCACATCTTTGACAGCTTTTATATGTTAAAATATCCAGCTCTCGTGTGTTCACTTGCTGCATATGCATTGCGAGATTAAATCCAAAAAACAGCTACACAAATCATGCAAATTAGTTGGGAGCAGAATTATCTCTGTACACACGGTTCTCTTTCCTCCACTTGCGCCACAATGAAAACCATATTCTTAGTCAGGGCAAAGGCATGCCGCTGTCACTGTAGGTGTGCCCCTGCTGCGCAAAACCGTGCACATGTTATTATTACATAAGGTGCTGGTCTGAATAAAAGCATTTTCAGGTAGAGAAACAGAAGACTTTTTCCTCCAGAGTGATGTGAATGAAACTGCTGTCTTAAAATAATCATAGACGAAAGACAACAAAACCTTCCGCTTTACAGTAGAAATTATGACTTACATCCTATGAAGTAAACATGGTGAGATTAGATTTCTGTTTAAGAAAAAAGAAAAGAAAAAAAAAACATGAGTTTGATTTGATTCAACAGAGGAGTACACAAACTTCCTAATGATAATACCATAATTTGATTATCTCAATTTGACTGGATATTTCCCAAGAACTGTGGTCATGTTTTCATCAGAAATTACTATTTATTCGGGGGGGAGAGGGGCACCAGGAACTAAGCAGATTATCTGAAAGTTTGGGTTTTGAAGACGATCCAGTTTGGTTACTTTCAAAGTGATGCAAGGCTATACAATGAACTTATAACCTGCTACAACAGTCGATGCGTTTAGATGGACAGAAACCTTTGCTAATAATTCAAATAGACCAACAGAAAAACCCTCGTGTAAACCGAGTGACAAGGAATTGGGAAGAAAAAAAAAACAGCTGCAAAGGAATTTTCAATCACCAGTACCAACACCCTTCCTAATATTGTGTAGGTCCTCCCTCTGTACCTCCAAAACAGTTGTGACTCATCAGAGAATGGACACGAATCTTCTGACTATGTGATGTTGTTAGTTGGGGAGGCCTTTGGATCATATGCGTTGGGTCTGTGGATCGTCCCACAATTTGGAGGCCAGGCCAAACTGTCTTTGTGTGTGCGCCTGTGTCAGGCTGCATCCAACTGGGGATGGGTGCTGCCACCAAGAAGTGTCACTGCTATGGGGTGTCTGATCTGATCTAGTTGGCTCTTACAGGTTTAAATAACATCTACACAAACGCCAGGTCCATAAGCTTCGCAGAAGAACATCGAATCATGACAAGACGGTGAAAATGTAATTTACTTGGTTTTAATGTTGTGGCTGATTGGCGTATCGCCAATTTAGAATCACCAGTTAACTTAACAATCATGTGTTAGCCACAACCCCACTGTGGCAGCTGTCGCTAATGCCTCCGAACATTAAACAGTTTACACATGAAAACGCTACAGTGCAAGGCGAAATGCGCCACGTTGTTACTGATTAAGATATATCCGGGGCACACTGTTGGGAAAGCAAACAATTGTTTGGCACCCCGTGAAAAAAGCGGGAGCCCAACAGCAGAGGAACGACACGCAACAGAAAAGCTGGATATCTTAACGACGTGACATCTAGCTGTGTGAGATAATGAATTGGTTCTGTGAAATGTCAACTCCACAGAGAGAAATGCATTTATGAGGTACATCCTGCTGCATCGGACTCGGCGGTCTTCGTGCGGTTGCAGTTTAGCGCAGTACAGCGCTCGGTGCTGCAGTGCATCACGTAGCCACGTCTTTCCATTATGATGACCACCCCGCCGATATCATTAAGGACAGCCCCCAGTAAATAACAGCTGTGAGTGCATTAGTTTTATCTTTGTGTACCTAATAAAATGAAGCACTGCGGATGCTTTCCTATCTCGAATCTTCGTTCTGAATCTGTCTCCTCACAACGGCTAAGGTCAATAGCTTTATATTTCAAAAGATCATCTGCGTGCATGGAATATTAAAGCCGTGAAGATTTGTAAAGAAAATAATTGCCTATCTCTGCAGTTCTCTATAGTGTTTTTTAGCATCCATTGGGTCTCTTTTTAAGCTCAATATATTGCTGCTTTCCGCTTTTGCTGGCATTACTTTCGACCACAAGGCAGCTGTTTTTGATTTAGAACTCCGACAGACACAGCGAGCGACCAGCTGGTGAACACAGTGCAGCATTCACCAGATAATATTTCTCTGTTGGTTGAGACAAAACAAACCAAAAAAAACCAAAAAAAACAATAACATGCATAAAAGAGAATATCTCTGGATTTATATCAAGGTGAACAGTTTGCCGATAAGTCTGTCTAATATTTCTTCCTGCTGCATTTCAAGTGGCCGTGGCCTCAGCTTTGGATGTTTTCTGAGCCTTCCCTCATCTTCCCTTGAAGTCTTTCTATGGGGTCTCTTATGCTGTAAACTCCTATGGCGCCTCCTACCGTGTCTTGAACTTTTTATGTCTGACATACAGCTTTACAGGGTTTTCTTCCAATACTTATGACTGTCCTTTTTTTTTTTTTTTTTTTTACTCTGTGAGGCCATTCTGTAGTTTTCCGCTCATGGGTTTTAGTCCTTCTACACGTGCACCGGTTAGTTTTTAATGGAATAACCGTCTTGTAACCAGTGCTGCATTTTTTTTACTACTGTAACCCTGACGTCTCTCTCATCCCCGTGACCTTTGTTTGACTAGGTTTGCAACCGGTCAGTACGATCCTAAATCTAATCAAGTAATTCAATTAAAAGAACCTCATTACTTTGCATAGCCTGCAGAGGTAAGGCTTCGTCTTAGGTCTTGTTTTCCAGGAACTTTTTTTTTTTCTTCGGAGTCTGCTCTGTTGGCTGCTGGGCCGGGTGATAAAAGACGACTAGAAGAGAGACAAATCTTTCCTCTCATTAGAGCAGACTGACCGATCTTAAGTGTTCTGTACACGACTTAAAGTTTTATTTTCGAGGGATCACTTTGAAGCGCCTCATATTCAAGGACTGACGAGGGAAAAGTGCTCATGCGCTGGCTGAATCAGGCTCAGGCGTGTTCTCCAGTTGTGTCTTAGTTGTGTGTTAGTTTGAGGCAACGGTTTCATTCCAGCTGAACGTGTGGTTTCAAACGTTTCTGCGTGTCAAATCCCATTACCCCGAAGAACGGTGATGTGTGTTTTTCTTGTTATTATAGTTAATGTTATTTGGACAAATATCTGGAAACGCAGCTTGTCTTCTGGAAACTTTCTAACCATTTGAAAGAGGCTGTCAATTGTTCTGGCGTTGTTACAGGTGCAATCCACATGAGAGAAATAAACAGCTCTGCGTAATAATTTGATTTTTCAGTCTGTCCACTGCAGGCAGGGCCGTAAGTCAGCGTATAGGACCCACGGTGGAAACTATTCTAGAAAAAACAATTGGGATTTAAAAATGCTTATTTACAAGATGAAGCCAAGCTCACTCACACACGTATAATGCAAAATGTCAGAGTGTGAAGGAAAACAACTTTCAGCGGCCAGACCTTTGTGACCTCACAGTTGGCTCAAGCGGAGCCAGCAGGGAGGTGAGAGTTCTGGGTCAATTACGCCTTTTATGGAGCAGTCGGGGATTTGATGACTTGCTCAAGGACATTCCACCACAGTGGAAGCATACAGATGGAAGATCTTGAGCCCCTGATTGCAGGGCAGCAGACCTAATAAACTGGTGGTACCATACATCTGTTTTATTCCGTGTGGCTCGAGTGAGTGGTTAGGGAATTCGAAGGGGCAGACTTTCGACATTAAGTCAGATTTAAACCATTCAGAGATGTTTTCTATTTGTGCTGCTCGTCATGCAGATTGCAGACACATTTAATATTTATCAAGTCATTCCCATACTTCAGGCAAATCTCTCCTTTTTTGCTCATACACGACTGAGATCCTTCACACTGTAAAAAAAAAAAAGCTCAAATCACATGGAATATGAAGAAAATGAGATACAGATCTCCTTTTCTATCAAATTTCCCAGCAATTATGTAACATTGGAATGGGGTAAATTACCAGCAGGGTAATTAGACAACATGAAACTGCACTAAAAAATTGGTTTATGCTGGAAGCAATACAATTAGTAACAACTAGGGGAATGCTATACCACTTCCACAGCTTTGGATGCAAAAATAAATCAACTTTAGACCATACGTCTTCAACAGGGGGTCCGCAACCCCTAGGGGGTCTGCAGAGGTACTGCAGGGGGATTGCAAAATCTTTGGTTGATTAGACATTTTTATATATTTTTTAATTTTCCTCCACAAAATTAAATTTCTTTAAAGACACATTAACATGAATCCAACATATTTTAGTAAAGGGATAAGGGATAGCTTAATACTGAATGCAAAATTATAATAATAATGTATATTTAGGGTCCCTACTTAATCTCTCCATCAGTTTGGGGGGTCCTTGGCCTGAAACATGCTGAAGACCCCCTCTTTACACCTTTTATTTTACGTTCTGCAAATCAACATAAAGTTGTACTTCAATGCAGCGCAAAGGCTACGGCAAACGGCTAGTGGGCAATTTGTGAGAAGAAAGATCTCTGTATTCATCATTCAAAATGGCAAACTAGAAGATCTACTCCAAATTAGCGAGAACAGGAAGGCAAGTCAAGCACCCTCCTGAATGATGGCGATCAGTTGGTCCGCAGTTTATTGAATCAGGATGATCCAGTTTTTTGATCTCGTATTCGAGATGGCAATTAAAAAATAAGCGGAGCTCTTGTCTGTGTGCCCCGTAAACTTTATTTTTTTGTTTACATTTTTACTTTTGCCTCCAAATAGGCATAGCAACAGTCTGACACCGGCATACAGCCAACCCGGCAGCTTGGTGTATCACGGCCCAAACACTGCGGTAGAATGTGGTAGGGGAAAAAAAATCCCTTTCTTAGCTAGTGAGTCACCTGATAACCCCATTGGAGAAACAACCCACGGATGAACAGCCAAAGCAAAACCCCTCTTTATCAACATTTGTTACAATTCTGGTCTGGCATGACTCTGTCTGTGAATAATAACATGGCTCAAAGACAGCCGCAAAAGGGGTAAGTGGATGGCTTGTGGTGTGTTAGACCTTGTAAGTATATTGGGTGACATATCTATACAAGAAAAACTAGAGGGGGTCAGATCAAAAACAGATTTTGTTTGAAAGCGAACTAAAACAAATGGCCAAAAAGGGGCCACAGGGGGCCGAGTGAGAGAAGAGTAAAGAGACTTAAAGAAGGCTATTAAAAAAGCCTCAGAAGTGGTCACAGTTGACTCAACAGCCTTTATAGACAGCTTGATGATGCATTGGGTGATAAATCCAGATGTCAGCCCTGTTCCGTGTGACGTCTTATTCTTTTTCACATACAGTATTGTCCAGTTCAGGGTCGTGACCAGCGCTCGCTGGAGTCTAACATCCGCAATACAAAAACAACCAAACAAATTTAAACAGTTAGCGTCTGGCAGCGTGAATGTAGATCAGAAAGCTGGGAGAATCAGTTATTCTGGGTACATTAGGTCGCCATACTGCATCTTCACTTCGCTCTCATCTTTTAAACCTACTGCCATGTGATATAAATGCAGAGGGTGAAACTAACGTAGACGACCTTTACAAACTGCAGTGAAGTCAGGATTTATTGATGCATGTGTTTCCTATTCTTTCCCCACATTTAATCCCATTAAAAGTTCAAGTTGACTGTAAGCAAAGTCTCTCACTTCATAACTTGATTAGTTAACAGATGTATTGACAGATGTTGTCATGCATTGGCGAATGCGCTGTTCACCCCCACAGATGGCAGGAAACTACTTGCTCTCGATGCCTAATCTAATAAAAGTGAAATATGTATGTCTCTGTCTGTCAGGATGTGTTTTCCTCGTCTTTACTCGATGCGTGTGTTTGTGAGCGTACATGAGGCAAGCTTAGCAGGGGCCACATCAGGAAGTTTCTCCCCGTTGTGCGTGTCCCAGTCGCTCTAAAGAAATCTTCCAATACCACACGTGTAGAAACATCTATCAAATTTTTATACAGCTGTTTACAAAGCTAAATATATCATCATCCAGTTACTCTACAAGAAGTAGATACATGTCATCTTTTTCATTCTCTGTGTCTCTCTGTGGTCCAGAGTGTTGTCAGAACAGTTAATACCGAACAGTACAGCTTGCTTGTCTGCGCAGGTCTTGCAGCAGAACCATATATAAGGTGATAAAGATGACACAAAGATCACATTTCTAGGTGCATTATAGTACTATATCTGGAAATTGCAATTGTTTTTTTAGTTAGGAACTGTGCTGCAGTCAAAGATCTCAGCAAAAATGGAGAAAATCTCTGACTGGATTTAATTTCCTTCCTTCTGGCAAAGCATCAATTCCTGTAGCAAATTTTTAAATAGTTGGAAGCAAAGTGGAGGACCTTGACGCAGAGCTGACAATGAGGTGATGTTCTGAGCAATAAAAAAAAAATCCTCAGTAGGCGAGGGATACTGAAAGTTTAAGAGCAGAGTGAAGATTAGGGGACACGATGGAGGGGGGGACAGAGTAAGGACATTCCTTTTTTTTTCCCCTTGTAAATTGAGAAAGAGCATTATAATGTAAAACATGAAACATAAACGAGAGGTTGCACTGTCACAATATTAGCAGGAATAGAACAAAGACGAGAGCCAAAGACCACAGAGCTCAGACCCAGATAAAGAGGTGACATGTGGAAGCAAATCAAGAGATGATGTGAGAGCACAGAGGAACAAAGGAAGATTTTGTGTGGAGCCTGGAGACATTTTTACGGAGAGCTCTGAAGCCAGAAGAGAAATTACGGAACACATCAAAGTGACAGTGAGTACACTGGCCCTTTTAAGTGTCTGGAAAGTTCGCCCTGAAGGAAGTTAGACATTTTCCTTATGCTCTTTGTTGCTGAGTTTTAAATGTGAGATTTAATTTACTTTAACATCTGAGCGTTAAACATGAAGTTTGAGCAAGCAGCTAGTTAACTTAGCTCATGTTGACTCTAAACGCTCCTATATACTGTACTACACATGTGACTTAAATGCAGCGCTGTCAAAACCGCTATCAAACTTCTTTGTTATGAAAAGCTTGAAATATATTTAGAATTTTTAAAATAAAATATAATAAAAAAACTTAGAAAACTTCAGTGACACATTGAAGAAGTTACACGAAAAAAGTTTTTAATGAGAAGCCTAGTTAGTGTTTATGGAGGTTGGATATGGATTTTAGCAGCAGGCGTCGTGATTTGTACGTTATTAACAGTCGAAAACATGGGACTCCTTCCCTTCATTTGCCTTCAAATGGGATTTACTGGTCCAGTTCTTGTACTATTCACTATTTTCAGAAATGGTGAAGGCTATGGAAGTTAACTTCCTTATTAATACACTGTTTAATTGATTAATACATCAACTGTGGGTTTTGGTCGTGTTGAGATTTACTTTATACTTTTATAGTATGTCTCGGGGAAACATTAATAGTATCAACGCTTCATCTTTTTGTCATAACTTTGGACTTTCAGTACCATATTGCTGTTACCTGCAAGTTAGCATGCTAAACTGTTAGCCTTGGCGGCTTTAAGGTACAGACAGTTTCCAATGAGCAGTGTTGTAGCGACGTACGGCTGCTTTTCCCACTTGATTGCCAAACATTTTGTGTACACAACTTCCCATGGTGTAATTATGAGTTCACAAATTCCAGCTGACGGAAGCTATGCCCTCCTAAATGTCAGGAACCTGGTATTAGCATAAAGACTGAAAGCAGAGAGTTAGCAGCTAGCTATTAACCGTGCTAATTAGTGAACCGCTTTAACCCTTTGACTTCTACTACATTTATTAAACATTTTCACTAATGACTTTTGGAAGTGCTCGTAGCTCGACTTTAACACCTTAGCTCATTGAAACTACCTATATCTGTCTTGTTTTGAGCTAAACTAGCGGACTTTCCATATTTTCACTGTGAATCAGAATCAGAATAATTGCAAAAATGTAAAAAAAAAAAAAAATTCACACAAATGCCCGCCTCCACTACTGGAAAATGTTTTCAATGTGTTGTTTAAACACTTGAAGCAAACACTTACGACACATGTTATTTGTATAGCGTCCATCTTGCTTCAACTTTCCTAATAAAAACCTCAGAGGTCAAAGAACCAACTTCCCACCTTGCCAAAGCCAACCGTCCAAGGAGCATGTGAATGCCTTTCATCAAACAACATTGAAGAAAATATCTAGGCTTTTTTTCTCGACTGTACCCATATGGGCAGAGGGTATTGAGAAGAAAGAAAAAAAATACTCAGAACATGTGGATATCCAAACTGGCCTTTGATTAAAATCATATATAGATAAACCAGAAGAGACAGAGAGAAAAGAGCAACAGGTGGAGAAACACTGTGATCCTTTATATTAATATATATAAAAGGATATAAATAATAAATAAAAAAAAAACATCCTTTTCACTTCAAACCCAGAAAGACACCGTGGCAGAAACTCGTTCATCCCAAAGACAAAACAGCCAGACAGAAACAGAGCAATGTATTTTTGTGCGTAAACCAGCGCATTGAGGAATGTACAGACTTGTATTCTGGGGAAAAACACAACCCAGTCACAAACGCATGGCTCACCGCAAGAAAGCTAGCTCTACAAACTGAGACTCAGCTACATCTGGACGATGAAGGACACTCCTTTGAGGACAACAAAGATCAGGATCAGAATCAGAGGTACTTTGTTGATCCCAAGGGGAAATTACTTTTCATTACTTTTTCACCAGTGTAAAAAATATAAATAGTAAGTGAACCAGTGTTCAGAGTTCTTGCTCTATAATAACATTAAACATGAGGGATATTGCACAGCGGGAAATTTATTGCACATGGTGAGTGCATAGTCCAATAAATATTTAAAGAATTATGTACAAGTACATGAAAACAAAAAGAACATAAGTTATTGCACAATATCAGTATAAATATAGGTTATTAAATATAAGTTACAGCACAGAAGAGCACACATTCTTTGCCTGAGTAGACAGATGGCTTAAGAGAGGAGTACAGGAACCCATCTATTTCAAATTGTAAACCTCCTCTCTGAACAGAGGAGATGGATCGAGATAGAATCTGTCATCTATTTAAACACAGTCGATAAGGAAGGAAAGCTGGATCAAAACCGTTTTCTCCAGTTACAAGTAGGTAACTGGTTGTCATGCAAGTTTCAGATGGACAAACACCCACACATGGTCCTATTTTTTTTATAAGTATATTTTTGGGCTTTTTAGCCTTTATTGAAAGTGACAATGTAGGAAAAACAGGAAATGGGGATGCATAGAAGGGGGAAAAACGACAGGCAGGGAAGGACGCTCGGTGCGGTATTCGAACTGGGGAGATGGAGCTGAAGAAGCTAGAAACAGTAGAAGTCAAGTTGCCCATCGTGTTTTTTTTTTTTTTTTTTTTTTTCCTTGGATCAACACATTTTGATGGGAAAATTTACACCAAAAAATAATCTGTCAGCTGAGGTGCTCTAGTGGGGCATTTACAGTAGAGAAGCCATGCTGCCTCAGTCTGCTTAGCTAACCAGGTCTGACCTGGACTTTTCGCCGCCTTGCAGAGAAAGTTCAAAAATTGTTTATGTTCTCAGTCTCAAACCATTAGTTTTTCAGTGAAGCCGGGACAAATCATATAGGCAGAAAATCATTTGAGGGTATCTCAGTGTTTATTTATGGTCAAATCCGGGACAGAGATCTAGTCTCTCTCCATGTTGCTTCTGGCTAATCACACTGACCACAGCCTCTGGAGGAAAGAAATTGAGATTTTAGACCTCAGCGTGTGATATTGTTCTCAAATATTTCAAGTAGTCTGAGCGGGAAAAATATCTTTCCGTGGAAGAAATTCATAATGATTGATGAGTCAGAAGCTCATGAATGGTCTTTTTGTTTGGATCAGATAAAAGACGTGTAAATACTGTATAAGCCTAGAATTTCAGGACATATTCCTGGCTTCCATCCTGCCAGATGTTAATCTCTGCACATGTCTCTGTGGTTACTCGATACTACAGAATCCAGTCTTGGCACTGTTGTGAACAGTGTAAAGTAATCCATCATTTAGCATGGGAGGGTTAATTACAAAGCATTAGAGTTTATAGTGAGTTTGCGATTACATGTGAACCACAGTTCCCGAAAAATGTTCCGTGAAAAAGGTTTATTGTGACGGACAGTTTTCACATTTTAATTTTTTATTCAACAGATGAATCAGTAATAGGAAAAAGTTAACATTAAGTTTATATTATGTCTCATAATATATAACTCTATTATCTAGCCCATTTCTGTGTTCAAAAGAAAATTGTATTTTAGCTCAGAGATATAATTTATCATCTCATTATGATACAATAAACTATAAAAACAATGTAGTGGAGCTTGTTAAAAAAAAAAAAAAAAGAAAGAAATCTTTGACTACAGCTACAAGGCTCCCTGCAGCCGTCTTAATGTTTGCCTAATGTGACAATGCAAGATACTCCTGTTGTTAAAACCACTTCCAGCCTGGAGGTGCCCGTTGTGAAATTTAACTGACATCTGACTGCAAGATCAAGATTGACGACAATCATTGTCATTCAGTTAAGGTAGGTTATTTAGTTATTAAGTTTGATTTGCTACAAGTAAAAAAAAAACTCATCTCATTCCGGCCTGATGACAAGGATAAGAAAAATTTCCCCAGTGTCTCTTATCCATAGTCAGTATTGTTCATCTTGGCCTCACAGTTTCGCAGCTGCTACCGACTATATTTGGAGATGTTTTCTCAGGTGGCAATTTTAAAAAATAGCCTAGGGCTTATCTGAAAATTCAAACGCCGAATGATTCACACAGATATTTTATAACAGATGATGGCAAATATAGTGAAATCTCCTCATTCTGCATGATAATGTCAACCCTCCACAGTGCTATTTGAGAATCATCCACAAAGCATTATGGATTCCCAACTGGATCCTGGCCAGTTTAAACAGAGTGGCTTCCTCTGTGAAATTGCTGCGTAGGGGTCTGTTCAGGTTTTTAAATATTATTAAAAACAAAAAAAAAAAAAAGAAAAGAAAAATGACCTTTCCATTTCTGATGCTGAGTAGCAGCAGGCATCGGAATCAGGGAAGAAACACAGGCCTCAGAAATGTCATCCAGTCCAATTGCTCAGTCAGAGATTCTGTGTCTAACTGATGTGAGGGGCCCGAATAGGGGCCAGAACACAGCGTGCCAAACATAAAGCAGACTGCAGGCTGGCATACGGCAGTAATATAATAAAAGAGCTCAGGCATACTGAGAGACCGAGGTGACGCAGATACTGGTGAGTTCTGCGTAAGTGCTGTGTTTATGCCCGACGAGAGACCCATCCGTAAGTCTCCACTGTAACAGAAAAGTGGTTTCACAAATCAACCTGTATGAAGCACCGGATTCTCAGGCGCAGACATGATTAACTCGCAATTATCGCAAACTCTAGCAATAAACAACTGAGAAGCAACATTTCAAGCTTTTATAGATGTTTTCAGCATCATCTAATAAATGCTGAATTATGGAGCATCGCTTCATGAATAAAACAGATGAGCCGAGTTTACCCTGCTCATTCTGCTGTGAAAAATGTTCGGGAGGTTTTCAGATTGTCATAATTCAAGCATCTTTCCGACCGCGCAGCATTTTGGCTGCTATTCTGTCGCGTTCTGTAGAATACATTACAGGGACCGGCCGTTGGGTAGAACCTCCATGTGAACAGCTTTAACAGAGCCCCTTTCTTCGTCATTAAAAACCATTTAGCATTGAATTCTCACGATATCTGGAAAGGCTAAATTTGTTCGATACGCGTCAAATTGGTTTTTGGATGCTTCAGTGTTGTGGTTGTATTTCAACCCCATTTTCAATGTCACGCTTAAAAGCAAACATTCATTTTCCAAGTACATCATTTCATTAATGTTGGCTCCAAGGAGAACCTCAGAAAACCTTTACCCTCGTGGTGTAAAGGCAGGTTGCTACATAGAAAGCGGACAACTGAAGAAATATTGACAGCAGGCAGACCTTTTTGACTTTTTGCAATAAACCCAGAAATCTCTGTAAACGGTAAAGGCCCCACAGTTCATTGACAATGCTCCACAGTGCACCCACAGGGGCCTCCACCTTATGACAGATGTCATGTAGATGTCATCTGTCCTTTGAATTGGAAGGCAACATTTAACAGGGAACTAGCTACATAAACACCTGTTCTTGGAAATGTATGGTTATTATGGATTCTACTTGGGTTGTTCTATCTTTAGGTCCAGCTCCAGGTTTTGACTGTCAGACCTCCTGTTTACCAGACTCACAAACCAATGTGGTCAATAGGAAACCCGCTGCTGTTCAGACCCAGCCTCTGACATAATTCCCACAATTAGAGTCAGGTCAAATAAGCTTGCTGACCTGTTCGAGCCACAAACAGCTCCATTAAAACATCACTTTGAAGTCGTCGGGGACTGTGATTCTGAGCGCAAAACAAGGCAAGGCTACTACAAACACGAGAAGAACAGTGGTCATTAAAGACACCTGATGACTTCTAATGCAAAGTGTGAACGTCATAAGAGTTGTCCTCTCTGAGACTGATACCACTTGTCAGCTGCTAGGAAGCCTAATTTCAGACTAGAAGACTAGAAACAGGGAGAAGCAACCAGTAAAAGTTAACAGAATTGCGTGTCAAATCCTTAAATGTTTTTCTCTAACATTAAAGAATGTGCATTATTGGCAAAGGTTTGTAACAAATTTGCACTGCACATTTAATTAATTTACATTCAAAGTAAATAACCTTGACCATCTTGTGACAATGCAATGTTCTGCTGGGAAACCTTTGAAGTTGGCATTCGTGTGGATGTTGACATGTACCACCCACCTAGACCAGACCAGGCACCCCCCCACCCCCCTCCCAGCCCCATAGCAATGACACTCTTTGATGTCAGCGGCCGTCCCCAGCAGGATGCAGCCTGACACAGCCACAGTCAGGCAAAATGGTTTGGGAACAACTATAAAGACATGAAAAACGGCACAAGGTGGTGACCTGGCCTCCAAATACATGAGTTCTTAGTGGGATGCATTGGAACAAGCCTGATCCACAGAGGTGCATCCTGACAACCCACAGGACTCAAAGTCCCCCCACTAACAACGTTCATTTGCCAGACGCCACAGGACACCCTCAGGAGGCACACGTCCATTCTCTGATGAGTCACAACTGTTTTGGAGGGAGACCTACACGATATTAGGAAAGTGGTCATAATGTTATGCCTGATTGGTTTATTTATGTGAAGATGTTAAGTTCAGGTATAATCTTTAATGTTCACTCCAAAGGAGATTCCTCTGGATCAAAATACACTTTGATATACACCGTCATATTTCCCTCGTATCAAAGCTAAACTTGTTTATGGTCAACCATACTAGCATGTTAGCTTACTCAACCAAGATGGTGAACGTGACGATCACTGTATCAGTTAGCATCTGGGAGAACTTTAGCATGGCGACAATACGATTACAGTCCCACAGAGGAGCGGTGTAGTCGTTCCTCTATGCACTGTTAAAAAAACATACTATATATGAAAATAATTCAGTGATATAAACTCAAATACAAG
This sequence comes from Mugil cephalus, assembly GCF_022458985.1. NCBI lineage: Eukaryota > Metazoa > Chordata > Actinopteri > Mugiliformes > Mugilidae > Mugil > Mugil cephalus. Next base: position 11,752,060 of record NC_061786.1, read on the forward strand.
AACGCAAACGGGAAAAATGAAAAGAGTGAATGAGTTGCCATTTTTTAAAAAGTATATCACACTGAGGTGCGTGTTTTACAAAGATAAGGCCAGGACAGCTGGAAAATACGGTGCGACGTAATGTATAGTTTGTATATGTGTTTACAGATAAGCTGTAAGTATTAAGTATCAGCGCCGCAGAGTGACGCAAAACAGACTCTCGAGCGGCACATGCACGCAGAAATATGCGCCCCGTTAATATCCTACTGATGACAGTATATTAAAAAAATAAAAACTCCGAGGGCTTGTGCAGTGTGAGCCTAATGTTTCCTCACTGGGGACGCTAATGATTTATTAGCTGTCCTAAAGCTGTAGGCACCTAAATGTGTTTTAAATGTTGAAAACAAGCAGCTGAAAGGGAACAGATTTCATAAACACATAACGTCAGCGACCTGGCTGTAAAATACATGAACGCAGGCTGCAATAAAACACACATCGAGTACCGGAGGAAACCTTCACCGTTGCTTGACCTCTTCCGTACAACGTTTATCTTTAACTTTAACAGAGACAACAGAATCTCAAAACACAATTTCATTAATCCGGAAGCTGATCCAAATTTCCTGCACCCATAAAAATTTTATGGGGGAAACATGGTCAGGAGTTGCTCTATTGGGAACTGACTATGACATGTCTAGTCATGACTGTGACGTTGCATGGCAACCGGAGGACACCCCAGGGAGTCACTGTCCAGGGCAGTGAGAGGAGCATCACACCAATTAGTCTCATTTGCGTCTTTATTTTCCCACTACACACACATTTTACTTTTTTTCTTTTTCTTTTAATCAAATCATAATTTCTTTGTGTTTAACTTTGAGTCTGGCAGTAACGTGGGTCTGGGGTGATCAAATCACAAGGTGTTAACCACTGTTGTTTGTTTGCAGCACTAACAGAACTGCGCTAATGAATGCCTCCCACATGATGTATGTGTTTGTTTGTTTGCATACACAGCACAGACCTGACACCTGATCACAAGTGGTCACTTGAGACGCATGTGGAGATGCTTGTTAATGCCAGGTATGAAGAGGACCACCTTGGTTTATGGAGCTCCGGGCAGCAGATTATCTTAAAACAACACGACAGTGGAGAAACTTTTAATGGTAGAGACATGTAAGTGAGGTTAACCTCAACTCCAAAATATGAGACGGAATAAAAATGCTTCCTTGTCTTTTTTTTTTTTTTCCCAGAAATGCTCTCTTTATAAAAATAGGTGTATTGTCACAATGAGTCTACTTCAAGCAACCAAGCGTGCAGCTCACTCCCACTTAGCAAAGCCGCAAAGTAAAGGAAATGATAATGAAAGCCGAGAGAGAGCGAACCCGTTTGTCCTTCACCTCACCAACCTCTCACTCTTCTCCAGGGTTGTGTGCTTTTGAACAGAGAAGCAGGAAAAAATCTAATTTGAGTGATCAAAGGCGATGCTGGTGCTGCAACTGATTCTCCTGACTCAACACAAACCCTGATGTGTGTACGCGTATATGTGTGTGTGTGTGTGTGTGTGTGTGTGTGTGTGTGTGAATACTGCACCGGGACCTTCGGATCAGCAACTAATTTACGCCTTAAACTCGTGTTCGGTGCCAAATGTTTCCAGGTCCTGTTTCCTGCAAACAGGGAAAGTATTGTATTGGATCGCGTGGATTCAGCTTCCCGTTTCAATGAGTCCCTCTTGAGTCGAACCAGTGACACGTTCCGTGCCACCAAACCACGTCACGCAGGACAGATCCGCATTGTTTTGTTTTGTGTGGTCAGCTAAGCCTTTGCGTTTGATGTGGCCTCCTTGTGCCTTTTCGCCGAGGAGCAGATGCTTTCTTTCACATTTGCGACTTGTCATCGCATTGTCATACGCCATAATAAGAAATTGATCTCGCTAACAGTAACAGCTCGAGGAAGCATCTGTCTCTTCCTTTCATCTTATAGCTTACATCATGTGCTGCCCATTTTAAAATGTGCATATTTAACTGTGGTTTCCTTCAATAAAAAGGTTGCACTTTCATTGTTCATTAATTCTCTGGCTCCCCACTTTGTTTATTGTTCCTCCATCATTTGGGTCTTAGAGCAACATAAGGCCTAAAGCTACAACATCTGAATGTTTTTAGCACCATATAAATTTCGACTCGTATACAGCTGCACTACAAAGTAAAAACACGCAAAGAAGCAACGCTGAAGCAATTAAAGAAGTTAAAGTCATTGCACATTTAATACGTGGTCTAATCCCAACAATTATTCTTTTTGAAACCACTCATTTTTCAACAAGGCATTTCAGCGATGAAATTCTCCGGATTTGGGATTTTAGGCTTCATCAAGTTTGCTTTCTTGTGGTGGCATAAAGACTGGAATGAGCGCAGCTCTGGCCAAATGTAGCAACATTCAACCACAAAAAGCTCTGAATCCACCAGTTAACATGCCGTGTCTTGCTTATTTAGGTCCTGTCATCATTGTGAGGTTGCCAGGCAACCAGAGGAGACTCCAGGGAGTTACTGTCTAGTGCTGCATCACATCAATTAACATCAATTGTGTGTTTATTGTCCCGCTAAAGGAAATTAAAAAATAATAATAAATAAATAATGTACACTCACTTCCCACTTTATTGGGTACACCTATTCAATTGCTTGTTAAAACAAATAGCTAATCAGCCAACCACATGGCTGCAGTTCAATGCATGTAGAGGTGATCAAGACAACTTGCTGAGTTCAAACTGAGCATCAGAATGGGGATGAAAGTGGATTTAAGTGACTTTGAACGTGGTATGGTTCTTGGTACCAGTATTTCAGGAAGTGCTGTGCTGTTAATGGTTCATTTACACCTGAGCCGGAAGTATCCCATGAATCTAAATGCTCCAGTTCAGAGGGGGACTGCGAACACATTTGACTGGTAACACATACCAACGCTGCACCATCCAGTCACTTGTACTATCAGGTTCATTCCAGGTCGTGGCACCACTGTCATTTGACATGGTACCTCATTAAAAGGCTGACCTTTTCCCTGACTCAAGAGGAAATGATTAAATTCCACAACAAACCGGCCCCCAGGGCCGAAGCCAAAAGAGGTGACTAGAAACTTTCAGGATTTTCTCCATATGTGCCAAACATATGCAATACATTAGGGGCTTTCATCAGCCTGTGCTCAATTCTTTACACATTCCTGCACCCTCTGGAACCCACATTTACAGTTGGTACTTCACTATACAACTACGAATTAAATCCTAAAAACGTATATAGTGTCTCTTAAGTAGGCTGGGTGATCTGAGGGGATCAGCCATGTGAACAGGACGAGGACGCTCACTGTTTGTTAGCCTCACGTCATGAGTTACTGGGAGGGAAATGAGGACTTTGTTCCAAGCTGAAATAAATAACTTCACACTGCTACTCTGAAAAGGGAACCTGTGCTCGGAGGGATTTATTAACGGAGCGTTTCAGTCGTGGGCCTGACAGCCACACCTGGCGTTATTGATGACATGGTGGTAAGGATAACGTTAAATAAGCACAGTAGAGTTCTCCTTCAGGTCCATACCTCCACTACGTCCACATACTCCAACCACCGACCCTTGGGGCATATCATCCAGAGATAATTCATAATATTGTACTTTCTGGCCAAACTGTTAGTGGGAAACGCAAAACCAGACATTCCCGTTGAGGAGAACTCAGGCCACATATTTTACGGAATCATTTTGGATGTTGTTACAACACTAAACGACCAAATACAATAAGTCGTCCCTCTTGGCCTGAGATGACCTTAGTTTAATCTGCGTCAGGTGAAATATGTGTATTTCTAAAAACCAAGGCAAAAACATTTGCTGTGGACAAAATCAGACAGGATCCAAATATGATGCGGTTGATGGACGGACGAACGCTTTGCACACAAAGCCCGCAGTTATCTGAAATATTCAGTTCAATAAAATGGGAATATGAAGCTACATCCATGGAAACAGCTCTGTAAAACTGTCAGTGCTTTTCTAAATATGAATGGAAAGTTACTTTCTGTTGTTAAGTTGGACATATTAACGTGGGAATCCATGGCGACCGACTCGCTCATGGAGCCGGCCTCAGGTGGCCTTTCAAGAAACTTTTTGGCCCTTCTGTGTTGGCCCATAGGCTGCCGTTTGCTTTCAATGTTTATATGCCAAAAAATAAAAATAAAAAATTAAACCAAGAAGAAACATTGGCAGAACAAATTCTGTCATGGAAGGGCTGAAGGGTGCAAAGTTGGACTGATGTTATGGTAGGTGATTATTCAAAATCCAAAATGAAATTAGGAACCAGCAACGCAATGACATTACAATAGATCTAATTTGTACAATAAGTCAGCAGAGAAAAAAAACAGACTGCAACTGCAGATATCCCTGCAGACCTTCCCTCATCTCTGGACTGTTTACATTTTTCTTTGATGCTACAGGCTCTCTATTCCCCACCAGCATTTTCTGCTTTCATCCACCGCATATAAACAGCTCTGAAATGAACATAAAATCAAACATACTCCAAATTACAGTCATTCAGAGCGATGTGGAGAGCCTGTGAAAACATGTGAAGCTTATGGAAATGATATGGCCCTTACGGAGACAGGAATTCCACAGACATCTGCACGTATGGAATTACAGCAAGGCGCTGCACACACACTAAAGTCACCAAAGCTAATGCGGCTGGACCTGCCAGCTGGATGTGTGCAAGTCAAGGAGAGGCAAAGCAGCAGGAGAAGAAGACCACCTACCGCTGTATCCCCTTTCCAAAACCTTAAGGAGTTTGAAATAGAGCATATCAGTCTCAGCCTGAATAGTTTGAGCTCATCCAAACTGAAACCAAATTAAATCACATCAAACCACATGAGTGTTAAATAGCCGGACTGAGTCGGGAAGGAAGCTTAAACATCAGACATCCCCCCGCTGTCACATCAGCATGAGCTTCCTGCAGCCTGCCACAGCCCAGGAACAGTGCAACGAGCTGTGTGTGTGTGTCGTCTGCAAGGGTTCAAGCAAAAAGGAGCATATGCAGAAAAAATGTAGAAAACAGATTAAAAAAATAGTAATAATTCAAATGTTGGTCCTCGTCTGAAAGGAGCCAATTTTAAAGGTGTGAGTTAATGTTCAAGTCCAAATAAAGTGGTTAAAGCTGGCAATGAAATTCCTTCATAAATAAAGACCGTTGCTCTCCAATTACTATAAAACAAAGGTTCTGTTCGGTTTTATTGACCAAGCTTTGGAGACTGGGGTTTTATGCGTTCACCTTAAGAAAAGTGGAGATGAACAGAAGTTTGTTTGTGGTGCTCGAAACACTAAACATTTGCCTGATAATACAACAAGTCTAAAGCCACGCTCGCAGCTGTACAACTGAGTTAAATGCTAACATCAGCTTGCTAAGGTGCTCACAATACAGTCACAACTGGCTTGAAAGTCCAATAGTTTCTTTACTGCTTTTTCTTCTTCGTCTTTCTGTGAAACATCTCCGCGTGTTGTATTTCACATGTTGGGTTTCTTTTCTAAATAGCTACTTAACTCAATAACCTGAATTTTGTCTTGCTATCATCCAAGTATTCAGACATTCCCACATCGCTTATCTCTGTGAAGCTTTTCCAACAACAACTGATCTGATCAGAAGCAGAAAAGACGCAGGTGAAACTAATAAGAGTCGTTCCAGAGAATATGCAATAAGGTAATTACTATTGTTTATGTCATATGTTTGGTCGGCCACAATGTCATGCTGTTAAGTTAATGTTGGTTGCAGTTTGCGTGGACCTGTCCTGTTTTGAGCGGGATATTTTGTTTGACATAAAATGAGTCATGTTTCAATGGAAAATGGGGTATGATTCTGGAAAAAGTAAATTTTTTGAACATGTGTAAACCACAAAGTCTTTACGTCCATTGTGTTATCTTCAAAACTTGTCATTGTGGAACAAAAGGCACCAACAATGTTTGTACACCAAGAAAAATTTAATGAAAACAAGATGACAAATGCGCAATCACATGCACACACACACACACAGCCCAGGGCTTGGTTGGATCATTACGTGGGTCAGCTCCTAAAATATGATCGCGCTGCTTTTCCTGCACCCACTCTCATGATCGATACGTCTCGGTTGAAAGTGCGCGTGTGTGCATCACATCAAACTGATGGTGTTAAAGAGATAATGATTAACACAAACCTGTTCTAAGTGATCACTTAAGTATTGATGGATTAAATGGGCTTTTTAGCGCATCCACGCACCCTATGCCCCTCACACACACACACACAGAGTGCCAGTGGGTCCAATTAATTAGTGTGCATGACTCATTCAGTCTGACCTCCTGTTGTGTCACAGAGACGCTATCCTCATTGTAGGTTAATGGCTGTAATGGAAAAGCTTAATTTAAAACCCAGCCTTTTCCGTTTAGCTGGAAGTAAATGGCGTTTCAACACTAATGGGTGGTGTAAACACGAGTCACTTGCTTTTGCTGCCATTGTAACAGAAATAACAGATGTCTGAGGTACTTGCTCCATGTGACCAAATGTTGAAGCAGCCTTGTTAATATGAAGGAAAGGAGTCTTAACAAAGATCTTACCTTGTCAGGGGCACTCGATATTGTCTTTGCGTCATTCATTGTCGCCGGTAACTTACAAAATGTCAGTAAAGTCATGAAACGGTTCAGACGCTCAAAGATTGTCTTGTGTTGAACAATTAGCAGGAAGTGTCAGCTACAATAGAGGTTTTGTGACCAGAAACTTTATAACCATTTAACACCGCTACAAGGAGGCTGTGGCTGCAGTCAGACTGGTCCCAACACATCAAAATCATTTGCTATTTCAGGCACAAGAGCCTTCACAATAGATGTGAACTGCGCTGAACTAAAAATACACTTCAGAACAGAAATGATGGATAAAAAACAAGCGCTCTGACTAAATTCTTATTACTTTTTTTTTTTGGCCATATTGCAGCTTCAACCACTCCCTCCAAATGTGGTTTCATTTTTTGCAACGTCAAAGTTTTGTAACACTTATACATGTAACGTGATACTTTACACCAAACACCCAAATTAAATAGGTGTCAGAATCGGTTTGCTGAGCTTTATTCAGGTTTCATTGTCATGCACTGGGAGTCAGTTATCCATACTGTCATATGCAAACTTTTGCAATTTGTGAGAAAAAAAAGAAGCTTCTCTGTTTGTTGTGTTGCTATTACACAAATTTAAATAAAGGAATTTTTAATTGGAACTGAGACACTATTCTTTCTTAGTGATTTAGCCTCTGTTAGCTCAGACAAACTATAGCCATGTAAACTACATTCACGTAGGTTAAAGTGAATTATAATTCAGTGGTGAGAAGTGTTGGCCCCCTTCTGATTTCTACTTTTCCTTTTTTGCATGTTTTTCACACTTGTTTCAGATCATCAAACAAATTTAAATATTAGCCAAAGGTGACACAAGTAAACATGAAATGCAGTTTTTAAATGAAGGTTTTCATTACTGAGGGAAATAAAATCCAAACCTACATGACCCTGTATGAAAAAGTGATTTACCCCTAAACCTAATAACTGGTTGGGCCACCTTTTGCAGCAACAACTGCAATCAAGTGCTTGATCTTGAAGAGTCTTTTACAGCGCTGTGGAGGACTTTTAGTCCAATCATCTTTGCAGAATTGTTGTAATTCAGCCACATTGGAGGATTTTTTCAAGCATGAACCTCCTTTTTAAGGTCAAGCCACAGCTTCTCAATACGATTCAGGCCAGGACTGTCACCAGGCCACTCCAAAGTCTTCATTTAGTTTTTCTTCATCCATTCAGATGTCAGATTTCTTGATAACTGGTGTGTTTTGGATCATTGTCCTGCTGCAGAGCCCAAGTTCCCTTCAGCTTGAGGTCACGAACAGATGGCCGGACATTCTCCTTCAGAACTTTTTGGTAAACAGGAGAATTCATGGGTCCATTTATCACAGCAAGTCTTCCAGGTCCTGAAGCAGCAAAACAGCTCCAGACCATCACACTACCACCACCGGATTTTACTGTTGTTATGATGTGCTGTTTCTGAAATCCGGTGTTACTTTCACACCAGTTTTAATAGGACAAACACCTTCCAAAAAGTTCAACTTTTGACTCATAGTCCTCAGAGTCTTAATCATCAAGATGTCTCCTGGTAAAACTCGGACGAATCTTTATGTCCTTTTCGCGCAGCAGGGGTTTCATCTTGGAACGCTGCCACGCAAGACATTTCTTCCCAGTCTCTTTCTTATGGTGGAGTCATGAACACTGACCTTAACTGAGGCAAGTGAGGCCTGCAGGTCTTTGGATGTTGTTGTGGGGTCTTTTGTGACTTCTTGGATGAGTCGTTGCTACGCTCTTAGGGGAATTTTCGTCCTGGGAAGGTTCACCACTGTTGCATGTTTTCTCCATTTGTGGATAATGGCTCTCACGGTGGTTCACTGGAGTCCCAGAGCTTTATAAATGTCTTTATAACCTTTTCCAGACTGATAGATCTCATTTACTTTCTTTCTCATTTGTTCCTGAATTTCTTTGGATCTCGGTATGATGTCTAGCTTTTGAAGATCGTTTGCTCTACTTTACTTTGTCAGGCAGGTCCTATTTAAGCGATTTCTTGATTGACAACAGGTGTGTCAGTAGTCAGGCCTGGGTGTGGTTGGAGAAACTGAACTCAGGTGTGATAAACCACAGTAATGTATTTAAATATTTAAATCAGTTTGACGACCTGAAACATTTAAGTGTGACACACACAAAAAAAAAAAAAAAATCAGGAAGGGGGCCGACGCTTTTTCACACCACCGTAAAAGTCTTGGCAGCAAAGTCAAATTACTTGTTTTCAGTTGTATTAAAGAGTTTGGCTGCAGGGTCTCTAAAGCCGGTGATTCAGTATGGCTCACTCTTTTGCCTTGTGCTGACAAGACAACCAAGAAGGGGTCATCACTGACATAGTGAAGAATAAATTGAAGCTTAAGGCTGTTAAGAATTTATCAGCAGCACTGATGAAGTTGTTGTCCTTTTCGGCACAGAACAGCCGGTCACCCTCTGCTTCCTCAATCAACATTTCTCAGTAAAAACACAAGAATCAAAGTGTGCACGTTAATTTCACAAGTAATGCTCCAGGCTAATCACTCATGAACTAATAACACTGTTCAGTATGAGGTAACATTCCATTCCCTATAGGCCCGCAATGATGTTTAATAAGCATGTAACACAACAGAGTTCTTAGAGTTCCCGACTTCAAGCCCAATATCTATAAACATTATTAAGACGGACATTGAATCTATGTTTATACATTTAGTGTGTTACAGTAACACAATTAGCATTTAATTGGCATTCTAATGAGACAGTCTGATCCCCAGCCAAGAGAGGCCTGTCAGTATCAAGAGGCGCTCGTGGGAAGTGGTTTAAGGAAATACCCTCTTGGGAGCAGCGACAGACCTCAGGAATTAGAATAATGCCACTGAATGAGGAGTGGTGTGCCACTTGTTGATCTTGGTGCTGCTAGCGTAAAGTGATCTGCGGATCTTAAGAGAAAGTGGCTGACAACTCAAATGAAATTACAGCGGTACACGCGGCGCAACAACATTTGGGAAAAAAAAGATGCGTTTAGTTTATGACTCAAACATAAAAATCATACTGCTTTTGTATGACAATAAAACCTGACATACTTTTAGTTATTATGATCACATGAGATTTCAATGAATCGATGCTTAATAATATTCATATATCAGAGAGAGGGGTGGGGTTTAATAAGTTTTGGCTTCTTCCCTTTTTTGTTTTGTTGTTGTTTTACTTTGCGTTGTCATCTTATGATTACTGTCATTTATTTTTTTCTTCTTTTATTCTGTGTTCAAATAAATTTTCATTAATTCATTCATTCAATACTGTACAATAAGCCAAACATTGAGGTGCCTAGTTTTGTCAGGAAAACACAAAATCAGAAGACTGCACTCCACTGCTGTGGATCGCTTAGTTTCCACAGTCAAGTGTTCATCTGATGAATCACTGAGCATATCTGTCAGTGACTGCGTCCTACTGTCCCCTGTAAAAGGCTAAATGAAGCCTCACATATGTGGGAACATTGAATCAAAGGACAAGGCACCCTCATAAATCCAGTGTAGTAGTGATTATTTGCACAGTAGGAATTTGCAACCGGCTTCCAGCTTTTTCCCTCATCAGGTCCAACTGGAGGTTGTGGAATAGTGTTAACTCCATCTGCAAGAATACAAACATAGCATTGTATTCGCAACAAGAGATTAAAAGACAGCGACTAACTTCATTTTTTAGTTTTAGTTTGGTCAACTTGGGGTCAAACAATTCACACATCTGGTGATTGGCTGAGCAACACTGTGGTATATTTAAATCGTGTTTTTGGTCACATGGTGGATGGCAGAACAGTTGATTTCTTTTGACTGTGATCTTTTGATCTCCACCGTTTTGTTTTGCTGTCCTGAGCGAAATATCTTCAGCTGAGAAGATGGTACACAGCGGGTTTTTTTTAACATTTTGTGTCGGTTGTCAGCACAACCCAGTAACTGTATGGCAGTGTTGTTCAGTTGCATTGACACACAAGTAATAAAACTTAACAATGAGCTTAGACTCTTTATGAAGCTCCCCATAATGCAGAGCTGATAATAGTCTTTGGATTAATCCGCAAAGTCAGTAAAGGTATTCTGCAGTTAACCAACGTTTTTTATTTTAACGAGGCATCAAACAACCATGTGGAACAGCGCCAAACAGCACAGGAACACAGACACTAGGTGGTGAACACGAGGAAGTATTTAGCAGCTAAATAGCAGGATATTTCCCTCGGGAGTTTGCGGAGCTCAAATCAAAGGTAAATGAGACCGAATGTTGGACTTACATTCGCCAGGTGGTCGGAAGCACGAGTACAAACAAATGCTGCTCTGCGTTTGCTGGATGACTAATGAGATGATTGTCTAATGGAAATGCTTTGGATAAAGAAGACCAATAAAATCAATAAAAAGAGGGGGGGGGGCAAACTGCAGTGAGGTTTCTCTTTATTTTGTTTTGTTGCAGTATTTTGGATATTTTAGCAAGAACTTACAGTAGTAGTAATAAAAAAAAACATCATTTTTTTGGCGCTTGAATGCACCACAATGTGCTTAATTTACACCTCTGTCCCAAAGGTTTCATGCTAGTTTGGCTAAGGTGAACCTGGAACATCCGTCCATTGTGCTGCTATGGGCCTAGGCTGGTGGGGGACTTTCCATGGTGCGCTGTCCCTCTCTCCTCTACTCTCCTCTTTCACACTATCCACGCATTCACATTCCTGTATTACATTAACACCCCTCTTTCCATGTCTCCTCCTCTCTCCATTGTTGTTTTTTTTTTCCTGGTACTACATGTTTCTGATCCGTTGTCCTGGCCCAACCAACCAACTAACAACACTGTATGCTGTCTGCCAATTGGCAATTTCAGCAGGGTATTTAAATATCACGTGTCTAAAATGGGACATAAAGCTTAATTTACACCTCTGTCCACAATCTATACCGTAGATCTACACCGCACACTTTCCTAAAATGCTGAACCTGTCTGCATCTGCAAAGCATCACTGGTAAAGCGTGCCTCCGCTGGTGGAAGGTGCGCATGTTGCCGACGAGTTAATTCTGTGACTTTAAATAGTGCGTCTGGATATTGTCATGCAGGTCCATATATCTCACAAGGCAAACAGGGAAGTTACATAACTCCAGACTGAAGCTCAGGTAGCTCCAGTGCAACGCTCCCTTTTCATTTTCTGCTTATCCCCGTGCTATCGTCTTTGTCTTTGTGCTTCTTTTCCACACACACTTATCTTGCCACCCATCACACAAAGCAGATGTGAAAGAGGTCCCAGGTGGCTACAAGCTAAGAAAAATGAAAAAAATATCAGACTCTCTTTTAAAATGAGCCTCTCATTGCTTGACAGGGCCTTTCAAAGAGTAAACTCCCACTCTCTGCCTCTTTCTCTTTCAGGCTACTATCATCATGTCTGCCTGGCTCAAGAGGCACAGCCCTCATTAGATGGACGTTAAATATTTAACACTCGGCAAACTACAGAGAAAGAGAAACAGAGACAGAGAGAGACAGAGTGGACAAGAAAGAGACTTGAGCAACAGACCTGATAGAAACATACAGTTGCAGTGAGTCCGTGTTGGGCTCTGATCATTTTGCCCAGATGACGTAATAGGATGGTTTGATGGTGATAGATTAATTAGAAATATAAGACACAACACTGGAACTGATTGATATGTTCTGCCCTCTTTTCGTTCAGTTTGTTTCAAGCTATTTTTATGAACAGCCTAGGGGAGAGAGGGGTATTGGCAGTTCAGAAGTTTGTAACACACACACACAAGCTAATGAACAAACCAGCGCCTCCATATTAGCATTAATGTATTCATTGTGTTCTTTTCTTTGTCAAACATTCAACTCAGTGATGCTCCATTTCAGGAACAAAAATATATTCACGAGCGATGCTTGTCTGGGACGTATTTAAAGGAAAGCACAGATAAGAATGCAATACTAAAGTCAAATGCATGCATGCTGAGCTTTTTGAAAAAAGCACATGCCACACACACACAAATTTCTCTTCCTCAGAGTTTCTGCTTTGCAATGTCTCTCTCTAGCCTCCTCTCGCTCTGTTTCTGACTTCTTGTTTTTCCATCAACCATATAAGAGACGCGGCCTCAAGGCAGGCTTTGTAAGCAGGACATCGTGAGAGCATCATGTCTTCTCTATAATATAATCAGTTTCAGTGAATTACAACAGCGCCTAATAGCATTAGGACCTGGTGACACTCATTTAGTCCACTTAAGTCCCTGCATGTCTCAAGCTTTAGAAAGTTGGAGTAAAGTGAGAGACAGACAGATGTCCAAAGAGCATCTCTTTCTGGTGAGAAGGAAGAATTACAATGTGTATGTTAATTTAAAAAAAAAAAAGATCGCCAGTACCGAAAACTACAAGAATTTGGGGTATTCTAAATGTAAATCACGGCTCGTCCATTCCTCCAAAATTAGAGCTTATTTTATTTTATTTACACATCATCTGGTGTATAGAAACGTGTCCATCACAATTTAGCCTCATGACATATTTTCTTTTATTGCACAAATTATTTTTAGCAAAATGTAAGACAACGAATGGAAGGCTGCTCAGCAGTGCAGCGAGCTAAATGCTAACCGAACGCTAACACGCCCAAATGATTTATTAGTTTACTGTGCTCACAATCTCGTGTCTGAGCTGCTAACTTAAACACAGAATATGCCGAGGTTTGTGGTCGTAAATCAAACCAGTAAAATGTTGACATCTGGTGGCACCTGAGGGAAATATCTGCACAGAATTTTCTTGCACTACAGGATACATCAGGACACCTCGAAGTCATTAGGAATTTTGAGAAGCACGGCCCTTGTACACACACAATGCCGAGTCAGTCAGTCTGCTATATGAAGAGAGGTTTGACCCGATAACTTAAAAGCTTGAAATGAAAATTCGGGATCAGTTTCAGTCTTTTGGGTCTCAAGACGATCCTTAAAGCGTCATCCTCTATGCAGCAACACCATCTGAACTCAAGGTAGTTTTGATGAAATTCAGCTTCACTCCTCAAACAAAATACGAAATATAACCTCAGCATCTTCGGTACTATACCTTTAAAGCTCTTTGAAATGAAAGGAAACCAGATAAAGAGCGTAACCGCCCGTTTTGATGAAACACGTACTCAAATCCCCACCATCGATTATTTGACTCTGAGCTTCTCTTATTCTTATGCGATGATGCGTGTAGTGTGTTAAATGCAGTGTTCGGCCTTCACAACTTTGAAGATGTTTTGTATATGTGACAGAGAAAGATCATAAAGGATTGTTATTCACTTTTGAAGCTGATTTCAAGAGAAGACGTCAGATGATAAAACACGCCAACATCTTTAGTCATTTAGTGAGCCATATATTGGTCATAAATAACAGGCATATTCTCTCATTCCTCAGATTCAGATCGCAACATTTGTTAAACTCGTGGCCTTTTTGGAAGAGCATTGCTTTCGAAAATGTATATTTTCATCATGGTCTTTGTTGCCACGTTCTTGGACATGGCATCTGATTTTTCCTGCCAGAATGAATATTTGACATTCTTGGCTTAACAGCAGCTTCAAACTATATCGGAGTCTGTTAGTGAGAAATGTCAGATCTAAGCAGTGGTTTTCCTTGATTCAGCATCTATGTGGTCAAGTTCCTGCGGGAGGTGTCCTGGTGGATTAATTTTTAATCCACAAAACACTTTTTATTCTAAAAACTAGGGTAAGGGGATACTAGTAAATTAAGGGAAAGTTTTGAGTACACATGAGACCATTCAGAGAGCAAGGGAAGCACAAAATTCTTATCTTCATTGGCTCCCCATAAAATCCAGGATGGAATTTAAAAACCTCCAACATAAAAGACCCACTAAAGTTCCATCTCCTCTTAAAAACTTCATTAAGATTGACAGAAAAAAAAGATAATTAATAGTTTGGTTCAAGTGAACCTGAACCATCCGTCTGTTGTGCTGCTATGGACCCAGGCTGGTGGGGGGACTTTCCATGATGCACTGTCCCTCACTTGTCTACTCTACTCTCTCACACTATGCATGCATTCACATGCCACTACTCATGTATTACATTAACACTCTATTTCCATGTTTCCTACTCTCTCTGTTGAGTTTTTTAGCCTGGTACTACATGTTTCTGATCTGTTGTCCCGGCTCAATCAACCTGCCCAACGTCCATCGCGTACAATTATCCATTCCCATCTAAAACCTGCTTATGATAACTCATACATATGTATTATATGCCAACCAGCCTTCCTGTAATACACAGTGCAAAAGTTTAGGCAGGTATGAAAAAATGCTGTAAACTAAGAATGAACAGAGAACTGTGAAATCTAAATCAAATCAATATTTGCTGCAACCACTCTTTGCCTAAGACAGCATCAATTCTTCTAGGTTCACTTGCACACAGTTTTTGAAGGAACTTGGCTGGAAGGTTGTTCCAAACATCTCGGAGTACCAACCACAGATCTTCCTCAAATCCTCTTGTCTCTTCATGTAATCCCAGACACACTCGATATGCTGAGATCAGGACTCTGTGGGGGGCCATGCCATAACTTCATGTTCTTCTTTACGCTAAAGATAGTTCTTAATGACCTTGGCTGTAAGTCTTTGTCGTGCCGCAGAATAACTTTGGGGCCAATCGTACGCCTCCTTGATGGATCCATTGATGATGGATAAGTATCTGCCTGTATTACATTAATCCTGACCAAATCCCCTACTCCATTTGCAGAAACGCAGCCCAAAACTTGCAGGGAACCTCTGCCATGCTTCCCTGTTGCCTTCAGACACTCATTATCATAGCGTTCTCCGGCAGTAATTTTTCTGTACCCCAGTTCCTATGTTTTGGTGCATAGTTGAGTCTCTTGGGCTTGTTTCCACGTCAGAGGTTTGGATTTATATCTGCCATCTTCATCATCTCTTCCATGAAGACCACTTCTGGCCAGACTTCTCCAGACAGTAGGTGGGTGTACCTGGGTCCCACTGGTTTCTGCCAGTTCTGAGCCGATGGATCTGCAGCACATCTTCCGATTTTGAAGGGAAATAAGCTTGATGTGTTTTTCATCTGCTGCACTAAGTTTCCTTGGCCGACCACTGCATCTACAATCCTATAAAATCCCCGTCTTTGTGCCAGCGTATCTATAAGGATTTATGCTGTTTGAGGGCAAAGGGTAGTAACACCGAATATTGAAAAAATGAAAAAAAAAAAAAAAACAATAGTCATATTTTTGAAAGCATTATTAGTTTACAGCATTTTTCAACATCTTCTACTTTTTCTACACCTAAAACTTTTGAAACCTTTGCATAGTGCCGTTACTACTAGTCACTGCCATAGTTTTCTTCTCCTTTATTTTATTCTTTGATCTAACAGTGTTAACTTTAGGAGCACACTTTTCTACCCTGAATACTTTTTGTGCTGGCTCTATCCATTCTTCTTATCCTCTATCAGTCCTATGTTCTCTACTCTTTCACCACCTCATAAGAGTTGAACTTGGTAGGGAACCAGCTTTTGACCAAAGGGATTGACTGTTCAAGTCATCAGTGTCTGAAATAATGGCACAGCTGTCACAGTGATGCTTCTACTTCTTTCTTAGCATTCTGTGAGGGGTAGTTACTTATCAGAGATTAGCAGGGATTTCCCATCACCTACAGTGCACAAATATCCAAGACTGAGAGTGGGTGCTACCACATCCCTGCAAACTGTAACTGCACACCTAATGACTTGGGCTGCAACCCCGCGCCCTGCCTACGGTGTATTCCTCACATCAGTTCTCGAGTGTGCAGAGTCACAGCCGCTTTATTACACTCGCTCGCTTTTTGACAAAACGCTAGTGTCGTGCACCCTGTGGCAATTACTTCCTCTCAGGCCTGAGCCAGAGTTACCTTTGCCTCCACTGTGAATTTTGTGTGATACACCACATCAGACTTCATTTAATTGTCTGGATTCTTTTTATTGACCTGACAATGTTTGTGGGTGTAGCCTGGAGCAGTCCAGAGTCAATGGAAACCATTGGATAACAGTTATAACTTCATTGCATCTTCACCAGCTCTGACTTTCATAACCTAAAACAATTTTGAAGCAAAACTTTTGTTAGAGAAACAATTACTGCGGATATTGAAACTTTCACACTGCAGTAAATATTTATCCTTCCAGTTGCAGCCAATTATTTGCCAGTTATTGAGCCTCTTTATTAAAGGCTTAATCACAAAAGTATTTATTTAATAATCCCTTGATCCTTTTTAATTTCCTGTGTTAAAGAGGAAAATGAATTTTCATTAGTGAGATACTGATGCATGGCACACATCAGTGTTCAATATCCGATGCCGAAAATCCAAAACAGCATTTAGCTGGCCGAAGATTAAGATGACAATGAGATTCCACAAATTGGAGGAAATTAGACCCTGCAGGTTTAGCCATGTTAAACAGTAGATGGTGAGCACGTGTTGTATATTGTGTTTCTTCAACCACAATCACACTCAGTTTCAAGTGTTTCTTATTCGCCAGTTTGCACACCAATGGCGTAGGCTGTGATGATGCAAGGTGCCCATGGACACTTCAGTCAGCCTTTCATTGGCTAAATGTGCAATTAATGAACCACTTGAGCTAAAGCTAGAAAACAGCAGAGATAGGTACA
Organism: Mugil cephalus; assembly: GCF_022458985.1. Classification (NCBI taxonomy): domain Eukaryota; kingdom Metazoa; phylum Chordata; class Actinopteri; order Mugiliformes; family Mugilidae; genus Mugil; species Mugil cephalus. The sequence continues at coordinate 11,769,240 of NC_061786.1, forward strand.
CATTCCAGCTTTTACAGGAAAGAGCTGCAAGGTTAAAGATCCAAAAAGTTTACCAAGGACAGAAAGAAGTAGCAGGAAGACAACAGTTAAGGAAACCAGTTACCTCAGTAATTACACATAAACGTGTTTTCAGGCTAGAAAGGGTAAAGATCAGTTCGACTGTAGCTAATCTGCCAAAAGACTCCTTAAGGAAATTGTGCTTATATGCTTTCCTGCTGAGAATAAAAGATTCATACCACTGTTATGCTTATCCAGCACATCTGAAGCTGCAGCCACCACTTAGCTTAAATACCGGAAACACTTGGCAGCATCCAAAGGCAGCACCTCCAAAGCTCGCCAATTAACACATCTTACCTAATTTGTTTCATTTGTATGAACGGGGAAAACGACAGATCATGGTTTTCCAGGAGGCTTTCCCTCAGAACGGCATTCTAGAGAATTGGTGGTTACCTGTGTGACACAAATGTCAGCTAATAATTAGCACAAATCGGGGCTAGTACCAGACTACTACTCAGCTAGTGGTGCTATCGCAGTGAGGCTACCAGGCAACAAGTAGAGACCTTATGAAACAAACAAGATGTTATTAGGAGAGCTTTTTATGCACTAGTAGGTGGATTTAGCCATGGCTCTACGTTCCAAGTCATTATGGTGGTCTAAGAACATTTCAATTGTATTTCTGCAAAACAGCGAGGAGTAATATCACAAAAGCCAAACTGTTCTTTTAATATTTAAACGTGGTAAACCATGATTGTAAAGTTATAGTAGCGACTGTGGATGCAAAAATATGGCAAAATGTTTTTTTCACATGGCAAAAAGGCTCAGGAGAAGTTTAAAAGTTGCATGAATGCATTAACATCATTATTTATGAAATATCATAACTGGACATTGCTTGATCAAGTCCAAGTGTTGTTTCTCTGCAGACAGTTTTATTGCCTTTAAACTGCAAACCTCTCAATTTTGTGATTAAATAGCTTTTGTAGTGGTACAGCCTGTTTGCCTGTGAATGAAACCAAATTCAGGCCAGATGTGGAGTGAACCGTGTGACCAGTATTAACATCCACAGGAGGTGCCATTGTCTTTCACCAGCAAATTGAATACCGACAAATTTCAATCAGCACAAGAATCTGGAGCGGCCGATAAATCCATAGGTCAGTGGGTTTATCAGAGAGAGAGAGGCAAGGGAATAAAGAAACAAAACATCAAGCTCTAAGAGAAAATCTGCACAACGGTGAAACTGGAAATATATAAATGACTTTAATCAAAGACAGAAAATCACCTCATCTTAAGTGCCAGATTAATATAAGAGTTGCGAGTGAATGCGTTGAGGATGCATGAGTTTGGAATCTACCTATAAATGCCCACATGTTGTACATGAGGTTTTCTGTAAAGCTGTTCCAAACTTTTGCATTTAAAGAGGTTGTGAGAAACTGTTTTATGAGTATTTCTCATTATTATATAGTTTAGACGCACTGGCGGGTTCTTTTACTAGATGACAACAATCCATAAAAATGCAAACGGGGGATCAAGCTGTGGTTATACCCCCTTTACATTTAATTTCAACAAGAGTTCTGCTTGTTTTCTGGGTTTTTTTTGTATTATTTGTGAGAGCTTAGTCCTTTCCCACTGCAGGAATCTTCAGAGTTAAGTGCAGAGTGCAGTTCAACCTTATACTTAACATGTTATGTTATGTTGCTATGCAGCACTTTCGAAACCTTGAATTAATGATGTTATCACAACGTTATGTTCTTCTGGCGTTCATGCGGACTTTACTTTGATACATATCACCACCGAAACATTGTTGGAGACCAAGCACATCCCCAAGGTGGTCTACCGTCAACATGGGACCAAATGTTCCCCAGATGCGAAAGAAAACATGATGGATCAGACAACACTGACAATTCCATTGCTTCTCAGTCCAGTTCTGATACTCACAATGTACTCATAGTCATTGCTGAAAAGCAGTGGACATGGGGTCAGCTTGGGCAGCCTGACTGTTTTACGGCTATGCAGCCCGATATACAACACCTTTCTGTCAGAACAGGCATGAACTTTTTCACCAGTTTGGGCCACATGGGCCACCACTAGCTTCCCACATGTATCAATGAACCTTGACCCTGTCACTGGTTGACTTGCATCACAGGATACTCTTGACACAACCTAGCCATTACAATTTGGTCCTTTTCAAAGGCACTCTAATCCTTCCACTTGACCATTTTTTCCTGCTGATACAAGCCGTTTCAATTAATGAAATGAAGAAGATGTTAAGATACTGGTTACATGGCTGGATGGAAAATCAAGGGATAGAATCTAAGATGTGTTAAATAAGAAGTTGAACTATTTAATAATGTGTTAATGCTGCGTAGATGGACTCGATCCATTCCAACAACTCTTTGAAGCCGGCACAGAAAACACACTGGCCCCTCATAGGCATTTTCCACATCTGATTCAAGTCTGGCAGCGGTTTAAGTGGAAAAGTACAGTCCTAAAAGGACATAAGTGTTATTGATCAATAGCAGTGAGAGGGAACAATGTACTCAGCTTATCTGAATTGTTTCAAGAGACGGGAATTAACTTTGATTTGCTGGTTTTTAACTCTGGCTGTCAGTCAAATCCAGTTAATGTTTAGAAGAGTAAGAGTATTTGGGGACAAGAAACAAAAGGTTACGCATTATCATCATGGGATTCTGGTTTTATTTACACAAAAAATACCATTTCAGGCACTTGTAAAGTAGGAAATGTGACTTTCCCCTTAGATGCCAACTGTACAGGCTGATCTTCAAGGATAGGAAACCACAAACAAATGGAGGAAAATGCTGGAGTCACAGAAAAAGAATAAGACAAGGTTTTTCGGGACATGCTGCATCTTCACTGAATTTTTTAACATCTGCTTTTAACCTTGGGCATAACTAAACAGAATCTGTACAATACTAGAGGCAGGCTAAAATAAGTGCTAAAAAATTATTTCAGGTCATTTTTTTGTGACCACATTGTCCAGAATCCATCTCGATGTGACACCTTTAGAGTGTTTTCTCACTTCCACCTCTATCTCATCATTGTCTACCTGTTCATCCCCATCTGATTCCAGTTGCTAACAGTATCGTACGGGCACGCCTCTGTATCTTCTGTCTTCGGACTACCATTTCTTGATCCCACACTCTGCTCCCCTCAATCTCCTTTGTCATCGCTGCTGTCCTGCACTCCCAAGACGCTCTCCAAGCGCTTCGCTCTAATGGGAGGCAACTGTTCATACGTATCGAAGCCCAGCTCTGAGGTCTGTTGGGGCAGGCGGAAGAGCAGCAGGTGGTTCCTCAACACCTGGAAATTAGACCATGAGAGTAAGAAGGATGTGAGAAAGCACAGACAAGGGCTTCTTGTGCAGTTGTCAGGGGGGAGGCATGTTGAGACATCCTGGAGTAGCTCGGCTAATTTGAATAAGAAAAAAAAACATATTGGCCTTATTTAGACTGAAAAGGGGTCGACACACAGAAAGCAACTAGCAGCAATGTGGCAACAATAGACAATAGAATCTAAACAAAATTCAGCTGAAGCTATTATGCGAAGCGTGAGGGTATCAAGTTGAACTAGTTTCAACTTTGAGGTGGTGGCTATGACCACGGTTAGCATCTGACACAGTCGCACTGACAAATGAGGCAAACACAAAGTTCCCCAAAAATTTAATACAAGAAACATCGTTCAGAACTTTGGTTCCTACCATTTCATCATGCTGACAGCAGGCTTGGGGCGTCGGAAAACCCAGACGGAGCAGTAGCGTTATTGATGACTTCTTTTCAAATAGAGAGCAGCGGTGGACGGAAGAGCTAGCTCCGTCTACATACTAGCAATAAATTTATGTCCTGCTCGTTTTACTGTGAAACACTCATGGTGGGAACTGAACGAGAAAGTCGTGCAAGAAACCAGAGCAGGGAACAGCCGCTAGAGAGGAACTTAAAGCCACCAAGAGACGGATCACGAGAGAAACGCTTTATATGTGGACAGGGCTTGAGAAATATACCCATGATATTTTAAATGTTATTTTTGAATGTGGAGGGTGAAGTAGTTGCATAAGTTACTCCAGCATTTGCTTTACATCCAGGAGACTGTGGTTCATGTCCCCAATCAGCAGCGTCAAACATAACGTGATTATGACAGACGCTTTCCTGAATGTAAATAAATCATCATTTAAATTGATAGACGTCATATGTCTGGGACTTTGCCTCTCCATTTGTCGTTGTTTGGTCAAGTTTATGCATCTATTCAACAGTAGGTTGGGTTTAGAAACACATCACAGCTTGAGTTAAGACATCTTTCTTAAGACAAGAAGTTTTCATGTGCACTTATTCACATAGTTACAAGAGGTCACCTACTTACACATGGACAGTTTTAAGCTTGGTTTAAAAACTGCTGGCACGTCACATTCACTTCACATTGTTTTGCAATTAAGCCGCTAAAATGCCAGGCATCTGTGTTATCTGTGCGTTTCAAACATTGGCATTAGGAGGTGAGCGCCTCATGCTCAAGTTGACCCTAATAAATGTTTAACAGTCACTTTTGATCTCTAGATCACTAAAAAGAGACCAGACAGGATGAGTTTTTCCATGCTTGTCCAGCAACTGAGAGAAATGGACGAGGAAATGCATTTCAAACTGAGATACGGTGTACCTATGACACAGATCTGATGCAGAACCATAAATCTGTCTTCAGCAAATATCCAACATTGTTTTCTCTGTTAAGATATGACTGTACAATTGCCAAGAAATGACATGGTAGTAGAGGGGTTTAAATCATTAGCAACATAATAGATAAATGTCTGAAATACCATCATCATTGTTAAGTGGTTCTTTTAACTTTACTTTTATTTGGGATTTTATTGAGGGAGTACATCAGAGAACAAAGGGAACCTTTGGTGCAAATAAAGTCTCCTGGGTGGAGGGCCACACTAAAGATAATATGATTTATTGAAGAAAGGAAGTCAGAGTTTTCTGCAAAAACGGTTGAAGTATAATACCGTGAAGATATATAATGTCCTATTTTATCACCGCAGGGTTGTGTGATGGTATTTTATTCATGGGAAGCAGGCGTTGCTGTATTAATATCCATGTATGAAGAAAAAAACTTCATCAGGGAGGGGAGAGGCAA